>NC_135480.1:185348141-185661694 GCF_052094955.1 Ictidomys tridecemlineatus | reverse complement strand
ATGCATAATTTGCCAAAATACATTCTACTGTCATGTATAACTAAAAAGAATTAAAAAAAAAAAAGACTGAGAAATTGTTCCATGTTAAATGAGACTGAAGAGACACAACCACCAGGAACAACGTGATTCTAAACTGGAGTCTTTTAGAAGGACTAAAAGAACATTATTGGGACAACTGACGCTATCTAAATGGGTTTTGAGAATTAAATAGAAATACTGTATAGATACTAATTTCCCAATTTTGATGGTTCCACTGTGGTTATATAGAATGTCCCTGTGTGTAGAAAATAGCCACTTAAGCATTCAGAAGTCATAGGATATCCGTTTAGTAATTTATTTCCAAAAAGTTTAGAAGAAAAAAAAAGTTCTTTACATTATATTTGCAACTCTTCTGTAGGTCTATGAATATTTCAAAATAAAGTAAAAAATATTTTTTAGATATGGTAAGTACCCAAGTTCCAGGGGAACCCAAGTGCGTGACTCAATGACCAACATGCTCACCTCTCTCACAGCTTCAAACCAAACTGCACGGACACTATCCAAAGAGATGAGAGCCTTCTTCGTTTCAGTTGGAACCTGGAACTTAAAATGAAGTTTTCTGGAAAATGCAGTATTCCTAAAGACACGTTGATTGTACCTATCACCAATCAGCCTTGCAGTGTCTGTTATAATGTATGGAAAGAAAACACAGTTAAGAAGAGACAGACTCAGATCTGAAGGTCACATTTGCTACTTCTTACAGGTGCCACATTGAGTAATTGCTTAATCTTCCTCAGTTTGGTTTCCTTCACTATGAAAGGGAGATAATAAGATTTACTCCACAGTATTATTGAGAGAATTAAGTACAATGATGGGTGTGAACCTCCCTCCCTACCTAATGATTGGCATAAGAGCATAAGGTTTTCTGTTTTGTTTTTAATTGCACAATGATTTCGTCTTATATAACCCAACAAGTTCCTTTGACCCTCAGATAATTTCCCCTGCCTATAGCCAGATACATTTGCAATTTACTTACCCATTCCTCACTCATTTATTTTTTTGTTTATTCATTTTTGATACCCGGGATTGAACTCAGGGGTGCTTAACCACTGAGCCACATTCCCAACACTCTTTATTTTTTATTTTGAGACAAGGTCTCACTAAGTTTCTTAGGCCTTGCTAAGTTACTAAAGCTGGCTTTGAGCTTGCGATCCGACCTGCCTCAGCCTCCCAAGCTGCTGGGATTATAGGCGTGCGCCACTGCACCCGGCTCTCATTTATGCACTTAATGTTTGACAAATAGTTATTGAGAAACTATATAATACAGGGTACTAAGGCTCTAGTCTGAATGAAACCCAAGTCACATTTTTTATCCTACAAAAGGGAAGATGTGATGAAAGACAGTTCTTTCCATACAGCTATGCATTATGAATTTAAATCAGTTTAACAACCCAACCAAGGGTGTGTTTGCATTTTGTTCCCTCTTTGCTACGAGCTGTTGACTCCACCCACCGCTCCGTCACATACATATTTATTTTCCAACGAGTTCTGAAAGATTTCCAAGGTAGAGCAAGAAACAGGGAATGCAGCTGACGTCTGTCTCCCTCTGGGTATTATGTCACTCCTTGATTTAATTCCTCCTGACATTTTCTTCATTCTACTTTCTGCTCCTCATCAAAACACATCCCTCTTGGAAAACAGACGTACTTATTGACCACCCAGGACAATCTTGAAAAATGTTGCAAATGTTCATGTGTAGGGTTTAAAAATAAATAAATAAATAAATACTGGGAAACAAAATGTGGAGCCCTGTTCCATAAACACCAAAGGGTTACTTGAGATACCCAAAGTCCTGGGAGTTTGTCTGCAAACCCCACTTAGGAGAAGTAGATGGATTTATTTTCCATTTTGGGGACATTGGCAATTTTGTTTGCTAAAGCTTAATTGTTCCCGGATACTGAGAGGGTACAGAAGGTAACTCTGTTTGATTTTAATGACTCTTTTTTGGCATCGATTTAACATTCTCACTGAAAAAGAATCACCAAAACACATGCATGCAAAATAGACTTTGACGGGTTTTTTTTTGTAGTTTTTGTTTTCTTGCACTGAACAACAACAACAATTCTCATGGAGGTGGTACAGAGATAGAACCCTGTGCCACCCGTGCCCTTTTGTAATTGGAGTGGGCATCACCAAGAGGGAGGGGCGTGGGTTCTGATCCTCAGGGCGGAGCCAACTTTCCTTCAAACAGCCGCTGTGTCCTCAGCCTGGGCAACTAGGGAAGGGACAACTGTCCACACCTCTCCCTGCTCTGCAGTCTCTTTTGCTTCCTCTGTTTCTCCAAAAGGAGTTTGGACAAGTGTCACAGCAGTGGGGACGCCCAACTTCCCGACGACGACAGCACAATTTTAACTGGTAGAAATGTAGCCGAGCTTGAAGAAGTGCAGGAAATCGGAGACACTAGTTGTGAAATACTGTTGTGTGACAACATCCAATCTCGCAGCCAGGTCCCCTTGAGGTGAGGAAACCACCTCCGCCCTCACCTGGCCTGACCCCCCCCCCCCCGAGGTTTAGTCACATCAGTGTGCACCACAGCCACCCACGATCTGTCCAGCCCCAGAACTGGGGCCTCACCCTGGTCCTCACCAGGGCACCCTGGACGTCCTCTCCTCCCAGGAGGCCCCGCCCCTGCTCCCTCCCCATTTTCCAGACTCTTTGCTCAGCCTTCACTTCAATTGTTGCTACAGCTCGGTTCCCCATCCCGTGACCTCTTCTCACTTCCCACATCTTCTCCCTGAGTTGGTGACCCTCGAGAGGAATCGGGGAGAAGGTGGGAGAACAAAATGTCAGCCCTAACAGAACCTCTGGAGCAGAGTCAGCAAGTTCAGGAAAGTCACGTCCAACATTATCATTTAACAAAAGGAAAAGGTGCCTATTGTTTTTCATACAGATCACGGAAGACAGAGCTTGGCACAACCTCCCTGGTGACAGAGACATAAGGACAAGGCAGCTAATCTTAGCTGGGCCAGGGCCACGTGGGCCAGTGTGTGATTGGTACTTTCAGATTGAGAAACCCCTGTGCCCAGGAGCCTCCTCTACTCCCACGGCTTCGATTATGCCCACACGCAGGCGGCTCCCAGGGCTCTATCTCCATCCCACATCTGCCCGGGGAGCCTTGGTCCACAGACGGGCTGCTTCATACCTCACGGGTCTGGATGAGCTCATCACCTTGCCCATACCCTGCCTTGTCCCTGTGAGTGGCAGCCGCATCGGCCTCATCATCCAGCGGGTGCTGGGACGCCTCCCTTGCCCTTGCTCTTCCCATACAATGTCACCGCTGAAACATCTCATATGTTCATCTTCCGTCCAGCAGATAGGCCCCAGCTCAGGCCCCCAGCTCAGGCCCCCGTCCAGGGTTGCTCAGGAGATAACAGTCCCCTTGGCTTCAAATTCTCCTTCTTGCCTGTCTCCCACACTGCTAAAACATGGCCCACCCGAAATTCAGGTCTATGCAGTTCACTGACTCCCTTGCTTCAGACAAGGGAGTTGTCTGGTAGTCTCCTGTTGCTCGGAGAATAACAGTTACCATTCTTAGAACAGCCAAGGGCCTTCCATGAAAGTGAGGCTCCATCCCTCTTCCCTGCCTCTTTTCTTCCTTCCACGTCTACTTTCGGCCACCTTAGTCCTCTACTCGCTTCTTTGCACCTGCAGACCTTCACTCAGTTCCCTCCACCCAGAAGCCCCGCTCCTTACCTGGCTGCACAGGCAACTCCTATACTTGGTGCAGAACCCAATCGAATGGCGCCTTCTGTGTGGAGCCTCTCCCAATTCCTCCAAGTAAAAATCATTGTTTCCTCCAGGGGTCTCCTGTTGTACTACCTACAGCTTCCTTAGGCCCTTATCAATTGGTAATTTTAATGATCTGGTCAGTGTTGATCTTCTCCCGTGTCTCATGACCACCCTGAACGCAGGAGCTGATGCTGTATAGGCTTCCCCAGAATCTAACCAGAGCCTGATGCAGAGTCGGGAATGACTGAATGAAGAACTCAAGAGACCCTCCTGCCTTGTAACACTGACGTTGTCCTTTCAAGTTCTCGAGGACAAATGGGGGCCAGAAGGGACAGTACAGAGTTGTAAGATCTTTTTATTAGCTCTCTAATGCTACAAAACAAACCCACCAAGTTTAGAGGCTTTAAAAAAAATAAATAAAGCAATGTCATTTGTGATCTCTCTGTGGATGGGAGGTTCCAGGGATGGCCTGTCCCTTTCTCATCCTTGACTGAAAGACTCAAAGCTGAAGAGTCACCCTCTTACACCTGGTTTCGCAGAAGCTGTTGGTCAGATGGCCTCCGTGTGATTTCTCCACGTGCTCTGAGCTTCCTCACAACACACTAAATGGATTTCAAGGACAAGTGTCCAAAGACTGAGAAAAAAGCAAGCAGAAACCACATTGCCTTTTACAACCTAGCCTTGGAAGTCAAACAGCATCATTTCCAGCACATTCTGTTGATCCAGTCAGTTCCAAAGGTCCACCCAGGCCCACGGAGAGGGAACACAGAGCCCACCTCTTAGTGGAACAGTGGTTTTGTTTGTTTTGTTTTGTTTTTGGTACTGGGGATCGAAAAAGAGGGCCCTTCACCACTGAGCTTCATCCACAGAACTTTTAAATATTTTTTTATTATTATTATTTTGAGATAGGATCTTTCTAAGTTGCTGAGATGTGGCTCGAAATTGTAATCCTACTACAGGCACGTGCCACCCACTTGACGGGGAAAGTATTAATATTACATTGTAATAAAAACATGCAGGGTGCCATTCACACTGGCAAGAACACATCTGCCACCATCTTCTTCAAGGACCATCTATCTCCGCTAAAGCACTAGCCTTAGTCTTATGGGACACTGGAACACGTCTCTCAGATACCCCAAAATGGCACCTGAAATTTGTTACATGCATCTCTGTTCTGAGTCTCAGGTGGGAGTTTCCCATTCAACTAGGCAGAGTCACATATGTCAGAGATATAAGGCTGTGGTAGGAGAACTGAGAAGAATTGTGCAGGACCAAAAGACTGACTACTGTGAACCTTGCCCTGTAGATGAATCGGGCCTGACCCTTGCTCTCCAGAAACAAATGAACTCCAAGCCACTTTTCCCCTCCCCCATTATCTCTACAAAAAATCAATGCACTTGTATACTTTTCCCCCCCCCGTTGAGATGGAACTTAAATTTTATAGGAAAAACGAACTCTGCAGACACATTAAATCATTCCTGAGTCAGGGAAAAGATACAATTTAGGCTTCCAAGATGAAGCCCTCTGTTTGACAAGGAGGAATTCAATAACACCACACACACACACACACACACACAAAAAAAATTAGTTATCAGAGTATATAGGGTTGTTTTTTTGTTTGTTTGTTTGTTTTTGCATGAGAAAACTATAACCTAGGGGCCAAAAACTGTTAGCAGCCTGTTTTATCAATAAAGTTTTATTGGGATAAAGCCTCGCCCTGTTGGTTTAAGAATGCTCTGTACCTCCTTTTGTGTGACAGAGTTGAGTAACTAACCATCAAGTAACCATCAAGCCTCAAAATAACAATCGTTTCAACCCAGGTCTTTGCAGGAAAAAGTTGCTGACCCTAGCCAGGTGCAGTGGTGCACACCTGTAATCCCAGTGGTTTGGGAGGCTGAAGCAGGAGGATTGAAAGTTCGAGACCAGCCTCAGCAACTTAGAGAGGCCCCAAGAAACTTAATGAGACCTTGTCTCAAAATAAAAAATAAAAAGGGCTGGGGATGTGGCTCATTGGCTAAATGTCCTTGGTTTCAAGCCCCAGCACCAAAAAAAAAAAAAAAAATTAAAAAGTTACTGACCCTGTACTGGAGACTAGACTAACTCTGCTTACTGACTTACATAAACCCTAGCATCTGCCATTTATCATGCATCATCACCCTTGTGCCAGTCTGTATGGCTGGAATTCTTTATGTGTTATCTTTAAATTTCACATAGAGCCAGTGGGAAATATTATTACACCTATCTTGAAGATGAAGAGAAATTAAGGTTTAAAGAAGTTTAAAATTTTACACAAAGCCACAACTAGTGAGTGGTGGGATTTGAACCCAGATCAAAGTAACTCTAAAGCCCATCCTTCTTTTTCATGCTTCTCAATAAAAGCATCCTGCTTCGACCTCCTACCTGAGAAAGAATTGCCCTTCTTGCAGAATCTAGAAGCCACTGTACATGATTAATAGCCTTGGGAATCTGAACTGCAATATAACCTCTTTTGCCAAATAACTGATTACAGTGGAGATCATTGATCATCCTGCAAACTGGGATTACAGAGAGTCCCCGGAAGCCCTTGAACAAATGGGGAGATGGGCCACGACCACCCACAGCTCACGCCTCCTGCCAGCTGAGGCAAGGGACCCGGAGCTACAGACAGAAGTGCAGGGGACTCCACCACGTCCCCCAGAGCTCCTCAGGCTGGAGGGGCTGTCTAGGCCATCTGGAGGATCGGAAAGAGCTGTCACCACAGACATCTTACCCCTGGACATCAGCTACCTACAGTGAAACCCTAGGAGCACTGGACAAACTCCGTGGATCTCCAGTTGAGTTAGGGCTGAGCCCTGAGGGTTTAAGTTGGAAGACTCTAGATCCAGAGGCTTAGCTTCCCTATAGTGGGGAGGGAGAAATGTTTTGGGGACCCAGCGTATTGGGAACCAGAAAGAATCTGCTCAGACATGCCCTAAAAATTCTATTACCACCTTACTGAGCTCTGCTAACAAAGGGGAAAACCACTGCCCACAGTATACTGAGGGGTGTGAGGTTGTTGCTGTTTTTCTGTTTTTTAATTCTCTGTCATTCACTCCTTACAAATTTATTGAGCACTCATGAGGTAGTAGTTTTAGGCACTGAGAATAAGCAATTAAAAGAAAAAAAAGGCAGGCTGGGTGGGGCCGTCCTGTAATCCCAGCTGCTCAGGAGGCTGAGGCAGGAGGATTATATGTTCAAGATCAGCCTGGACAATTTAGTAAGACTCTGTCTCAAAACTTTAAAAACTAAAAGGGCCATGGATGTAGCTCAGTGGCAAAGCACTTGCCTAATATGTGTAAGGCCTTAGATTAAAAACCCAGTACTGAAAAAAAGAAGAGACAGAAATTTCTGCCGACGATAATAATTATCGAGTGCTTATCATACTTTAGGCACTGTTCTAAAATTCATAGTAAATATTTTTAATTTATTTACTTATTGAGACAGAGTCTCACTGTACTGCCCAAGCTGGGCTCAAACCTGCAATCTTCCTACCTCAGCTGGGATTACAGGCCCAGACCACAGTGTCTGGCCATCCAAAACTCATAGCAACACTACAAGGTAGGGACCAGTGTGGGTCTAACTTCCCAAAAGGAGAAACCAAAGAATAAGAATGTTCATTCATTCAGCCAACATATAACACACACTCACAGCCTACCATGGTGATACTCACAAGAGTGGAATGCATATAATTTGAAGTCGATCCTTTTCCCTCCACATTTACCATACATTTCCGATTGCTGCATCCTTTCTGCTGAGAAGGCCATTATATAGATCCTCAAGTCCCGAAAGGCATAAGTGACTGCACAAGGCCACAAACCCAAATTCGAGAGCAGCTCTATCAGAAGAATTGGACTTTAGAGGAAGCCCAGGGCTCGAGTCCAGTGTGTTTCCATTTCCCACCCTGCCCTGCATCCCCACATTAGAATCGTGGGTCCATCCTCAGGCACCTCTCAGCAAAAATTAAAAGTCTGCTCAACCAGGAAGAAGTAAACTGAGAACCAGGCCACCAGGAGGTGCAGAGACCCAGAGCCAGCTGCTGGCTTCAAGGTCACATGACTTCCCTTTGACCTTCAAACTCAGAGCCATCTCACCCAAATCAGTCCAGTGAGGAGGCTGAGTACTCCCACCACCCCCTGGGAGGGTCACAAAGGCAAAGGCACCTCCAGAGCACATTTGTCTCCCCTCCTTTGAAAGGTCCCGAGGTCTTCTGACTTTGTCTGAGAGCCATAGACAAAGGAAAGCTGTCACCCACAAGAGGAAGGAATCTTCCAGTTAAAAGCCATTGAGAAGCAAAGACAAAGTGAGTGGAGAGGTGGAAGCGAGGCTGATTTGGCCCCAAAGGTGATGCTTCTGAAAAGCAGCTGGCCTCCCTGGGTTCTTGTGTTATTTTAAAAAACATTCTAGAAGTTTCTGAGAGGTTCTCAGAATCATTCTTCTAGGCGGCCTGAGATCTGTCTCCCCATTCAAAACCTTCCAAGGGAGGTTACTGCCCTGTGTTAAACAGCATTAATCCCTTTAGGACAGAAACAAACTTGCTAATGCTAGATGTCTTCATGTCTGTCTGCACAACTTCGCCTGGTAATCTCAAGCTGCCTTATCCTTCAAGATTCCAGTTCAGTCTCACTTCTTATTTGACGCCTCCTCTCTCACAACTAAAAAAAAAAGAAATACTTCTCAGTGTCTGTATTTCACTGATATGTTAGGAGGTCATTGCTGACAGACTATGTCTCATGCGTCTTACTTTTATGATGGCTAAAGGAACCCTCCATTTACCTAGGAGGAATCTGAGGCACAGGAAATCCACACTGCAAACTCACTGTTACATGCCAAAGAAGGATCTGTACAGAAACAAAACCCGCCCATGGAGCTTGAATCAAAAACTTCACCC
Organism: Ictidomys tridecemlineatus; assembly: GCF_052094955.1. NCBI lineage: Eukaryota > Metazoa > Chordata > Mammalia > Rodentia > Sciuridae > Ictidomys > Ictidomys tridecemlineatus. The sequence continues at coordinate 185,653,020 of NC_135480.1, read as the reverse complement.
TGCTCCACTTTTTATTTGTCCCATGTCTTCATTGCATCGCATGGAAAGAAATAACATCACTAGCTTTTCTCCACACCCCTGTGAGCCTTTAGCAATAGAACAAGGGAAATGGAGCTCTGTGTGGTCCTCCAGGAAAAACTAGGTCATCTTTCTCCTTCTTCACATTTTCAAGTTTCTGGGAAAGCTGGTGAATACAGCCCAGAGGATCCAAGCATGGCTGCCACCCCATGCTCCGAAGAGATTTCACTGGATTCCCCAACTAGCTGGATGGGTCCTCTTCAGTTATTGGCTCATTCCTCTGGGTTCCTCTGCAGACATCCTTCACAAAGTCAGCAGGTCCTTCTGCAGACAGGTGAATTTTCCCACCTTCCCAGATGCACTCACAGCATGATGGTCAGTGAAGTGGCTGGTCTCCATGATGACCTTGTCCCCGTGACAACTGCCTTACAGCACAGGGAGTGCAGAGCATGCTTTGGGGGTATTGGGTCATGTGGAAAGACTTAAGAGAAAAACACAAAACTTAAATTCACCATTTCCTTCTGAAGAAATAATACAAAATTGACGTGATTCTCATCCAGCAACGAGCTCTATTTTTTAAAAAAAAAATCCTTCAAGGTTGGATGGATTCATAGGAAGACAACATCCCATCATCAGGCACTTAGGTCTTAAATCTAAGCCTTCAAGAATGTATGAGAACTGACCTTGGCCTCTGGGCCTGTGGTTCGCTGCAGAATCTTGGCTGTGGAGCTGTTCCGAATTCTAGGACTCCCCTGGGACCTTCAAGAGCTCTGCAAACAATCAAGTATTCTCCACTAATTGTGGAAGGTTTACACTGCGTCCTCTCAATTTCCATGTTGAGTTCCAGATAAGACTTTTGTTTGTTTGTTTTTAAAAAGATAGTTCTATGGCTTATTATAAAAAAAAAAATAAAAATAAAACCATTGCATTCAATGTTACAGGTTAAATTGATGGATCTAGAACCTACCTAGAGCTCAACTTGAAATAAATCTGTAGATGACTAGTTTTTTCAAGAAGTCATTTCAGAAGCAAACAAAGAATTAGAAATATGAGCGAGGTGATTGAACAATAATTCTGCTTTTAATTTTCCACACTACCCATCAAATGCCACATGCCAGGAGTCTCAATACTGATCTTGTGTCTTGTGTGTCTTCTGATTTGAGAATCAACAGTGACAATTGTGGGGGTTATTTTGGGGGAAGGGGGGGGTGGTTGGTGGGTTTTTTGTTTTTGTTTGTACTGGGGATTGAACCCAAAGGTACTTTACCACTGAGTTATATCCCCAGCCTTTTTATGATTATGATTATTATTATTATTTTAAAACAGGATCTCTCTAAGTTGCTGAGGCTGGCCTCAAACTCGAGACCCTCCTCCCACAGCCTCCCAAGCCTCTGGGATTACAGGCATGTACCACCGCACCAGGCCTGACACTTGGTCTCCATCTCAGCCTAGTCTTCCCAGAAACAACCTTGGCTGCTTCAAATACAAGTCAGGCAGGCTTTCTTCCATCGGGCTGCATCTAGAGCAGAGGCCTTACCCCTCTGCACCTCAGGGGGCCTCAGCTGACATGTTCTGCGTCCACTCTGCCCCTGAAACTCTCTGCTGCAATTTAGTTCTGAACAGATCCCGTTCAGCATACTAGCCCTTCAAAAATAGGACTAAAACATAACTTTCAAAACATTGGTACCAAGCTCCTACTAAGCAGACAGAGGCAGGAAGTTAGAATCACTAATATTAGCGAAGACGAACCACCCATCCACAGCAGGTCCTACAGTCTCCTAGAATCTGCTCGTGAGCATCCTGACTCTCCTTCCTCCTCACTTCTCCAGTGCCCGTGGGAGCTCCAGCTGCCTCAGAATCCCTCGCCTTCCCTGATCTGTCACACATCTGTGTATTTAGTCCTCTTCTGGAATGACTTTCTCTGCATTCTTCTCTTCCAGCTGCCACTTAATGACCCACATCTAATTCATAGGTGAATGTCCCTGGCAGCCAGCGGGTCCTTGATAAATCTGAATAAAGGCACAACTCAATTGTCTACCAGCTGGATTTGTCAAGCAGAATGAGTGCACTGCCTTCTCTGTCATCCAGCCACCCCTGGTTTACATTTTTATCAACACACCCAATAGTGCACTGTACTAAAATTATTAGTTTATGCGTCTCAGTCCCACCCAGCTGACGACCAAGAGCGACTCGTGCATGACTAACTAACTGACTTACTCGTTTTTTAAGAGTAAGGATGGTGTTCTAGATATATCCATATGTATCATTCATTTCCTTAATATCTGTGCTACCTCCCTGGAATTATTACTGTCAATACATATGTGATTTATAGAATTATTACTGCTTGATATGTGTGTGTGTGTGTGTGTGTGTGTGTGTGTGTGTGTGTGTGGTTGATAGAAAATGAACATAAGAATTAAAGCTGGAAAAATGGCTCAGCAACAGAGTGCTTACCTACATGCAAGAAGCTGTGGGTTTGACCCCCAACACTGGGAGGAAAAAGAAAGAATCAATGAATGAGAAATGAATTTTAAAAAAAAAAGCATGCAGGTACAAAGAAAAGAGGATTCACAGGCACACAGAGAGGTTTCCTAGGCACACAGGTAGTGTACACCTGTAATCCAAGGTACTCAGGAGACTGAGGCAGGAAGATTGCAAGTTCAGGCCCAGCCTGGGCTACCTACTGAAATCCTGCCTCAAAATAAAAAAGTGCTAGAGAAGTAGCTAAGTGGTAAAGTGCATGCACAAGGCCCTAGGTTCGTTCCCCAGCACCCCCCATCAAAAAAAAAAAAAAGAGGATTCATTCTTACTAGGGAATCATGAAAAGCTACGTAGAGAAGTTGGCCTAAGGATTGAGCTTTGAGAGACTGTTAGAATATGCCTACTGCTAGCTCAGAGGTAGAGCACTGGATAGCATACACCAGACCCCGAGTTCAATCCCAGGCACCAAAGAAAGAAAGTGCCCACTAAAGAGAAGAGAAGAAGATATTATAGGAGAGGGAATCTTGTGAGAAAGGTCAGAAAGAGTGAAAGGAGGCGGTCTCTATGGTTGTAAGCAGAAAGGTAGGGTGAGGATGCCAATTGATGAAAGTGTGGGTGGCCTTGCTGAGGAGTATGGATTTTGTCATGGTGCTGCAGGGGAATGGCTCAGTTGGATATGCTTTCTAGAAAGCTAAGGAAGGACTAATGATGGGTAAGAAGCTGGTGACCAGGAGATCTTTCCAAGGCAGCTGGCCCTGGTCCCCCTCTAGGAGATTGACGGAGAAGATCTGGACTAACATGATGAATGTGGAGTTAAGAGGAGGGAAGATCCATAGATCCTTGGGAAATGGTGCAAAAGGCGCTCTGATTCTGCAGGAAAGATACCCACAGGAAAAACCCAGAAGGTGAAATAAAAGTGGAAATCAGATGATCAGATGAGGTGGATTGCCCAGACCTTCACTGGGCCTCTAGAAAACAGTACAAACTCAGAAGTTAAGGAGATGTTATTGTGAACAGGGAATCCAACCGAGGAAACCTCCCATCCACATTCTGCAGAGTTCCGAGACAGCTGAAAAATGCTAGGCTCTTGGCTGAGGCTCCCACCCAGCTGAGGACCAAGAGCGACTCGTGCATGACTAACGGCCCCTCCTAGGCCCTTCCTCACAGGCTGTAATGGGAGCCACACCGACAGATGTGAGTATTGTCAGCCGTCCTCAGGAAGGGGGCTGGCTTGGAGAGACAGGTGAGACCCACTCGTGAAACATCCTAGCTGTTGACATGTGCGTGGGCTGTGCCCCTCCAGCATCCTGAAAGTGGCTCCTATACATTGGGAAGGGTTGCCCTGAGTACCTCCTAAGCCGTGAGACCCCATGGAAGCCCCCCTCCTTGCCGGGGCTCCCTCCCCTTATCTATAAAGTAGACATAACATTACAAACCCCTTTGAAGGGCGACGTGACAAATTGATGAGAAAATGGATTTAAAAGTTCTTGGTCAACTAAGAAGCACTCCTGAACATTAAGGGGCTAGTAGTACTGTTTTACAGATCAAGAACTGTACCTGGCACTTATTACCACATATTTCTGAGACAAACATGGTTTGTTTCTGTATGGTTTGTGCAAACCATCTGAAGCATTAGCAACCTTTTTCTTTTTCCTCGTGGAGAATAACTTCTTCTCCTAATGGGAACGTGACGCTTTGCTACTGACCAGCACACCGGCAGCCTCCAGCATAAGCTTCCCACAGCCTCTCAGAGCCAAAGGACAGCCCACCTGCATCTGCAATGGCTCTGAGGGGCAGGAGACAAAGGGAACTGGCCACGAGGCAAGGAGAGAAAACTTTTGTGGTCTGAAAAGTTCCAAAGGACACTACCAAAGGCTTGTGACATCTGGACATGGGCTGGGAAGACAGGGGGATAAGAGCACTTCAACCTCTTAGAATGTGTCCCTTCTCCTTGAAGGTCAGTAGCTCTGGGGGATGCTAGGGGGAAATGCACCTAGGGGAGGCTGAAGAAAACACATTGGTTTATTTACAACAATCCATCAGGTTGTTTTTCCTTCTAAGGGAATCTTCTGTTCCTAAGTTTTCTTAGAAAACACTCTCTCTCTCTCCTTATCCCACATAGTCCTCATGCTAAGCCATGCGGGCAGATGTTATTATCGTCATCATTATTCTCACAGAAGAGCTGGAGAAACTGGAGCTTAGAGGGACAGTCAACAGCCGTTCATTGCCACCCAATTCCCCAAGGTCAGGACTGTGACTTCTGTCTCTCTTGGTGTCTGGCCTACTACTCCAGGTGGAAACTGCACGTGCCTCCTAGTTCAGGTATCTTGTTGGTACATGTCTTGGTCAACTCTTTCACCACGGTGACCAAAAGACCTGACAAGCACAGTTGTAGAGGAGGAAGTGTTTCTCTGGGGCTCGGTTTCAGAGGTCCCAGTCCACAGATGGTCCATTTGTTGCTCTGAGTTCAAGATGAGGCTGACCATCATGGCGGAAGGCTATGACGGAGGGAAGTAGTGCAGGACCTGACAAACAGGAAGCAGAGAGAGTTCTGCTTACCAGGGACAAAATACAGACCCCTAAGGCATGCCCCCAGGGACTCACCTCCTCCATCCACACCCTACCTGCCTACAGTTACCACCCACTTAACCCCCATCAGAGGATTAATGCACGGGTTAGGTTAAGGCTCTGGCAGTTCAATCATTTCATCTCCAAACTTTCTTGCATTTTCTCACACATGAGCTTTTGAGAGACACCTCCTAAACCATAGGAGTTCATGTTTATATTCATCCCAGGCCTACATGATGTTCTCCAAATTAACACTGCTGTGGATAATGACAAATTTATACTTGAACTGAATTCTGCTTGAAATCTTGTGCGGCAGAGTATGAAGAGGAGAGGCAGCACTTCTGCTCGTGAGGGTTGGTGCTCCTGTAGGAAGACACCAAGCAGGTCACAGCAGCTGTAGAGATTGGACAAGAGGGAGAGTGTCTGTGGGGACGACAGAGGGAGGTCCAGTCTCCCTCCTCTGGGCCAGTGAGTGTCAAACTTTTTGAAGTAGGATAGGGCCTGACCTTGGTGTTCTTATCAGAATTCCCAAGGTTATAAAAAAATATGAGGCAAAAAAAAAATAATAATTCCTTAAGTGATTCCCATATTGACAAAGAGAACCACTGTTTTTTTCTTGGGGTGGAGTGGGGAGGACATATAAGTGACAGAACTCAGGGGCACAACCACTGAGCCACATCCCCAGCTCTATTTTGTATATTTTATTTAGAGACAGGGTCTCACTGAGTTGCTTAGCACCTCCCTTTTGCTAAGGCTGGCTTTGAACTCGAGATCCTCCTGCCTCAGCCTCCCCAGCCACCGGGATACAGGCGTGAGAACCACTGTTCTAAGCAGACTTTTCTCAAGAGTTCAAATTCAACAGACGGTGGCTCTGAATTTTCCCTGCTTCTTCCATGAACTGATATAAAGCATGAGTTTCCAGGGCTCCTGTGTGAATCTGCAGGACTCCATCAAGGCTACCAGTCTCTGGCTTAGGAGGAGGAAGAAGCTGGCTGGGGGCTCAGACCTCCTGGGAAGGACACTGCTCTAGGCGCCTATGGTGCCTTCCCTGAGGCACACTGTTGCTCCTTCAACAATGTCTTGTTCAGGGAAGTTGGACTAACTCACATCTCTGTACCAAGTCCTGGGCCAGAAGCAGCCACACACCTGTGGCATAACATCTCCAGTGTTGGAGGAAGGAGGTGAGCCAAAGCGGCAAGACCAGCTCAGCCCAGCCAGGAAAGGCTCCCGGAGGAAGTGACATTTGAAAAGCATGAGTGCACCAAGCAGAGAAGAGGAAGCAAGTTCTGGGTAAAGAGGAGGTTGGCAAGGAGGCCAGAGGGCGCCTGGACGGGGCACAGCTGGAGGTTAGAGACAGAGCAGATACAGGGGCCAGGGGTCAGGGCCAGCATGGGCTTCGGGAGCCTCCCCTTCTCACCACCCTCCCTTCCCTGGGCCTACTCTCTGCTGTCCTCTCCCTCCCCTGCAGGAGGCCAGAGAAGGGAGGAAAGCAAAGGAGGAAGGGAAGGAAGAACAGAGAGAGGAAGAGGCTCATTCCAGTTCCCTTTTCTGGCTCCATCTTGCATGCTGCTGCTTGTACCTTATATGAAGTTGGCAAATGAATGAATTCTGGCCTCACAAGAGACTTCAGGACTGAATGTTTAATCCAGGAGGGCCTGGGGTCAGATTTGGATGGTGGTTCTCAATCTCTTTTTTTTAATTATTATTTGTTTGTTTGTTTGTTTGTTTGTTTGTTTTTTGGTGCTAGGGGTCAAACCCAGGGCCTTGTGCATGGGAGGCAGCACTCTACCAACTGAGCTGTATCCCCAGCCCAGTTCCCAGCCTGTGATCTCCAGGGCCATCCTTCCCTAGCTGGGGGTTTATTTAGACTTCTAGTTTCTGCTAATTGAGAAAAAAAATATGAAAGGAGAAATAATGTTGTTAATTTAGGCTCACTCTAGAGCAAATTCACATTTATTGTATATGACAGAAATCACACACCTCCGGAAAACTGCGATTGCACAATTAACTACATTAAAGAGAAATAACAGATATGGGCAAGTATCTGTAACATGTATGATAGAGTGAGGGATAATGTCTTACTATGTAAAGAGTTCTTACAAATTAATAAAAAAAAAAAAAACTAACAACAGGAAAATAAGGAGGGGTTATAGTCATAGTTTAGAAAGGGTATTGGGAGAGCACCACTTTCACCCAAAAACAAGCCTGAATGCTTGGGAAAAGAGAATGGGAACAAATTATTTGAAAGGCAATTTGACTACATTTATCAAATGGAAAATATCCTATTGCTCTACACAGAAATTCCACTACTAGAAGTTCATTCCCCATATAAAATCAAACATATTCACAAAGAGTGTCAGATGAGATAGATTCAAATAAGGGCGGATTAGCTGGTGTGGTGGGGCAGCCTGCAATACCAGTGGCTCAGAAGGCTGAGGCAGGAGGATCACAAGTTCAAAGCCAACCTCAGCAATTTAGTGAGGCCCAAAGCAACTTAGTGAGACCCTGTTTCAAAACAAAACATGAAAGGGACCAGGGACGAGGCTCAGTGGGTTAATTACTCCCGGGTTCAATCTCCAGTACCAAAATATAAGTTTAAAACACAACTTCATATCTCTCACCCTGTGGACTCACTCACCTGGACCTTTAATTTTCCAAAACAGTCTCTGTGACTTGAAGGCACACTCCAGTGTACCTGCTAGAACTAGAGCAAATTCCATCTGGAAGATTCTCCCTTGTCAGCTCAGGTCAGCTTCAGACATGGATTCCAGTGGATGGGGAGGGAGAAAGGGTGTCTTCCTTCTTCCCCTCACTTCACAACAAGAGAAACAGGGAAATGGGCAGAGCTTCAAGGTGCCACTGTCCTCTGTGATGTTGACTCATCTGGGTTTCCCAGACATCTCACCCTAAGAACTCCCATGGCTGCTGCCTAGATGGGGAGGCCTGCTGCTCTCTACGCCACCCTTGACAGACCTGCTCTGCTGTCCAGGAGGCCCACTGGGAAGTCTCCTGGGGATGACCATCGACTCTATCCTGCTGACACTTTAGTCCACAGACCACAGTGCCTTTGTACTTCTCTGTTGAGAGAAGTTCTCTGGTATAGGGCTAATCCTACACCACCTCAGGTTAGCAGGCCTCAGCCTTTCTGTTCCAGTTTTATGCTCCTAAATTTAGCTCCTAGGGACCCATATCAGGTCTCTGAGAGTTCTCTTTCAGCCCTTCTCACTTGCTTTCCCCCAATTTATCCTCTCACAGGAGATGAAGGTGGGAAAGGACACAGCACACACTGACAACATCCTCCACAGAATGTCTCCTCCCGGCCTCTCCAGCCTCATGGCACATTGAACTCTGGAGTTGGGCAGTGGTCTCAGCTTGCAGAAAACACTCCAGGTTCTCTACAGAGGCTGCCCAGGTGGCCTGGCACCTCATTTGGGATTGGGAGGAAGATATTTAGCACCTATTGTATCATTTCAAAGGATTTGGAGCTTCAGTCAGAAACTAAGACTTTAAAAGAGTTTTGTTTAACTTTCAGTCACATGTATAGACCACATACACCATTTACACCATTATTAAAAAATAGGAAAACACAGTTCTAGAAGTTTTCTGGTGGGATTTTTTGGATCTTCTAAGTATAGAATCATGTTGTCAGCAAATAGTGATAGTGTGAGTTCTTCTTTTCCTATTCTTATCCCTTGAATTTCTTTTGTCTAATTGCTCTGGCTAGAGTTTCAAGGACCATGTTGAATAAGAAGAGGTGAAAGAGGGCATCCCTGTCTTGCGCTGCTTTTTAGAGGTAATGCTTTCAATTTTTCTCCATTGAGAAAGATGTTGGCCTTGGGCTCAGCGTAGATAGCTTTTGCAGTGTTGAGGTATGTTCCTACTCTCCTTAGCTTTTCTACTGTTTTGAACATGAAGGGGTGCTGTATTTTGTCAAGTGCTTTTTCTGCATCTACTGAGATGACCATGCGGGATATTACTCAGCCTTAAAGAAGAATGAAATTATGGCATTTTCAGGTAAATGGATGGAGTTGGAGAATATCATGCTAAGCAAAGTAAGCCAAACCAAAGGCCAAATGTTTTCTCTGATAAGTGGATGCTGATCCCTAATGAGGGTGTCTAGGGAAAAATGGAAGGAATTTGGATTGGGCAGGGGGTAGTGAGGGGAGAGGAAGGGGTAAGGGGGTGAGAAAGATGGTGGAATGAGGCGGACATTATTACCTTAGGTACATGTATGATTGCACAAATGGTTTGACTGCATCATGTACAACCAAAGAGATGAAAAGTTGTGCTCCATTTGTGTAATAAATAAATAAATAAATAATATTTTTTAAAATAGGAAAAAAAATAAACTAAATTTCTGATTTTTTTTTATTAGTTACACATGACAGTACAATGATCTTGATATATCATACATTTGAATCAAATGGGGTATAAGTAATTTAATAGAACAATTTTACCATAATCTGTACATGTCATTATAAGAAATGTAACTTATAGCTCTGGGCAATATATTTGTTTTTAGGAGAGTATGGAACACCGTTGGCTCCCATCTGTGTGTGAATGCTTTGAATGGGACATTTTGTTATGTCCTGTACATGACTGGGCCTGCACAGAAATTCTGAGGATTGGCAGGGACTACTAGTCATTAAATAAGTTTTAGTACATTTTGACTTTGTACCATGATGCATTAGTTTTATAAATTTAAAACATTATTAGGTGCTATGCGTGGTGGCAGACACTTGTCATCCAGCAACTCGGGAGGCTGAGACAGGAGGATAGGAAGTTCAAGTCCCACCTCAGCTACTTAGTGAGACTCTGACTCAAAATATCAAAAGGTTGTAGCTCGGTAGAAAAGAACCCTGGGCTCACTCAATCACTAGTACCAATAATAAAAATATAGAGTGATTAACTACATGATTCAAAACACCCAGTAGAGAGAATTTTGAATGTTCCCTATGTAAAGAATTTTTAGGTGGTGGATCTATCAATTACCCTGATCTGATCCTTACACATTATACACATATATTGAAATATCACATTGTACTCCACAAATATGACAACTATTTTGTGTTAAAATTAAAATATGTATCGTAAGAGGCAGTATATAATAAACCTATCTTAATGGCAGTAAACCCCTGCATCTACACCAATTCAACAGAGTGCTAGGGGCATGCACTGAGAAAAAGACAGCCTTCAATAAGCAGTCCTGGGAGCACGGGGCAGCCACATGTGAAAGTTGAAGCTAGGCTCCTGTCTGTCTCACCGTACACAAAAACCAGCTCAGACGGGAAAGACAAAAAAGTAAGCTCTGAAGGTACTAGAAGAAAACATAGGGTAAATGCTTCAGGGCGTGGGATAGACAGAGTTCTTTTGCCTAAGACCCTGAAACACAGCAAAAATATACACATGGGATGATATCAAACTAGATGATATAAACTAGATGTTTATATGCATGGCACAGAAATCAACAAACTGAAGAGAAAACTTTGAGATTGGGAGAAAAAAAAACTTGACAAGAGGCTAATATACATAATAGATAAGGAGTTTGACAGCAGAAACAAAACAAATAACAACAAATAACCCAATTTAAAAAAAAAATAAAAAACAAGAAATAAACCAGGCATGGTGGCACACCCCTGTAATCCCACCACCTGAGAGGCACAGGCAGGAGGATGGCAGGTTCAAGGCCAGCCTGGTCAACTTAGGAAGACCCTGTTTCAAATTAAAAAATAAAAAGGGCTGCGATGTGGCTCAGTGCTTGAGTGCCCCAGGGTTCAATCCCTGGTAAAAAACAACAACCAAAAAACAGAAGTGTTTAGCTGTAGTTAGACAAGAGAAAGACATTCTCTTGTGCTACAGCCCAGTAAGGTGACTATAGGTAATGATAACATAGTGCATATTTTTTAAAAGCTAGAAATAAAGGATTCTGAATGCTTTTATCATAAAGAAATGATAAATGTTTGACAAGACAGTTACGTCTGTTCTGATTTGAACAATATATAATATATACATGTATCAGAACATCACAGAGTACCCCATAAATCCATATACTTGTTACATATCAGTTTTAAAAACTTTTGGGGGAGTACTGGGAATTGAATATAGGGGTCCTTTACCACTGAGCTATACCCCCAACAAATTTTTTAAAAAAGTGTCATATTTTTTTGCACACCTATGACTCAGGAGGATCCCAAGTTCAAGACCAGTCTTGGCAAGTTCAAGGTCAGGACAGGCTACTTAGCAAGACCCTGTCTCAAAGTAAAAATATAAAAATAAAAAGGGCTAGGGATCTAGTTCAGTACTAAAGTGACACTGGGTTCAATGCCCTGTACCACACACACACACAAAAAAAGTTTCCAATTAAAGAAACTATTATTGAGAGAAAAAAATAAAGATGAGCATAGTACATAGTGTTCCTTTTCAAAAGTATTAATTTTGTTTAAAAAAGCAAAAAGCATTCTGCTGTCATGTATGACTAAAACAAATAAAAATAAATAAAAAAGAAAAATTTTTTAAAAAAAGCAAAAAGCCCTCTTGCAAATGCAGGGAAAAAAAGATAATATCTACATAAAATACATCTCCTACAAAAAAATAAACTCTATCTTCCCCCCTTCCATTATTCCCACAAGGTAATCACTTTTAAGAGTTAAAGTGTATACATTCTTCCAGGAATGTCCTCGGACGTTGCAATATGTACAAAAAAATATTATCAGATTCTTACCAAGCTGTCCATACTGGCCTCAAACTGGTGATCCTTTTGCCCCAGCCTCCCAAATAGCTGGGATTACAGGCATGTGCCACCACACCTGGCAGTATGTATAATTTTTTCAACCAAAAATGAAAGCATGTTACACAGAATGATCTTAAGCCTGATCTTCTAATTTCACTTAGACAGGATTCCAACTCGTGGAGACTCACTCTGCTCTTCTTACCATTTGAAGTGGGGTGCCTCTGTAAGTCCCCGACAGGTGCATGGTTGATGACATCAAAACTCACCACTGCTGCTCTTGTAAGCAATGCTGCAGGGACCACCCTTGCATGCACGTTAGCCTTAGTTCAATCCCTTGGGTAGGACTGCTGGGACAAACACTGCCAAAAGGCCACAGAATTCCTCCCGCTGCCAGCCCCCCTGGGCAAACCTACTTTTGACAACAAAGAGCTGAAGCAACATGGGCCACCGTGGGCACCACTTATAACCCACCCTGATCAACTCATGCCCACACAGTGGGACCCGCTGACCTACATTAGGACTGACTTCTCCCTGGAGGCATGCCCCTCCCTGCAGCCATCCAGTGGGACAAGGTGGAGGAGGAAGAAACAATGTTATAGCCACACTGCAGGAGCACAGTTTATGTTTGGAATGAAAAGCAAAGTCTGTTTCAGCATTGCTAAAATAAGATATCAAGGCCAGGAGCAGTGGCGCACGCCTGTAATCCCAGCAGCTTGGGAGGCTGAGGCAGGAGGATCATGAGTTCAAAGCCAGCAATTTAGTGAGGCCCTGAGCAATTTAGCAAATCCCTGTCTCTAAATAAAATATTAATAAAGGATGGGGGTGTGTCTCTCAGTGGACAAGCATCCCTCAGTTCAATCCCTGGTACCAATAAAATAAAATATTAATCACCCATGAAATGTCTTGCACGGGCCCAGCAGCTCCGGGGTCTGGCCCAGGCTCCATTGAATGATGAAAGGGACTCTTCCTGGTCCCATGGTGGCTTCACTTAACCCTCAACTTCATGGATGGTGACCCCACCCCACCCCCATTCGTGGTGCTCCACTCCTGGTACACACACACACACACACACACACACACACAAATATATATATATATATATGGAATTTCTCCAGCCTTCTAGAAAAGCAGTCAATAACTATGCCCATGAAAGTTCTGGACCTCACAGGTAAAACAGGTATGAGAGCCGCTCGCTCTGTAGAAGAAAACAGCCTGTGAGTAGTGACAATTGTTATTTTTAAAAATCTCTAAGGACTGCCCTGTAGAAGGAGGAGCAGGCTGACATGCAGAACAGGAGCAAAAGTCTGGAGCAACGAGCAGGCAGATTTTCAAGCGAGGCAAAAGAGAAATTTCTAACCATCAGAATTGTTCAGAAGCCAGGCATGGTGGTGAATGCCTTTAACCCCAATGGCTTGGGAGGCTGAGGCAGGAGGATGGCAGGTCCAAAGCCAGCCTCAGCAACCTAGCTAGACTGTATGCAACCCAGTGAGACCCTGTCCCCAAACAAACAAACAAACAAACAAAATTTAAAGGGCTAGGGATGCGGCTCAGTGGTTAAGCGCCCCTGCGTTCAATCCCTGGTAGGGAAAAAAAAAATGTCCACAACTTCCAGGAAAAGGTTCACAATAGCTAAGGCTAGAATCAGTGACCTCAACAGAAGAGCCAAGGGTAAGGTGTGTGGCAGCATAAGCAGCATTGTCTGAAGTCCAACTGGCTCTCACCAAGGAGCCACGATGCTCTCCATTTATTTATTATTTTTATGGAACCCACCTCCACCAGGATAGGGGCTAATGCTTTTCCATCTCTGAAACCTGATTTGATTTAAAAAGGAAGAATGGATTCATCTCTCACAGAAAATTCACATCAAATGAGCACAAAGACATAGTACATGAACTAAGTACCAGCACACGTGTGGACAAGGAGAGAGAGCCATCGGGTAGACCAGCAACTCAGCGGGACCTCTTCAGACCTGCCCTTCCCTGGGACAGAAGGACTCGATAAGGACAATTGTGACCTTGGGACTGTAAGTGGACAAGACTCTGGCTTGAATGAGGGAAGGGACTCATCCATGTCCCAATCTCATGGTTGGTGACCCCACCCCACCCCTATTTGTGGTGCTCACTCCTGGTACACAAAGGTCTTCGTCTTGTTATTGACGAGTCCAGCTGTTCTGAGGAGCTCTTTCCCTCCCGAATTTGAAAGCCTTTATTTCTTTCATTTTTTAAAAAAAATATATTATCATCGGTGCATTATAGCTATACAGAATAGTGGGATTCTTTATGCCATACTCACACATGCACATAACATCATCTGATCCATCCCATTCCCCACTCTCTTCCCTTCCCCTCCTGTCTTCCCCTGAGAGACTCTTTTTAAAGGGACTTTGTGAATCTCTATTCTGGTTTATCATATTTGGGTTTCAGGACTCAAACATCAAAGGACAGACCCCATTCTAGAAAGAGAACACCAGCTGCCTCAGGAAGGAGAAGGGATTTCCACGCACTGACTTCCTGCAAAGCAAGAGGTAGTATGGTGTCCCAGCTAAGAACACAGGCTCTCCAGACTGAATCCAGCTCACCAGCAACTCACCGGAAGATACCTACTCTCTCTCGGCCTCAGTTTTCTCTGCTTCAGTGTAGATAAGAATACTACCTGCCCTTGTGAGGAGAAGGAAATGAGTTAATAAATGAAGGCCTTCCGAGGTTACCTGGCATGTAGTCTGCATCACAGAGGCGTCTGCTCCTGTTGTCACCAGGCCCTCATAGAGACCCTACCTACCTGCCTCTCGCCGTGAGATAAGTCACACTCTCATCTCTACTTGGCCACCAAGAAAGCAGCAGCCTGGCGAGGTCGGAGAGATAGAGAGCCGGAACTGAAACCCAGGTCCCTCTGCCTGCAGAGCCGGGTCTCTCCATCACCCCCATCCAAAACATCCTTCCCAGAGCCACAGTGGAACCCACTTCTCTTCTCTCCTCCGGGTTGAGGTGGGGTAGGGGGAAGTCTACCATCTCTGCAGCTCACCCTTGAGCAAGAAAAAGGATCAAGTTCCCTGACCCTGTGAGGCCAGAGCCAGGGGTGAGCAGCACCCATTGCACAACAGAAGCAGCCGCTGCGGCAGATGTGGGCACGGCTGAACGCGACAGGAGTTTCATTTCCAGAGCAGAGAAGGTACCTATCCCCAAACATCCTCTGCGGCCTCACCAGAAGTGGACAGGCAGCAGGGGCAACGGGAACTCTTCCCAGGGGTGAAAATGCAGAGGCTGTTGGCCCCCCTTACAGTGTGGGCTCTGGGCTCTGATCACAGGGGTCCCCGATTCTTGAATATGTCAACCAAGGACAGTCAGTCAAGACACGGGTGGGGGGGGTGGGGAGGGGGGAGTCAGCGACCTCGGCACTCAAGGAGGTGAGAAGAACCCTCACCATTCACCGCAGGGTGTCAGGGGAAAGCTCTGGGTCATTCCACCCATTGGATTTTCAAGCTGTCAGTCCTAACAGTCTAACTTTGAACGAGCCAATCACACTCTGACTTTGGTTTCCTATTTCAATATGGAAAACTATTCCCAGTTTCCAGGTCCACTGTCAACAGGGAAAGGCAAACTATGTAAAATGCTGGGCCCATTATTAAGGAAATTTCAAAAACTCGACACTAGTCCAAGATGATCAAGGCCAGGATGGATGTCAATGTCTTCTAAGAGACCAAGAAAGCAAAGCACTTAAATTGTCCTATATGTAAATTGATTGCAAAGGGAAGAGAAAAAGGGAAGGAATATTTTTGAGTACCACCCAGAGGCCAGAGATTGTATGGGTCCTTTTCCTACAGTGAATCTCCGGGCATCCCACCTAGTGACTTGATTGCCCTCATTTTACAGATAATGATGCTGATCACAGGGAGGTTCTCTTGGCTCTGCAGGAACCAAGGGCTATCTGACTCCAACCTCTGTCTTTTTGATGACGCCATCCACTTTTTCCCCCCAGAGTGAAAATGCTGAGAACTTTGTACCTGGAGAAAAAGAAAGTGTGATTTTTGTAGGGTGGACCAAAGCAGTACTTCTCAAGTAACTTTGAGGAGAATCAGTTTGGTTTTGCTGTAATGGACAAATCCATCACAGGCAGCGATATTTGTAAAAGAGAATAAAAATAAGTTACTAGATATGAGAAATTTTAAAGGACATACCAAATACGAGCAAACCAATGTTTTTTAAACATTTGATTCAATACACATAGCACCACTGGGTCAAAAGGCTCTGAAACCCTCCGAGCCTCAGCCTGTGCTTTGCTGATCTCATCGGGGGTCAGCTTCGGGAACACAGTTTGAGGAGTGCTGTGGAGAGCGAGAGGCCATCCACCTGTCCTGGAGAAAGTCCTCAAAAACCACCTCAGTTGGCCTCCTGCCTCCAGGCGAGGCTCATTTGACACCCCAAGGCATCTCCCCCCCAAGCCTCCACCATCTATAACAACATGGCTATGGATCCTACTATCTCTCAGGGGCCTCCCCTGTTTGGATTGGAACCTTGGATTCCAGGATTCACTTGAAGCTCTTCCCTTATCCCTCATTAGTTTCTCCTTATCAGCTCCCCTGTAAACACCAAGCCATTGTCAAAGTCTCTCTGAGCCAAGCAGATGCAGAAGGCGGAGCTTCTGTAGCAGGTGGGGGAGCAAGGACAGGTAGACCCCAAAAAAGAAAAAGAGTGTCAGCCCTGTGCAGCTGCCCACTTTGCATACGTTATCTCCCCTTATCTGCATAACAAGCACCTCAGGCTGGCTGTATATATGAGGAGACTGAAGAGAAATGGCAGAACAGGGACTGAGGCATCTGCCTGAGGCTTCCCAACCTATGCAGGACTCTTGGTTGGAATCCCTAGTTGAAAGGATCCAAAGACAGTAAAGGCACTTCCAAGGCTGACCTTGAACTTGAGCAAAGCCCACAGTGCCACTTCCCACATGCATGCCCGGATGGCAGCAAATCTGCTGACGGAACTTCTCCACTGCCATCTCCGGACATCTTAGAGGGAACCTGTCCCCTCAAGGACTCCCAATTCCAGATCATATTGTTACCAAAAGTTGGATCCTTGTCTCTGATGCCAATCCAAATAACAAGGTCATAGTTTTGAGAAAAAGAAAAAAAGAAGGTTTATTGATTTGCCAGCAAATGAGAAAGACAGAGGACTCCTGTCCTGGAGGCTGTGGTTCTCAAAGAGGGGGCTTATTTTTTTTTCCATGATTCTTTATTTATTTATTTATTTATTTATTTATTTTTAATTTATATATGACAGTAGAATGCATTTCAATTCTTATTACACATATAGAGCACAGTCTATATCTCTGGTTGTATACAAAGTATACAATCGATATCTCTGGTTGTATACAAAGTATGTATATTCACACCAATTCCTGTCTTCATGCATGTACTTTGGATGATAATATTCATCACATTCCACCATCATTGCTAACCCCATGCCCCCTCCCTTCCCCTCCCACCCCTCTGCCCTATCTAGAGTTTGTCTATTCCTTCCATGCTCCCCCTCCCTACCCCACTATGAGTCACCCTCCTTATATCAGAGAAAACATTCAGCATTTGGTTTTTGGGGATTGGCTAACTTCACTTAGCATTATCTTCTCTGACTCCATCTGTTTACCTGCAAATGCCATGATTCTATTCTCTTACCATTTTCCTGAGATTAGGGAGGAGAGTTTAGGAAGAAGATCCATCAGGGAGGAGAGGATCAGGGAGAAGAAAGTTAGGAAGCGGAAGGTCAGAAGAAGGAGAACACTGTCAGCTTTAGAGAAGCAGGGGCTAGAGTCAAAGCTGAAGCTGGGCCACTGTTACGTACCACTAAATGGAAGGCCAGGGGAATGGACACCACTCGGGTTTACCATCTTCCCCTGGGCCAGGTCTTCCCATCTGTCCCCTGAGGAATCCCTTCAGACTCCCAGTCCCATCTCTGACCACTTTCCCTCTCCCTGGCAACAATGAAGGCTCCCGCTCTGGGTCTGCTCCCAGCCAGACTCTATTTTATCTCACTTCATTTTATAATCGTTATTTTATTTTTGTACCAGGAACTGAACCCAGGGGTGCTTAGCCACTGAGCCGCATCCCCAGTTCTTTTTACTTTTTATTTTGAGAGAGTTTTCTAAGTTTCTCAGGGCCTCGCTAAGTTGCTGAGGCTGGCTTTGAATTTACCATCCTCCTGCCTCAGCCTCCCAAGCCACTGGGATTTTACAGCTCTTGGCCACCATGGCAGCTACAATGTCCTTGAGGAAAGTCTCAAGACTTATGTTCTCCACAAGCAGTAACAGTGACTCCGAGATGGTCAATAACTTAGTCAAAGAGCTAGAAAGGAATAAGAACAGAATTTGAATGGAGGTGTCTCCATCACACGGCATCACCTCAAGTGACAACCTGTTTGTAAAGCACCTTGCACATGAAAGACATGCTCAATCAATAAATCCTTGAAACCAACGAAAATCAGTAGGAGGGGAAATAGGAAATGGGTTTAAAACGTTATGGTATATCCACCTAATGGCATACTGGTCAACCATGAAAAATGATGCTGAAGAGTAGGTCCCAGTGTGGAAAGATGTTCTTGATGTTGATTGATAAGGCAGGAGACAAAGGAGTATGTACACATAATCCTGTTGTGCAGCCACATAGATAGGTGTGTATACACACACATGCACACATATGCACACTTTCTGAAGAAAAAATGTCAAGGATGGACTCATCTTTACGATGATATTGAAGGTGGGTTTGCATTATTTAATTATGTCTACAATTTCTAACATTTCATAGTGACTGTGGCCTCCCTGGCCTTGGGAGGTCACGCCTGAACACTGGAGGAACCACGTGGAGAGAGGGTACCAGACAATAAGCCTAACAGGTTTTTTTTTGTTTTGTTTTGTTTTTGCATTTTTTTAATGTCCTGTGAGTGACTTAAGTGTTTCTCAGTTTTTTTCTTGCCACCAATCTGGAAGAATGTTTACCAAGAGTGGAGTACCATAATTGAAATGTGGAAGGAATTAGGGCTTCCCAACGTCAGGACTTTTGGAGACTGACATTGGATTTGTTCAGTGTCACTTCAGGTGGTTTCTGCCGGATGCTCCTAGGGCCCGTTCATTTTTGGTGAATGTTTTCCTGATCAGCTGTTATGTGGGAGAAAGGAGAGAAACCAGCCACCAAAGCTCTGTGAGGTTTTATCATCATGATGTCACTGCAGTGAAGGGCTCTGGGGTCCAGAGGGATAGAGCTGTCTCAGTCCCCAGGCTGAGGTAGAAGAGGCTGCACAGGTGACCCTGCAGAACTTCCAGCCAGGCTCTCAGTCACCAACAGACACACTTGCAAAGGTCTCTTGCTGTTTCCTGAGCGCTTCACAGGGCGACTCCTCTGAGCCCCACACTGGCCATCAGGGAAGCAGAAGGCCACAGCACTGGCTTCTCGAATGCCCTCCCCTGGCTCCGCTCTTACCTCTCCTGGCCTTCGTGACCTCCCTGTGAAGTGGAGGTAACACTGGGCTGTCCCACTACCCGCGATAACCCTAAGCCTCCCCTCTCCACCTGCCACCTGAGGGCTACAGGTTTCCAACGCGTGGCAGCCATCATGAGGTGAGCAGGTTTGCAGCCCGACTGGCTAAGACCAGGACACGCCATGGAAGCTCGTATTAACTGTGTCCTTAACAAGCTGCAGGTTGTAGTCACAGGTGGAAATGTTGTGGACTTTCCCAGGGTTAAGGGACAACTCATAACACTGAAGCAAGTTTGGAGATAAATGTATACATATTTCTTCTATTTCCTTGTAAACCTCAAAAAAAAAAAAAAAAAGCATGGTTATTATAAAAACCATAGGCTTAGAAAACAGATCTGCTCATCTTTTGGACCCTGTCTTACTTAACCCACAGGGAGAGTGCGTCCTCCTCTTGCACATCATTCTGCAGGTTGGAGATACAATTCAGGCACTCATGAGACATTGAAGAAAAACAAAGACAAAAGGTAACCACCTGTCACAGTGTCACACCCCCTCTCCATACGGACTCTCTGATCACACTCAGGTGCCATCGTCCAAGACCAGGTGGGTCAGAGGTCACATAGACACCCCCAGACAACACCTGCTGCCTAGGCCCTCCCTCAGGCCCAACCTGTGAAACAGCCGCCGGGTTGGTCAAAGTCGGAGCCGTCACCTTGGAGACCACCGAGGAGGCTGAGGGATGGAGTGAAATCACGGCTTAAAATACAGCGGTTCTGAAGGAGCAGTCAGGCAGGGTGGGGGCTGGGAGGTGGGCTGGTCAGGAAATGCCAGTTTAAAGTTAGCTCTGACCTATTAATCAGCCGTGGGGACAATGATGCAGGAGGGGCGGGAAGGCCGGACATGTGCTTGCGCCAGATTTACGGGCCCAGAACAAAGGGTGGCCTGCTCATTTAGAGAGTCTCTTTCCCTTTTCCTCTGGCAAAATGAGGACATTGTTTGAAAAGCCAAAAAGAACACATATTCTAAAGACTGAGGTCATTTCCAAAGCTGCTAGAGGTCCTGATGGGGATCCTGACACACAGGGAGGTGAGGGAGACTGAGACCCCCCCCCCAGCCTCCGTGCTCTCCAAAGACCTGGGGCCACCTGCCTGAGGACCCACCCGAGGTGCTCACCGCAGTCACTCAAGCCTAGTTCCACCAGTCCAGGGAGAAGAGGGAAGGGGGCAGTAGGAAGGAGAGAGAGGAAAAAGTGTTCAGCAGTAACTGGGTTATAAAAGCCAACCCTGAGATGAGGTGCTGATTCTGACTCTCAGAGCCTTGTGGAGCCTGGGGATCAACTGGCTGTGTCTTCACAGCCACCCCCTCTGCACAGCTGCCCCGTCAGTCAAGTGCTGACTACCACAGACCTGGAACCGTCACAGGGTTCCCCTGGACCTGCCCTGCTCTCCTGCAATCCAACACGGACGCAGCCGCCAGTGTGGCCTTTCGAACCTCCACATCTAGTCATCTCCTTTCTGGACCCAAAAGAGCCCACTGCTGTCCATCATCTGCAGGAAAGACATGCAGAAGCCTCAGAGCCCTTCAGATTGTGGCACACCGGCCTTTTTAGCTTCTCTCTCACTTCTTTCTAGCTCCCATCATGTCCTTTAGCCCTACAGAAGTTTTCTCTGTTCCCTGAATATTCTATGCCTCTTCTGGAAAAATTCTAGCCATTCTTTAAGACCTGAGCTTCAAGGTGACCTTCTCTGTGAAGGTAGACTCCCTTATGTTGATAACTAACCCACATGGTTCACACTGATCATGATGATGATGATCATAACATCAATACGCTACTTATCGGGGTCGTCACTTGAAGGCATAAATGGCAGAGAATAAATGAGTTCCTGAATAATTGAATGAATGATGATAGACTACTAGAAAGGCTACTCTTTGTGTCTATAGAGGCTCTATATATTTATAAGCAATTTGTGTCAATGGAAATCAGCGTTTCAGCCCATTCCAATATTTTAATTTCATGTGATACTACAAAAGAAAATACTCCTGGCAGGCAGGAAAGATCCTCTGACTAGGTAGCTCTGTTGGAATTGGGGCCTGATTGTGGATCCCTAAAAAAATCTTACAGGTAAGAGTCCTGGGGCTCGCCTGGGACATCTGGTCGACCCCAGGCACTAAGAACAATACTGAAGAGCATGATAAAGGAGAGAAAACAGGGACCTCCACTGACACCGCCCACATCAGGCCCAGAGCACCCTGTCAGAATGGCACTGCAGCCTTAGCCAATCCCAATCACTAGGGGCCTAGGAAAGTGGAGATCCTCATTCTAAATGCAGTCCTCCCTGAGGCCCAGCTCCTGGGGGCAGAATCCCCACGTGCCCAGGTGGTACTGCTCTTGAGTAACCATGTGATTATGCATTTGTCATTCAACATTTTCTGCCTATCCACTCTACTGTGTTAGGAGCTGAAGTTACATGCCCATTGTTTTTGTTTTGTTTGGGTATGGGGGATTGAACCCAGAGTGCTTAACCAATGAGCCACATCCCCAGCCCTTTTCTTTTATTATTATTTTTTATTTTGAGACAGGGTCGTCTCCATAAGTTGCTTAGGATCCTGCTAAATTGCTAAGGCTGGCTTTGAATTTGCTATCCTCCTGCCTCAGCCTCCCCAGCCTCTGAGTTTACAGGCGTGTGCCAACGCACTCCTGGCTTACCCATTGTTATTTATCACTGGGAGTTAGCACATTATCTCTGCCAGGCAGAGAACCCAATAACAACACACCAGGAACTGCAAAGTATTGCAGCATGACTATCATTTGGCTTATCAGGAAATTGAGCCAGAGAGGGGCCGTCAGATATTCCATGAAGTCCCAACCTTGCGCTGTATTCCTGGGTGTGGTTAGCCATGCAGCACAGAGGTTCCTGAGAGAAAGCAAAGCAGCCCATTGATCTCACTTCCAAAAATAAACCAGAACGTGAGGCAAGAAATAGCACGATGACTTGGAGCCTATTCTGAGGCTCTACAGATGATGGAAATAATGATTAAATGCATGCAAATGCTCCTAAATTTAACAGAAACAGCAGCTAAAGAGGCAGCCAGACAAGCCCCTTATAGTGGAGCAATGGCAAGTTCAGTGACTTGAAGGCCAGGGAGGATGCTGGCATCTACCTCTCACTCTGAATCCACTTCCCTTCTGCAGACCAGGGATCAGCACCCTTGTGGGTTGTGAAATTCAATTAATAGGAAAGGTCAAGAACAACCTCTAGGTACTTACGGCACCTCCACAGATTATTAGCTGTTAACGAGGAGGTGGAGGAGCTATTCTGTGGCTTCTTCATGAAACAAGGAAAGTGGGGGGTCCAGTTGTGAGTGAATCAAGGAAGAGGCAGATCGTCGTTCAGGATAACCCTGAGGTCCTCTAGCCCGCAACTCCACGCAGCCTCAGTTCTGCCCAAGTGTCCTGCACACGCGCATGCGCACATACACACCTCCAAAAAAAACGTAATCCCTGAGCATCCCTTCCAGCCGGTCATGGTTCTCAGCCTAGGGCAGTTTTACTCCCCACATAATCATTTGGCAATGTCCACAGATATCTTAGCAGTTCCATTACATTAGTGGGAAGAGGACAGAGATGCTACTGGCACCCTGTGATGCTCAGGACGGCCCCCACCACAAGGAACCATCCAATGGAAAATGTCCCCTCCAAGCCTCTGCTCATGCCAGTCCCTGTGTTGAGGGTATGCCCTTTCTTCCCTCTGCTGCTTCTACTCACCTGCCACCGCTCCAGAGAGACACTTCACTCAGTCAACATGACCTTTCAATGGTTTGTCCACAGCTAGCAGAAGTGTAAACACTCGCCCCCTCTCAACAAGCCAATTCACTGCTCTCACAAAGTCCCTTACCGCAGCCCTGTTTGCGATGATAAGAAAAGACTAAACACAATCTAACTGATCCCTTCAGGGGGGGATCCAGTAGCTTGAAATGACAAAGCTTTTCTGCAAAGCAATTTTCTGCAGTTCTTAAAAGGAATGAGGTCATCAGCAAAGGAGCTGATAGAGGAAGGTCACTGAGAGACGTTGTTCAATTAAAAAGTGATGTTCAGTTTGGACTGAGCAGAGGGGAGGTAGGGAAGGGGAGGAGTGGGCGGGAGATGGTGGAACGAGACATGGGTATGCTTGCACGAATGGTGTGACTGCATCATGTACAATCATAGAAATGAAAAGTTTTGCTCCATTTGTGTAAAAGATTAAACAAAATTTTAAAAAAGTGATATTCAGTACAGCTTTGTTAAGATGTCCCAATTTGCAAATAAGAAATATCCATAAATATATTCATGTACCTCTATTTAAAAATCCACAACATGTAAGGAAGTGTTAATTGTGGTTACCTTCAGGGAGAAAGAGTCAGGGCAACTAGAAGATTTAGTTGTCCTTTTATTATCCTTCAGAATAGACTTTTTTTTTTCTCCCCCTGCACTGGGGATTGAACCCAGGAGCACTCTGCTACTTAGCTACAGCCCCAGCTCTTTTTTTATTTTTATTTTTTTATTTTGAGGCAGGGTTCCACTAAGTTGCCCAGGCTGGCCTCAACCTTGGAATCCTTTAGCCTCAACTTCCTGATTAGTTGGAAATACACGTGTGCATTACCTCACTGAGTTAAAAAAAAAAATGTAAAAAGCACCCAGAAAAAACAAATAGGAGACTATCTCCATCACCTGAAGTGGGTGAAGATCCCTTAAACAGTACACCAAAAGAACTAACCCTAAAAGGAAAACATAGACATCTAAGACTTTATTAAAAGTGAGATCTTCTTTCATCAAAGTGACCATGAACATGAAGAGTAAGAGGGTAAGCCACAGACTGGAGAAAAGATTTGTAATAGATGGATGCAATAAAGGACTTGCATCCATAATATATAAAGAACTCCCCCAAATTGATAAGGAAAAAAAAATACTTCACCAATTTTTTTTTTAACTGAGCAAAAGATACGAACTGGCCTTTTACCAAAAGAATATTCGAATGGCTAATAATCTGATAGTGCCTGGACCTACAATGACCCAAAGAAAAACCTAAGAAAGCCAAAAATCTGCTGTGCTAATCCAGTTGGTGTGCGTTCACAGAGAGTGAGAAAGGTTAGACTAAGGAAAAGAAATAGCTATTTGTCTCCTACCACTTCCGTAAGAGGCTTTAGCATAGTAAGAACCTAACCCTGGGCTGGCCAATTTTGTATCCACTAGCTCATTTCATTCTCACAACTATCCCATGAAGCAGGTGTCATTATCACCATTTGACTGTTGAGAAAGTTAAGGTTAAGACAGGCAACGTTATTTGCCAAAGTCGTATCATCGGAAACTGGGGGACAAACTCCCAATCTCTTACTTTAAATTTTGGTTCTTGCCCCTACATCACACAAGTCAGTGCAACTCTGGAAAGGCCTGGGTCTAAATGTCTCCCTGGCTTCTGTGGTTTGCATCTGCCCTCTTTTTTAACCTCTGCTGTAGTTTTTAGTCTTTCCAGAAGGCCTTCATGATAGAGTGGACATGTTTTAATGTCATGGCCATGAGTGGCCCAAGAGTCCTGTCCTATAACTTTTGACAACTTATGGTGTCTCGGCTTTCAGCCTGTAAACTGTTACCTTTCCTGTTCATCGCTCAGTTCCCAATGCCTTCCACTGAATGAATGCATCCATGACGAGGGAAGGTATTCCTCTAGGTATAAATTGGATCCCTCCATTCCTGTCTACAAAGCAGCAGAAAACCCAAGATCAAAAAGGGTAGGACCAATGATCAGATGGACCAGGAAACACAAAATCTCATCCTGTTCTGGCCCTTATTTGCTGGGACACCTCTCACTTTTCTGAAATTCAGTTTCACCAATTATACAGTAGTAGCATGGGTTCATTTTGCTTTTATAGCATGCCCAGCACCACTTGGCTCTGTTGCTATTACAAGGCATGGCCCCCGACAACACCTGACCTGTGCCAAGAGGTCAGTTCTACCTAAATCCATCTGCATTCTTAGCTGCAAAAGATCAGTTCCATGTGTGCTTTATATGGGTTAGGGGAAATTTCTGGAACTTCAAGATGATGCCTGGTAATGAAAGTAAAACTCGTGAATGGCAAGCATGTGACTGCTGACACTTTCCTGGAATGCTTTCTTATAATAAATAATAGTGGTTCAGAACTATTTTCATGTAGTGCAGCCAGCTCTGCCACATCAACTTTTGTCAAGTTGTTCTTGGAAACCCCCAATTTTGGATGGTGCTGTCATTTTAGGGGAAAAAAAAAGTTATCTGAAAAAAGAAAAAAAAGAGTGGAAGTAAATTATTGACATTCTATTAAAAGTTTGCCTTGTAAATCATTAGGGATGCCAGAGGCCATCTGGCCTCACCCTACTACACATCACTATCAGATGGTCATGCAACTCATACTTGAAAGCCCCTAATTATGAGGATCTCACTACCTGCAAGGCTGCACATGCCATATTAGACAGTCCTAATTGGAAGAAAGTTGTTTTTTATGTTTAGTTGAAATCTGCCACCCTGCAATGTTCATTCCCATTGTACTGTTTCACTCTTCTTCATCCACTGAGTAAATGTCTAATCCTCTTGTATCTGACAGCCATTGCAAATATTGAAGGATGGAAGAAATAAATGGAATTGCTACATAAAAGTCAAAAACTTAAAAAGAAAAACCAATCAACAAATTTATTCAGTGGAAAAATGGGCAAAGAGTATTGTTAGGGTTTTAAATGCTTTTGTCCCCTCCAAAGCACATGATGAATCTTAATCATCAATGCCACAGTCCTGGGATGTGGGGTCTCATGGGAGGTATTTAGGTCATGAGGACTCCACCCATATGAAAGGATTCATGCCACTCTAAAAAGGCTTGTGGGCGTCGATTCACTGTCTTCTGCTCTTCTGTCATGTAAGGAACAGAATTCTTCCCTTTTAGAGGACACAGTATTCAAGGTGCCAACTTGGAAGTGGCTCACACCAGATGCTGAGTCTGCAGGCATCTTGATCTTGGACTTCCTGGCCTCCAGAACTGTAAGCAATAAATTTCTGTTCATAAATTACCCAGCCTGTTGTATTCTGTTATAGCAGCACAAAACAGAATGATAAGTATGAGCTGACAATCCCTATGTTAAAAAATACAATGGTACTAAACATATGAAAAAATATTCAAAAGGGCTAAAGTAATCTTAAAATGTAAACAAAAACAAGATCATCACACATGCAAATTGGTTCACTCTTTCAGAAGGGAAATTCAATGATATCAAATTTTAAAGTGTGCAAGTGTTTTGATCCAGAAGTTCTACTTCTGGGAGTTTATTCCAAGAAGATAATTAGCCTAGTGAATAATGACATAAGGCAAGAATATAGAAAAAAAATATTTGCTTATAATAGCAAAATTATTCAACTGTTGAATCTCTACAAATAGGCAATTACTTATATAAATTATAGTAAAACCCTGTATAAAATTCTAAACTGCCATTAAATATGATGACCTAGTTGACACAGAAATATGTCCATTGCATAGGCAACTTGATCTTGGACTTCCTGACCTGAATTTGGATGAAAAAAAAGATTAGTATCAAACTTTTTATGTAAAATTACGTGTATATTTTGTGTGCATTTGAAGCATGCTGTCTAGGGGGCTATTCATGAAGACAGTAATGATATTCCTCTTGGATAATTCAGGATAATTTTCTTTTCTTCTTTATCTTTTTCAATTGTGTTCACCTTTTTCATATTAAGTATGTATAATTTTAAAAATAATAAAGGTATTTTTACTGTGAAAGCATAAATACTGAAAAAACACTTTTCATATTTACCTCTAAGTTTTTCTAAGATAACCTACCCAACACTTTCAAGATTTCTTCAAATGAAATGATTGGGACTTCTCCAGCATCCTGGATTTTCTCCTAGAATCCCTTATCCCCACCCAGGTCACCTAGTTCCCTCTTAAGAGTACAGTGGTCAGAATGGAGACCCATGATGCGGAGATGGTCTCACCAGCCCAGAGAAGCACCCGCCAGTCCCCATGCAGACACGGGTGTGGTGCCACTATGGAGCCACACTGTGTTCCCTGGTCTCTCTCACACATGCCACTGGGTCCCCACCTTACATTGTCCCCACCCCAGCTATTGCTGAGTTGGGCTCAGGTGTAGGAATCAACATCTGTCTCTACTGACAATTCACCAGCCTAGATGGGGCTTACCTTTCCAGCCAGTGAAGAGATTTACAGAGTCCGTGTCGTCCAGGGAACACCTTCAGGTCCCCTCAGACATCAGGAACTCCACAATGAAGTGGTAATTTTCTCCCAGAGTTACTCCTGTGTCTCCCTACTCCCCTAACTGCCTCCCGCTGTGCTCTGGGAGATGAAGTGGTCTACTAGGCAGGTCAAAAGTGTATGTTTTTTCTAGTCCATTATAGGTAAGACCATAAATCAGCATGGAGCATCCAGAAGGCACCCAGAGGGTGCTTATGAAAACATTAAATGCTAATAACCTCTGACACCAAAATTTCCTCATTTTGTATGATATGAGAGTTGAACCTAGGGATGCTGAACCACCACTGAGCCACATCCCCAGCCCTTTTTATTTTTATATTTTATTTTGAGATAGGGTCTCATTAAGTTGCTTAGGGTCTCACTTAGTGCTGAGGCTGGGCTCGAACTTGCAGTCCTCCTGCCTCAGGCCTCTGAATTGCTGGGATTAGAGGCATGAGCCACTGTGCCCATCTAGTCCCATGTATAGTTCTTTATCCAATATCATATGGAATTTAACTTGAAAGATGATTTCCTCGAAGTATTTTATGCATATGGAGATATATATATATGTATATGTATATATATTCATCATCACAAAGGTCTTTAAAATGATGAAAAATTGGTAGTATTTTTTCCCTGGTGCTGGGGCTTGAACCAATTTTCTCGTACATATTAGGCCACTGTGACATCCCCAGCCCCAAATAGTCAAAGATTGGAAGCCAACTAGATATTAGACCATTGAGTGGCCAGGTACATATGATAGTCTTTATACTAGTAAATGTACTACGGACAATAAAAATGATGATGTTGTCTTGTAATCATTGTCATGGGTATCTCCAAATTATAAAATGAAAAAAGCATGATTAGTTCAACTTCTTTTGAAAAAGCGTATGGGAAAATAGGAATGTTTGGAAAGATATGTTGTAAAGTCATAAGAGGTTATCTTTGAATGGTGAAAGAAGATTCTCACTCTCTTAGGCTTTTCTATAATGCCTACATGTTTCATTATGAATGTGTGCCCAATAATATTCACTTGGAGGATTTTGCTTTTTTTTTGTTGTTGTTGTTTGTTTTTTTGTTTTTTTGTTTTTTTTGGGATTTTGGGGGATTTGGGGCAGTACTGGGGATCAAACCCAAGCCCTCATGCATGCTAGGCAAATTCTCTACTAGAAGCTGTACCTCTGACCCTTTTTTGGAGTTCTTGAAAATCTATGCTTCTCTGCCTCTACTCAAATGAAAGTTTGCACTTGAAGCCCCATTTACTGTTATATCCTACAAACTTTTTTCCTAGAAAGAGCCAGATAATAAACACCTTAAGCTTTAGTGCTGGATGGTCTGTGTCACAACGGCTTACTTCTACAGCTGTTGAGTGAAAGTGGCCATAGACTTTATCTGAACAGGTGATGAGTTGGATCTGGCTTACGGGCAGTAGTTTGTCACCCCCTTTCCATCCACATCTACATCAAGAGTACATTTTCTTAACCACAGGATTTAAATTGACCAATCTAACATTATAACTGCTTTGAGGTAGCCAAATATACACTAAAAGTCTTAATTAAAAGTGTGCAATTTTGTATTCAAAAAAGCATACAGAGGCTGGGGTCATGGCTCAAAGGTAGAGCACTTGCCTAGCATTCATGAGACACTGAGTTTGATTCTCAGAACCACATAAAATAAAAGTATGTGTCTACCTATAACTAATATATATATATATATATATATATATATATATATATATATAAAATTTTAAAAGAGTACATATTCCTTTTCCTATTTTGTGCTTACCATCTGTCACATAAACCTTGCACCAGTTAGTTTTGCCATGTAACAAATTATCCCAAAATCAATAGTAATATATTTGCTTATGATTCCAAGGGTCAACAGTTTGAGCTGGAACCATTTATCTGTTCCATGGAGAATCAACTTGGGCCACTCATTTGTCTGAGCACACCTGGCCCTCAGCATTTTTGCACAGGTGTGGCTGGCTGTCAGTCAGGTGATGGAAGTAACCGGAATGTGTCTCTCATCACCCAGGTTGCTTAGGCTTATTCACACTGTGATGGTCACAGGGGAACCAAGAGCAGTAGGAAGCCAGGTACAGGGGTGCACGCCTGTAATCCCAGAAGCTTGGGAGACTGAGAAAGGAGGATCGTGAGTTCAAAACCAGCTCAGCCAAAGCAAGGCACTAAGCAACTCAGTGAGACTCTGCCCCTAAATAAAATACAAAATAAGGCTGTGTGGCTCAGTGGTGGAGTGTCCCTCAGTTTAATCCCTGGTACCAAGAAAAAAAAAAAAAGAAGTTGAGAGCTTTCCTTTGCCACCATCCTGCAAGCTGCCTGTTGTGTCCACTGATTTCTGGACACCTCAAGGTGCCTTCCTCTAGCACCTGCTCAGGCTGTGGGAGAACGCAAAGCGATGGACATTAATGGGCCACTCTGTCTGTTCTGCTCAGGTTTTACACATGGGAGATATGACAACTGCTTCTCCAGGTCCCTCCCCTCATTTCAGAAGCTGGACCTGAATGATGGGACCTGCTGGCTCCATCTCACGAGCTTTCCTGCACACCTCAGCTCTCAGAGTCTCCTCCATGTTGCTCCTCACTGTTGAGCAAGACCAGGCTCCTTTGGGGGATTGCCACAGAGCCATACAGGCCGTCGGGGGAGGGAGGGAGCATGAAGCAGGCGAGATCCGCTTCACAGAAGGGATTATAATGAGCCTCAGCTGTCTGGGTAGTTCACTAGCCATGTGAGGGTAAAGAGGATCAAAGGGACCGATGCATCACCATGGGAATTGTCCCAGTTTTATAATCTTCACTTTTCAAAGGCCTGGAAATAAACACATGGAAATCAGGGAAAAGTCAGTGATAGGAAGCGATGCAGTCTCATAATTGAAATATAAGTCTTAAAGGGGGAAATCAGAGAGTGGAGAGGACTTATAAATAGCAGCTCAACTCATTTTTTTCCGGGATGAGTAACAATTGACTGAAGGTGAGAAAAATAATGACGGTCCTGAATCTGGAAATGATGCATCAAGATTGGTGCTTCCTGGCCAAAAAGTTGTAGGCGTGGTCTTGCTGCAGGACAGGTGCAGGAGTCTTCTGGAGTCTTCCATGGGAGGTGAGGGTGTTGGTGGAGTGTGTCAGATTGCAAAGGTGGACACCTATTATGCCCCACCCTGAATGTACCCTGTTGCTGAGCCTGGTTTTGAACTTGCAATCCTCCTGCCTCAGCCTCCTGAGCGGCTGGGATTACATGCACCACCATGCCTGGCCCTATCTTCCACTTTAATTCTCTGTTAGTTTCTGAGTTTAATAAGGAGAAAATGCATAACAATGGCCCTCAGACTCATTTTGCTATCCAAACCCTCCCCATCTTCTGTCCTAATCTGTCTTGATCCCTACAGAGCACACACTCGAATATGGGTGCACTGACAATGTGACTCCCTGAACCTCATCCTTGGTGGGCAATACCTCAGAAAGAGTTTGAAAGCTCAGCTCATCCAAGGAACAGCGAGAACTGGATAATGAGGTTCTGGAGCCATGAATGACAGCCACTTTGGCAAGAGAATCTCTGGATAGAGGACAAGAAGAGCAGAGAGCAAAGAAGCTATCTTTTTTTTCTTTTTTACAAGAAATAAAGGTTATTTTACTTTGGTTTATATCACTGGGTTATTTATTTTTGTTCTTTAAAAAAAAAAATGGCAAGCGAGCCAGGCAGGGTGGTCCATGCCTGTAATCCCAGCTACTCAGGAGGCTGAGGCAGGAGGATCACAAGTTCAAGTGAGGCTGGTCTTACCAACTTATTGAGCCCCTCATCTCAAAGTTAAAAATAGTCCAAATTAGAGTTGATTGCAAAGCCAAGCTGTTATTTGGGTGATTACAAGCAAATTAATTTCAACTCTCTGAACCTTGCAATGTTCAGGATAATGAAGACAATTATCCTCATAATCTCTGATAATGTATCAACACTTTCTAGAGAGCATTCCAAAAAAACAACAAATGAATGATAAATAAGCTCCATACTATTTATTCTTTGTATCCCCAAAGCAGTGTTTAGGAGAGAGAAAGAGAATTTTGCACCTCTGGTGTGCCAGCACTTTCAGTTGGATAACTTCAACACTTGGTTCTGGTTTGGGTTTTTTGTTGTTGTTGTTGTTGTTTGAGTTTGGTTTTTTTTTTTTTTTTTTTTTGTAAAGATGAAGAATCCGAGGGTCAGAGAAGTTAAGCAATTAGGTCAAGACCACAGAGCTGCTAAGCGCAGGTTTTACTGACTACAAAAACTAAGGCTCTCTAAGTCATTGCCCAACACTGTTAACCAAGGCAGAGAGACAGAGCAGGGCTCAGCTTCCCATGGGGAATGCTTTTCCTGCTGAGACGCCTGCATTGGAGGTTGGCAAAAGTCCTCAGAAAAGGGGATCTGGCCTGGCTGGTGGGGTGTCTGGCAGGCACTCTGGGGAGCCGCGTTCACTCCGGCCTCATGCACAGTCTGCACCAATGAGCAGGAAGAGGGTGTAGCTCCAGCTCTAATGAAGTCTGCAGATGCTGGGGACAAATTGTAAACACCAGTGGGTGTGGGTGACCAGGAGGGTGGAGGAGCGACGATGAGGCTGCAGCTCAGCGCTGGTAAAAATATGGGCAAGAGGTAATGAGAGGAAACCCCATCTACTGGGGCTCGTTTGGAAATAGCGCAACCCAGACGCTCCAAAAGAAGAGGCGAGGGGTTCCCAGAGGCCAGTGTAGCCCTGTCGCCAGAGGGAAACTCCCAGAAGACTGGAGGCAGTGACCCAGGGCTTAAAACGGCTGGCCTCGTCCCCCAGAGGGTGTTTACACACCCTGCAGTTTACAAGTCCGCAGTGAGAGTCCCAGTCCAAGACACCCCCTGCTCACCCAACCACAGTATGATGAGCATCCTCTAGAATCCCGACTCCCCCACTCCTGGCTGGGTGACTTGGCCAAAAAATCACTAGCAATTCTAAGCTCTACTTTCCTCCTCTGTAAAATGGGTATATTAATTAGCACCTTCCACATAGAGTCATTGTGAGGATTAAATGATATAATACATCTTTAAAAAAAAAAAAAAGCACTTGGCACAGTACTTAGCCCAATCTGAGCCCTTAATAAAGGGTGTCTGCTAATGCTATTATCAAGCCTCTCTCCTGGACCCAGGCGCCAGGCTTGATATGGTCCAGGTAGTATCAAGAAGCAGGTGAATACTCACCCCGAGGTACCTAAATTAAATATTATTCAACAGATTATCTTTGTTGTTGTTGATACCAAGTATTAAACTTGGGAGTGCTTAACCACTGAGCCACATCCCCAGGCCCTTGTCGTATTTTATTTAGAGACAGGGTCTCACTGAGTTGCTTAGGGCCTTTTTAAGTTGCTGAGGCTGGCTTTGAACTCGCCATCCTCCTGCCTCGGTCTCCCAAGCCTATGGGATTATAGGCATGAGCCACTGCGCTTGGCAAACAAACTATTTATTGAGGACTGGGAAGGATTAAGTGGAGTAACAATGGATTTCCAGATACCCAGAGCTAACCCCTGATTCCTCCACCATGGCACACACACCTGTCCAAGAGCAGAGCCCAGGGAGAGTGGCCACCCTCACGGGGACCTGGAGCTAGAGAGGGATTCAGTCATTGACCAGAACCAATCCTGGCAGAGAGGGGAACCTCCTTCTCCTCCCACGTGCTCCTCAGTCTTCTGCCGTGACCTCCCATTGGCAGAATGCCAGGAGAGGCAGAGGGCAAGGGTGCTATTACTGTCAGCCTCCCGGGCACCAATGGAGTAGGGTGGAGCAGGGGTTCAGGGGCAAGGAACAAACAGAACAACCAGCCGAGGCTCTAAAACTCATTTATTAGTCTCATTAACCCTCAGAAGGTTGGTGCCATTATCTTCCTTTTTCAGAGGAGGGAGCTGGGATCAGAGAGGAACAGCACCCTCTCAGACACCTAGCTTAAAAAAAAAAAATGGCCGAACCCCTGCCAGTAGCCAGATCTGACTCACCACACTGTCCCCACAGACACCATCACGGCATCACTGGGAAAATAGACTTGGAGGTCCCTTGCCCTTAGGGATTTGGGAGGAAGGTTTTCTATATGAAACCAAAAGTTGCATAGAATTGCAAATTATTACGAGCTAAGGAACAATCTTAGAAAGCAAGCCGACTAAGTGGGACCCAGGTACCCAACTGGGTGAAGAGTTTGTTCATCCCTCCGCCTCTCATTGACTTATCGGCACAGCTTCCGTGTCTACAGCAACTAGCCCGTACTTCCCCTGCATTCCCACATTTGGATAAGAGATTTAATTCACTTATCGTCATTAAAGCCTTTAATCAAACATGGGTGCTGCCTTTGAAGACCTCCCACAGTCCTTCGGGTAAGAGCCTCGTGCACGAATGATCTCAGCAAGTGTGGCACTTGCTGCCCCAGGAGGGCCAGCAGATGTGTGAGAGCAGGGAGTTGAGCTGGAGGGAGCTTTACCTGCTTCCCAGAGCCAATAGCATGCAGCCCTTGCTGACTAAGCAGCCTGTGACTTCCCACTGCTAAGTGAAAACTGGTGAGAGCAATCAGCAAACCTTATTCATAAAGGCTTTTTCATATGTTAGAGACAACGGTGGTTTAAGCTCACCAGTTTGCTGCCTAGAGGGCTTCCTGGAGGAGGAAGGATAGATATGAGGTTGACATTCCTTCCTGGCGGCTTGGTTGAGCTAATCAAGGGGCCTTAGCCTCCCCTGCCCCCAACATCTTCATGCTACCCTGACCTTGACCCTGAACTCTCCTCCCAGCAAAAAGGTGACCCTCTTCCTCTAACTCACCACAGAAGCTCTTCTTCCTGGTAAGACTCTGTAAAGAACTTTCTATGTCAACTCCTGCCCAGATCCCAAAGCGAGCTGAATACCCGCTGAATGAAAATACCTCGGGCCACCCTGGCCATCACCAAGCCTTGGTTTCCTGGGCTGTAAATTGGGGGAAATGCGAGCTGCCCCTTCTGCTCCATAGACTTGTGGGAATGAAATCAGACGGTCTCTGGGCCACACAGGAGAGGTGAGCACCGACAAAGGCACGCAATGACACGCAGGACCCGGAGCTGGAAGCCAGCTCCGAAACCATCGAAACCAATCTTCTCCACTTACAAAGGGAAAAACCAAGGCGCTGGTAACAGGCGTGTTCCTTGGCTAGATGACCGAGGGCAGTGGAAAAACAGGATCCCCTGATGTCCCAGAAGACCTCTCTTGTTTGCCCACCATGGACATGTGGGCACCACCAGGCCGGACCTCCCAGGAACGAGAGGCTGGATCCAGTGCAGAAGCAACACTGCCCAGAATCTGTGGGCAGTGGGCCCGTTGAGGGAAGAGGGAGGGGGTGGGTGAGTGGGGTGCAGAGAACCCAGGAGGTTGGCCCTTCCGTGCTACCTTGAAGGGCGCAGTGGAAAGGCCATCACTGTTACAGCGGCCCCGTACCCCAGCAGAAGGGAGGAATCAGGCAAGGCCGAGAGGCCTAGAGAGAAATGGGGTAATGCAGAATTGAAAAGGCCAGACTAAGAGAAGACCTGGAGCTCAAGGACTGTCCAGGGTGGAGCTCTGCAGGCAGCCCTGCCCAGGCTCAGGTGGGATGAGCGTCCACCCATCACAGCGGCACTGAGGGAGTGCAAGACTTAACCTGACCTTGGCCCTGAACTCTCTTCCTAGCAAACAGTGTAGACCTCACAAGCAAAGCAGAAACATCCCTTGAGATGGACCCCTCCCATCCCTCTCTTCAGAGGTCCACTGTGACCTGCATCCTCCCTTTGTCCCCAGGCTCACATCCATAGATGTTCCTGGAGGAAGTGCATATAGCTTCATATCAAAGGGATCAAGCATGCACACTTAGCTGATGTTTGCTATTTATACCCAAGACCCCCGAAATACTGACAAAGAGCTCTCATATTCTTTGTAAATTGTCCACACAATTCCATAGCCCTAGGTTGACCGGACATGGTAGCGCACACCTGTAATCCCAGCAGCTCAGGAGGCTGAGGCAGGAGAGTTGCAAGTTCAGAGTCAGCCTCAGCAACTTAGCAAGACCCTGAGAAACTTAGTGAGACCTTGACTCAAGATCAAATTTTTTATTTAAAAAAAAAAAAAAAAAAAAAAGAGTTGGTGATGTGACTCAGGGGTTGAGGGTTCTTGGGTTTAATCCCTGGTGTCCTCCCACCCCCCAAAAATATTCGCAGCCTAGGGAAGTGATCGATTGTCTACCCATCCTCATAGTGAAAGCCACATTCGGCTATTTCACCTCCACACAATCTACCAGCGAGCACCCCTTCCCAACCCTGTAAACCAAAGAAGATTATATGTCACATACATTTACAATGCACATAGATATTTCAGGAAATATATTCTCCTTCACTCTCTGTATTTATCACATACATGTTGGATAAGCAAGCACCTTGAGCCCTGACACATCCCTTGACCTAACTTCACCTGGACAAAGACCTTAAAGGAATAGTGTCAGGACCTGGGACCGCATGGTTCGGAGGGACCAAGGAGCCTAATAAGTCACTTCCATCCCCACTTGCGGGAACTCTGTTTCCCGTGCGCCCTCAGTCATCATCTGGGCGAGTTCTACATATTTATGCTTGTTCGTTTTTTCATCTGTCCTCATAAATCAATTCCTGCAGCCTCCTAATCAAAGCCAGCTTTTCAAACGAAACTGGAGCCGGGTGTTTAACTAACTAAATATTGTTTTTCCCCCAGCACTGACACGGGGAGAGAGAGAGGGTGGGATGCCGCCTTGACCATGGTCCGCCCTTCCCGGCGACCCCAGGAAAACCACATGTGGCCACAGCAGTTGCTAGCAGAGACCCAGGTGGGTGTCCGGCCCTGGAGTGACAGCTGGGACGTGTCCTTCGCTCTCTGGATGTCGGCTGTCTGTTCCTGGGATCCCCAGGAAGTAGGTCACCCTTCCCATTGCTCCTCTTAGTAAAGCAGGAAAACAAAGTGGGAAGATGCGGGGCAGGGCACCCAGCGGCCACCCCGCCCCGCCAGCAGACCTAGATTGACCCACTGACTTCTCCCCAGGGCCTGAGAACCACTAGCCTGCAGCCACTTTGGGAGAACAGAGGGGCCCCGGGCCTGCTGCTCCTCCTTCAGGCCCCCACCCTGATCTCAGGGGGCTGCTCTGTGGCCTCAGGAGTGGACACGGAGGGCATCTTTCCCTGAACCCGCCCTGAACCTACCTTGAACCTGTCCTCAGTCATGCAGTCACCTGCGTCATCCGGAGCAGCGGATCTCAGCGCTCCCCCAGCAGCCCCTCAGTAGCACCTGGGAACCCGACAGGATGGGAGGTTCTCCAGCCCCACCCAGCCCCACTGGATCAGCGTTTCTGGGGTGGGACCCAGCGGTGTCAACCAGCCCTCCAGGTCATTCTGACACGTGCTACATTAAAGAAGTGCCGACCTCTAGGACAACGTCCAGCCTCCAAACTCACACACCCAATGCTCCGGGCGGGCCTAGGGTCCCCTCTCACTGTTTCCCTTCAGAGCTCTGTCCCCCGGGAGCAACCAGGCACACCCAGATGGAGCCCTCCTCAGCCCCTGCTCCCTGCCCTCCTGCCTGGCCTGGCCTGGCCCATCAAGCACCTGCCACACCTATCTTTTAAATCCTTATCCAGAGTCCTCTAGAAAGTTGTCTTTGGCCTCTTCAAAAAGAGATAAAAAATAGCTGCCATCTACAGAGTATTGTTCACAAAAATATATAGTTAGAAACAGTTGCTCAAGTATAGAGTATGTTACTAAGGAATTGTGCAGACGACATTATATATACACACACACATACATATATTTATATTCACGCCTTTCAACAAGTCTGTGAGGGAGACGTTCCTATAAAGTATGTGTGTCTGTGTGAATTGCTGAATCCTTCTTTGCTTCTTCCAGCTGGGTTTAGTTGTTTTCTATTTCAATGAGATGGTAAAGAGGACATATTATTTTCTTACAGAGCTGTGTGACCTTGAGCAAAAGTACCTAACCTCTCTGGGCCTCCGTTTTGTCATCTACATCCCTCCTTTTTTACAGATGAAGAAACAGAAGCCCAGGGAACTTAAGCATCATGTCCAAGTTCGTAAGCGGTGCCTCAGGTTTGATCCCCTCACTCTGGATCCTCTGAGGGTGGTCTTGCTCCCTGTGAGGTATCCAGCCCAGTGGTCTGACTTCCTTGGGCCCCTTCAGAGCACATGGCTCCCATAGATCCAGCCTGTGACGGCTCTTCTCCAGGCCCACGCCCCCTGCCTCCTCCGCCCACCTCCCCTGACTCAGCCAGGACCCACAGCAGCCAGCTCAAGTGGCACAGCTGGCTTGGTTGGAAAGGAGGAGGCCTCCACGGGTCCCCCACGGGTGGCCTTTGCTTTCTCCCGTTTCCTGTTTCAGTCTGAGCCTCCACATCGAGGATGACAACATGACACACTTTCCAAAAAATCTCATTTTCTAAAGGCATTTCCTATTGATTTCCTTCCTCGCCCAGGCCCCTCCCAGCTGCCATGTGTCAGAAAGAGAGAGAAAAGATTCAAAGAGGAAAAGAAACCTGTGTTTTTCCAAGTTCAGACTGCTCTGGGCCTTCCTGCTCAGCTGGCTGGCAGGGGTGCTGCCTGGGGGACCCCAAAGCGTGGACCTTAGAACCATCTCTAGAAATCTGACCACCAAAATCCCTCTTCAAGCCTCCACTTCACCACCTGTGGGATTAGTAGGAAAAGTGTTTCACTGTAGAAATTGGCCAAAAAGAAGAGTCGCACCTGACGCGGAGGCACACACCTATAATCCCAGCAGCTCGGGAGGCTGAGGCAGGAGGATCGCGTGTTCAAAGCCAGCCTCTGCAAAAGCAAGGTGCTCAGCAACTCAGTGAGACCCTGTCTCTAAATAAAATACAAAATAAGGCTGGGGATGGGCTCAGTGGTCGAGTGCCCCTGAGTTCAATCTACCAAAATAAAAGATGAGCCTCCACATGAAAGGGCCCGCTCTTTCTTCACTTGGTGTGGGTCTCCTCCTGGAGGCCTACTGCCTCTTCAGCTCTCCCACTTATTACTGAGCAGGGTCTGAGGACCCACTACGGTGTCGGATGAGCCTGACCTTGAACTGCAGTACCATAACCTCCCTGGTGCAGTGTTCTCACTTAGAAGATAAACTGGGCGCAGTGGCACACACCTGTAATCCCAGTGGCTTGGGAAGCTGAGGCATTTGGGTTGCAAGTTGAAAGCCAGCCTCAGCAACTTATTGAGGCCCTCAGAGACCCTGTCTTAAAATTAAAAACTAAAAAGAGCTGGGGATGTGGCTCAGTGATTGAGTGCCCCTGGAATAAACAAATCCCCAGTGCCAAAAAAAAAAAAAAGAAAGAAAAGAAAGTGAAGATAATCTGTATGAGTTTCCTGTGGCTGCTGTAACAATGGACCACAGACTTTATGAGTTAAAACAATGGAAATTTATTCTCCCATGGTGTTGAAGGCCCAAAGTCCTAAATTAAAGTCTCCTCTGAAGGATATATGCATACAGATGCGCCTCTACTCATCATTAAGTAATAAATCCACTGTAAATTTAAAATATTGTTGGATCAAAAATACGTTAAAGTAGAGTACGGTGGTTGCTGCCTGTAGTCCCAGAGACTACAGAGGCTAAGGCAGGAGGATCACAAATTTGAGGCCAACCTCATCAATTTAGCAAGGCTCTAAGCAACATAGTAACATCCTGCTTCAAAATAAAAATACAAAGGACTGGGGGTGTGTCTCCGTAGTAAAGTACCCCTGGTTTAATACCCACTACCCCCCAAAAGGTGCATTTAATACACATAACTTACCAAACATCTTGGCTTATGCATAATCAGTCTAGAGTTGAGCAAAATCATCAAACACAAAGCCTATTTTAAAATGAAGTATTAAATATCTCCTGTAATTCATTGAATACTGTACTAAAAGTAAAAAACAGTAGTTGTAGGGGTAAGTTTTTTCTTTTTTCTTTTACAGACTGAACCCAGGGCTTTATGCACACTAGGCAAGTGCTGCAGTGCTGAGCTACATCCCCAACCCTTTTTATTTTATCTTGAGACAGGGTCTTGCTAAACTTCTAAGGCTGGCCTCCACTTGTGATCCTCCCACCTCAGCCTCCCAACTCACTGGGTTTACAGGTGTATGCCACAGTGCCCTGTGACCTGTATGGGTGTGCTTTTGCACTATCACAAATAATTCGTAAATTGAACCATCTTAAGCCAGAGCCCATCAGTAGATACTGTGGCACTGTGGCATCCTCATTGCCTTTTCCAGCCTCCAGTGCCCCCAGTGTCCCTTGGCCAGGACTTGCATTACCCGGGTCTCTGCCTCCATCTTCACCTGGCCACTCCTCTTCCTCCTTAATGGTTCCCCTCTATATCTCTAAATCTAACACTTCTCATTAGGTTTACACCCCACCAGATAATCCAGATGATCTCTCTTTTGTTTTTTAAGAGAGAGAGAGAGAGTTTTTTTAATATTTATTTTTTAGTTCTCGGTGGACACAACATATTTGTTTGTATGTGGTGCTGAGGATGGAACCCAGGCCGCCCGCATGCCAGGCGAGCGCGCTACCGCTTGAGCCACATCCCCAGCCCCAATCCAGATGATCTCATCCTAAGATCTTTAATCTAATTTCATCCATAAAGACCCTTTTTCCAAACATGATCACATTTGCCGGTTGCAAGGATTGGGGTATGCATGCATCTCTCCAGAGGGCCCCAGTCAACATGTGCAGATACCTGCTTCACAGGTGCAAGGTGTGACTGAAAGGAGAATGTGAGCAGAATGTGAGCACTTGGCCAAGCACCGGGTGCCCCCCACACACACCTCTTTACCTCCACCTGCCCCTCGTCCTGGCAAGCTGGCTCTTTTGGGGCTGCTTAGGGCTTGCCCAAGGCCAGCAATGTGACCACGCTCTATAAAGCCCTGCTCACACACGGAACCATGGGGCGCACATCAACACCTGGGTGAAGCAGCCCAGGAGGTGCTTACAGGTGTGCATGTGGAGGCTCAGTGAGGTGGCATGACTTACTAGGCTCACTCAGATGGTACGTGGTATATGAAATAAGACTCTCAGATTCCCCTGGGTTCTCAGGTGTGGGCAGAAGGTGACCCTGACAGGAGGCCCAGCTATGGGTCATCCAGAGGCAATGAGAATGTGAGGAAGTGACTTCCCACGGAATGCCATCCCTGCCGAAGATCAAAACCTATTTCCACCTCTGCTGTGAGTTGGACTGTAGGTACAGACTGGGCTGGTCTCAGGGCATCCTTCCACCTCACGGTTTTTCATTCTCCTGCCTTAAAATGCTGGGTTGGACTGCTTGCTATGTCAGTGAGATGACATTGAGAATGTGTTTTTTTTTTTAATACTTAGCTGTGTGGCCTTAAGCAACTATCCAACTTCTCTGAGCCTCAGCTTCCTCATCTATACAATGGGAATAACAATCATATCTGCATTATTGGGTTAGTGTGAGGACTAGAGATTGTGACCCAGCAAAGCCCATGACACAGTAGGAAGTCTATGGAAAGCAACTGCTTGTTTTGCAAGCATTAGTATTGTCTTAACTCCAAGTTGATGCCAAGTGGCTTGTGACCCGAATGTGGTTCAGTCACAACATCTTCCTTCAGGATGTGCAGCGCTCTCTCTCTCTCTCTCTCTCTCTCTCTCTCTCTCTCTCTCTCTAACACACACACACACACACACACACACCCCTCTTTTCTGGGTCCCCAGAGCTGGCTGCTTCTCTGGGCTTCAGAGGCCAGGAAGATGCCCTGGGAATCAGCCCCTGTGGGCAAGGAGGCCCTGGAGAGTAACCAAACTGACTCCAGCTGCCATAAGAAACGTTCCAGCCAAGGCCTGTTAGCACTGGCTGCTGGCTGAGCCCTCCACAGAGAGGCAGTATCTCGATGTGTGTGCATGGGTTTGGTGGGGTGCAGGTGGAGAAGATGTTTGCTCCCCAGGTGACCTGAACTAGGTTCTCCCATTTCTGGACTTGCTCTCCCTGCAGCTCCAATCACCCTCTGAGGGTGGGGATAATAATGCTAGGCAGCCTAATGATGCAGAGGGAGATGGTGCTCAGGGCTGAACAAATAACTACCCTGGAGCCTAGGGAGCATGCGCAAGGCCCCAAAGCACTCCCCACCCCACCCCAATCCTTCCAGATAGGCTGTGATTCTCCTAGAGAATAGGCTGTGGTTTCATTCATTCTTTCATTCATTCAACAAGCATTTATTGACCCCTTTTGAGGGTTGGAGCTGTGTATATCCTTGAGACCCAGGTGAGAAGGAGGCGGTATGCTGAAGCACCACTGGAATCCAAGTGCCACAGTGAAAGCTGCAGCAGAGATGTGAACAAGGAGCCGGAGAAGCTGCAGAAGCTTCAGGGGAAAGGAAGCACTCCATCTGGTTCCTGAGGAGGGAGGAGTTCAACGAGGCAGTGCAAAAAGGGGAAAGAATATCTCCAGCAGAAAGGCACACAGGTCTCAGAGCCTGCGGGTACCCACTGAAGGAAT
This sequence comes from Ictidomys tridecemlineatus, assembly GCF_052094955.1. Lineage (NCBI taxonomy): Eukaryota > Metazoa > Chordata > Mammalia > Rodentia > Sciuridae > Ictidomys > Ictidomys tridecemlineatus. The sequence goes on along the minus strand of NC_135480.1, from coordinate 185,610,974 downwards.
GGGGAGATTAGCCCGTGGCTGGGCTGGAGAGGTGGGCGGGGCCAGAGAGGTGGGCGGGGCCGGAGAGGTGAGCCCCGCTAGGAGAAAAAAGGACCCCTGACCAAGTCACGAAATGAAGACAAAGACCCAGAAACCTAATCAGTTCTGACTCATCAGCAGCGTCCAGGATGACTCCAGGAGCAGGTTAGAAATGCAGATCCTTGGTCCCACACTGGACCTAGTCATCAGGAGCCCTGAGGTGGTGCCTGGGAATCTATTTCACCAACCTCTCCAGGGGGTCCCGCAGCAGGGGTGAGTTGGCTCTCAGGGGAATGGAGCTTAACAATGACCCACTCCCACCTAAGGAGCACCTACTTCCTGGCAGGCAGGTACCAGGAGTCCTTTGTATGTCTTACCTTATTGAATCCTTAGAGGTGGCTCTGTCATTACCCCCACTTTATAGATGAGGAAGCTGAGACTCACAGAGGAAAAGCAACTTCCCAAGGGCATGAAGCTACTAAGGAGCAAATCTGAGATTGCAACGGGAGGTCCCCACACTCAAAGGGCAGTTGCAATTTTTCATGCCCCGGGGGGTGGGGTGGGGGAGTGGAAAAGAACTTGTGATTTTTTTTTTCCTGGAAATAAGTAACAGCATCTGTTGACCTTCACATGTCTGGGAAAGCAGCAAGATCAGACAGGGAGATCCCAAGATTCCAAAGCTGAGCAATGGAGGGAGCAGAGACAAAGATACCTAACGTGAGGACAGGTGGAGGAGAGTGGGAAGACACGTGGCCTCCCACTGGGATTTGCAGAGAGAACATCAAAAAGGAAAATGTGCCCAGGAGACCTGGAAAACAAGGCTGTTCCCTGCCACTTAGAAGGTGGCATGACCACAGGTATACTGGATAAGACCAAAAAGTATACTTGGCTCCAATTACTACAGAGTAGAACTGTCAACCATTAGGGGGACTTATCACAAGATTTATAAGTGTTCAGGGATGAGGGCTCAGGTTAGGGATATTGTTCTTGCCATAAGTAGCAGTGTCGGGGGTGGGTAAGTCTTTGGGACTGGTCTCATTCCTCTGAGGTTGCACAAACTTGGCCTTGATGTGACCTCTTCCTGGATCTCAGAAAGAAAGTGGTTGGGGGTGGAATCTGTCTTGATAAAATCCAACCTGGTAGTAAAGAGGTACAGATCCATTAATAAAGCAGAGTTTCAGGCTTCTGAACTTCCCAAAAGCCAGGAGCTGAGTTTCCCTGCACTAAAGACCAGAAAATGTTCTTTTGGTTCCTATTTGGGTAACGCTGGACATAAATCATTCTTTGAAAAGGTGCAGAGGGTGCATTTCCGTGTAGGACTCAAACCCTTTCCAAACAGTCTCATTAATCCTGGCAAAGACCGCGGGGACAGGTGGCACTTTCTGTGCCACTGGACAATTGAGGCCTGGCCTCTAACTTAAAGACACAGGAGGGTTCCTGGTGGACCTGTCACAACACCCTCCCTGCCCACTGGCTGCTAGCGAGACTGCCCTGTGGGCTAAAGGAGAGCCGGAGGCGAAGGACATGTTTGAGCTCAGGAAAGTGCAAGTTATTGTACTGTGCAGTTCTAACCCCGAAAGGGATGGGGAAGGGATTAAGAAAAAGAAAAAAAAAGTTTAACAAACTCAAACAGTAAGCACCCAAGTCTCCCTTGTCCCCTTGAGAGTGTCTGGGAGTGGAGTCTGCTTTGGTGTTTCAAAGTAAGGACAAGATCTTTTTTTTTTTTTTTTTTAAGTACGAGGTGCCTTTCTTTGAAATGCAACTCATCTGATGTGGTCTCTCCCTTTGGTTTGAATAAAAAAGGGAAAGGAAATAAGAGAAGATCGAAAAGAAAGAGAGAAACGAAAGACGGAAAGAAAGGAAAAGGAGAGAAAGAGGAAGAGGAGGGCGCCGAGCCGAGCGCGCCGAGGGGAGCCCGCGAGGTCCCGGCTTCCTACCCCGGGAGCCAGCAACTGTCCGCCGCGGCCGCGGGCTCCAAGCTTTTAAGGGTTTCTAATCCTGGAAGGCTGTCTGACATCACCCCGTTTCTTGTCGGCTGATGTTTCGTACAAGCCTCTCATTTCCTCAGTGTTTTCGGAGCCACCAATTACTGCACCGATCTCGAGGGCTGTTTGCGCCCCGGCCGCTGGCCCTGCGCCGGGAGCCTCGCTTCCCTGGCCGCGCGCGGCCTCCAGGCGACAGGGGGGCGGGGAGGCGAGGGGAGGGGGGACCTGGATCGGGCATTGAAGAAAAAGGGAGGGGTCCCCCTTAATTTTTTTTCATTGACTTCAGCACCATGTGATCAGGAAGTCTGGCCTCCCTCCATTTCCCCTCCCGACTAAAGGGAAACATTGTGTAGCAGCCGCCGCGGCCACTGGTGGGATGGCCTTCGCTGCCTGACGTAGGGAGATAAAAATAACCGGCATATTTAAGGCAGGAGCAGGAATCCCGGCGCTCACACGCGGCCTGGTCAGTTCCCGAGGCGGCCCAGCGGCGCGGCCTGCGGGGAGGCCCTGCGCTCAGCTGTGCGCACCCGCATCCAGGGAGGGCTGTGCCGCTGACCATGACCTTCACCTTGACCTGGGACCCACACAGACTCAGGCGGGGCCAAATCATTCGCAGAGTCCCTGGGTCAGCGGCAGCCTGGCTCAAGCTCGCGCTAGGCTGGGCCTGTGTTCTGTGCCCTGCCTCCCTGGAGATGCGAAGGGTGGATTCAGGGACAGAAGGAGGGTGGCCTGAAGTCTGATGTGGAGGATTCCCTTAGAGAATTTCTTTCTCTGGGGAAAAGGACAACAAGCTATCTCTCAAAAAGCCACCCGCTTCCAGCCATACACCCAATCCCAACACAGGACGGTCTGTACACATTCTCAAACCAAGTGCCCCTTCTCCATCCCTTTGTGCCAGTTGGAGCTGCATATTGCAAAGATTTGCAAACATGTGGTGGGGTTGGAAACAAACAAGAAGCACTTACCAAGGCCAAACTCACCAAAGAAAATGGAGAGAATCCAAGCAAAAATCTGGTAGTTTCAGAAAAATGTAGTTTCCAGTAACATATTGTCCAGCCACCCCAGCCAATAACCCTCCGGGCTCCCTCCAGCCACTTACCACTCCTATCACCTCTGACCTATCCAGGGACCCAGAAAATAGAAAAGGAGGAAGTGTTCCTTATGTCCTAGATGAGCTCATATCCCTCATATCCCAGGTCTCTGGAGCAAGAACCATTGTGAACCGTACCTTACCCTGTCTGGCACTAATACATTTCTATGTTCATGCCTTTTCAAACCTCCATGTGCCTTCTTCCACAGAGGTTCTGTCATTTCTGTTTTACACAAAGGGAAACTGAGGCTCAGGGAGATGAAGAGATGCTCAGACAGTTGGCTCCCTCAACTACACTTATAGTGTCACATTGATTTCTCATCCTGGAACTCTTTCTGTCCTTTCTCCTCCCTAAGTGAAGGTAATACCAAGCAAAATCAACAATGGTGAGCTTTCCACTGACCTGTGCAATTTCAGCTTTGCCCTTGCTCTGGGTGGCAAAGAAGTTTTTACTTCTAATTCATAGTGGGAAATCTCCCTGCCTTCCTATGTCTAAAGCAACAAGATGTTTCAACATTTCTGGCAGAGTTTTTCACCTAAAAGCCAGATGTGCTGATGAAATAGGAATGCACACTCACCCCTCATTTATTTTGATATTACAGAGATGACAAAGAGCTAGCTCTCTGGGTGGAAGACGCAGCGAACTTTCGATTAAAAGGGGGGAGTAGGAATTTTAGGAAGGAGACTCTAGGATTTGGCATGGTTAGCTTTGCTGAATCTCCAGCACCCAGCACAATGCCTATTGATTAAAGTACTCAATCCATAATGGTTGGACCGATGGGCAGGCAGGAAGTGGGAAGGGAGACACAGCATTTACAGGCACCTCAGGAGAATGTGTGCTGGTCATATCTTTATGCCTGTAGAATCCTGGTGGCCTTTGGTCCTTACAGCAGCCCTGGGAGGTAGGTGTCAGAATTATCCCTCATGTGGAAATATAGAAATTGTAGAACAGAGAGTAACTTGCCCAAAATAACACAGCTAGGAAACATAAGCTCAGAACTTGAACTCAAGTACTCTATTGCCACAGCCAGGTTCTTAATCCCCAAAGGAGACTCATGAGATGTGGGGGAAAGGGACCCACCGTTTATTAATCCCCTTCTTGACTCAAGTTCCAACTTGTTTCTGGAGAAGTGGATCAGGCACTCCAGGCTCCAGGGACTCAAAGAGGTCAGGTAGCAAGCAGGACTGGACCACAGGCTCCTTGAAGGCAGCCCCGGCCCTCTCTGGGTTTGTCTTTGGGTTCCCAGCATCAGCTTACAGTAACATCTTGAATCGCCTGCCCCGACTCCCAGAAGCCTTCTTAGGGCCATTGGCCTTCTCCCTGTTCTCCCTTTGGACAAGGCTCAGACTTCAATAAAGCACCTGTCACAGTATTTAAGCTCTTTTTTACCTGCCTGATCTCCCACTGGTCTGAAAACACATTGAGGAGAGAAATGGTGCCCCAGTCAGTAGAGGCTCCAGGGAATGGAGGCCACTCATGGATGATGAATGCATAGAATGTATTAGACCTTAACTAGCTTCCCTAACAACAGGGGCCTCTTACCATCACTTGTTTTTGTGGGGGGAGGGGTAAATGGAGATTGAACCTTGGGGCACTTAACCACTGAGCCACATCCCCAACCCTTTTTTGTCTTATATATTGAGACAGGGTCTCCATAAGTTGCTTAAAACATCGTTATGTTGCTGAGGCTGCCCTTGAATTCTCAATCCTCCTGCCTCAGCCTCTTGAGGCACTGGGATTACAGGTGCGTGCCGCTGCATCCTGCCCACCGCCACTCTTGATTTTTCTCTCTCAGCACCCCATTCTGTTGCCCACGGAATTTGTCCCAGTTTGTAATTTAATCTGTTTTCAACTTCTCCCCTCATGAACCCACGAGCGCGGGAGTCACCTCTGTTGTCCCTCCTAGTATCCACCACATCTCCTAACGTGCCATACACGTCGCAGACGCTCAATAAACACGTGCGGAATAAATGAGTGAATGAACGAATGAGTGAATCGACACTCCTTGGAGCAAGCCCTACCTCTGTATTTACAAGCTGATTCCAGAGTCAGTCATAACTGTGCAAAGACACTTGAAATAATGCCATCCCCAGATGATATTCCTAAAGTAAGCGCTTTCTGTTCAGTGACCACTTCAAATCCAAGACTCATCCATATTGATGATAGAGAGGACTTGAAAGGGGGGCTATTGAATGAGGCCCTTCTTCTCATACAATGTGGGCTCTAGTGACCACTATCGTTAGCTCGGCACACAGACTCTCTTTATGCCCCTGTTTTCATTAGCTCGGGGAACTTGCCAACGAGTGATCCTTCTGGGCTGAAATTTTCCATGCTGGGTCTTGGCAAAAGGTGAATTTTGGGGAAAAGTTTGAATAAAATCCCTTCAGCCGTATTTTAGTTTGATGAGGATGAAAAAAAAAATACATTTTTTTTCTTGCTTTTAATTGAAGACATTTTTAGGATACAGGAAACGCCATTTCGGTTGAACTTTGAAAACTTGAAACTCAGATCTAAACCCATCTAAGGAAACCATGCAGACCATGTTGAGCTCAAAAAATATCTTTGTTTAAATAATAAAAAAAAATTGTAATTGAAAAATTTCTTTACAGTCTTAGCAATCATGGCACCCTACCCCCACCCCCCACCCATTTGGGCTATATGAGTCTTTCTGTGATTCTAACAAATCACAAAAGCTCAGAGCTGTTTAGAAAGGATTATAAAACTTGGATTTCAGCTCCTAGGCCATGACATGTGATATTATTTCCCTCTTTCTTTTGTCTCCAGAATCTTTCTTCAACATCGTACCAGGAATATATGATTTGAACGACAGCCTCAGAAAATAACAAAGCCCGAGTTCCTGGAATGAGAGACCACTCCTTCCCTTCAAAGCCAGTTACACAACTTGCTTTCCAAAGTTTTCTTAGACAAATGCTAACCAAAATATTTTATCTTATATTGGATTTTTCTCAGTCCTCTGCTCGGTATCAGATTCTTGCTTTCTTATTCACTGGAAACTACCTTAGACTAGTCATATGGTTGTTCTCACCACAAAACGATTTTCAAAAAGCCATGTTAGGCTGAAAAGAGAGAGAGATTTTCAAAAAGCGATATTAGGCCGAAAAGAGAGAGAGACCTGGGTTTGACTCTCGGCTCTGATATTTACCAAACAGATGTCTCAGCCTCTCTGTGGCTCAGTTTGTCTGTCTTCAAAATCGGAATGACATGGACTCGGTGATGGCTGTCATTATTTAGGGCAAGTGTGTGACCCTCCGCCTCCAACAGTGTCTGGTACAAATCAGTGCTCAATAAATGACAGTGACAGCTTTCTCCGCCTCCGCCTGGTACTCGTTCACATTTCTCCTGTCTTCATACCTCCTCGTAGCACCTCCTGTCTTCACCTTCAGTCCCTCATGAAGTCTAGTCTAATAACCTGAGGCACAAGGTAGGGACTAACAGGGTACTGGCTCTACCGTCCATCTCTGCTGGCTCTTTTCAGTGACACCAGCAAATGTGTTGTCTTTAAGTGTTTACTTGTCTATCTCTCCTACTAGAAGGAGCTCATCCACTTTGCAACTCCAGGATGTGACTGGGTCAACGAGTGAATGGATGGATGAACCCAGAAGACCCCCTTGCTTTAGGACTGGAGACCTGGATCTTGGCTGTTATGTTTCATTTTAAGGTGGGCATTGCCTGAAGGTCAGGATGTGTCTGGAATGCACATTCACCTTAGTGGTTTTAGAGTCAAACTCCAGCATCTCTTAAATGATCTTGTTTTCATGCATTTTTATTTAGCAGCAGGTAGGCAGAGGACCTTCGGCCAAATCCTTCATTAGGCCAAAAACTGCCTTTATTCAAATTTTCTCCTGCACAGATACACAACTGCTCTAAAAACAGAAAATACTTTAGGAATTAAAAAAGAAGAAGAAGAAGAAGAAGAAGAAGAAGAAGAAGAAGAAGAAGAAGAAGAAGCAGCAGCCGCCAGGCATGGCAGCACAGGCCTATAATCTCAGCAGCTCAGGAGGCTAAGGCAGGAGGATGGTGAAATCAAGGCCAGAGTCAGCAAATTATCAAGGACCTAAGCAACTCAGTGAGACCCTGTCTCTAAAGAAAATATTAAAAAGGCTGGGGATGTGGCTCAGTGGTAAAGCGCCCCTGGGTTCAATCCCTGGGAGGGAAGAACGGAAGGAGAAAAGGAAGAAGGAACTTCTTAGACCAGCCCTCCTCCACCTCCTCTGAATAAGGTGCGTTGTTGACTTGTCTGTTTTCCCTCTGCAAGTTTGACTAAGCTTTACTTCCTCTTTAATCGTTTATTTTTTTTTTAAGTTTCAAGATGATTGAGATCCAAGTATGTGCCATTCCTTTTAGCACATCTCCTACCACTTGATCCTCCTCTTGTTCATGTTACAGATGAGAAACAGGCTCAGAGAGGTTACAAAGTTACCTTCCATGACACATCCAGAAGATGCCGCCTCATTTTTAGAGCATTTCCAATTCACAAGTGTTCTCCAGTCTTCCCCACCCCCTCCACAGCCACCCAGCACATGTGCTTGTGCACATGCACACACACACACACACACACTCACATACTCACACATGCTTGATTATGTTTTCCAGAAACGTCCGAGACCGGGAGAAACCTATCCGCTGAAACAAACAGGGTGTGAGAGTCATTTGGGAAGTATAAACACTAAATTCACAGCAAGGCTCGCTGGGGGGACAGGAGGGGACAGAGTCAGGGAAGGTTGCACAGAAAGTTTCCACTGTGTTTGGTCAAGTTTCATCTCTCAAGCCGGATGGTACTTATATGGGTGGTTTTTATGTTGGAGTTAATAAGTGTCCATCTGTCATAAATGTGTCATAATACGTTTTTTTTTTTTTAAGATTTAGCAGCATTGCCGGGTGCTCCCTGCCAGTTCTTGCCATTCACACACACCCGTCCTTAAACACACACACAGGAATTCAGAATCACACTCAGCACACACTCCATTCCCGACAAGCACCCACGAGCTGACACCCACCCGCACACAGGAACGTATGCACGTGGCTTCCACGGGTTGGATCACAAGAACCCGCACACTCGCTCAGGTTGGCAAGCACACAGCACCTCGCTGCCAGCCGCTGACGGCCACCCTTCTCCTTCAGTCACGGGCAACAGGGTCAGACGCAGGGACCCTGAAACCTGGGACGCTGATGTGAGCCATGGGATCACTGGAAGTGGGCAGAGTAAGGAGGGACAGGACCTGCTCTCAGGAACAGCCACAGAGAGATGCCACCAGTGGCCAGTGTGTGGCCCAGATCCAGGCAGATGGCCTCTGACCGCGGCCTCATCTGGGAAGCGACAGAGTTAAGGAGCAGAGGGAAGTCTCTGGTCTTTCACAGCTCGGGGTGGGAAGCGGTAACTTGTGTGGGAAACAACCTCCTCGGAAACCATAGCAACACCCATTTGGCGGCTCTGGATTGGACCCCGACCAGACATTTATTAAGCAGCCTCATAAGCTGTGGTCTCCAGAAGAACAATACCAAACTGATCAAATGTTAATAGCTTCAATCTGTTCCTCCGCACAGAACTCCCAGCCCATCCCCCTGCCTGAACAGGCTGCAGTTCTAATTCCCAGCCTGGCTGAACACGCCTCTGCGGCTACTCCAGGGCCCAAGTACAGGGCCCGGACGGTGAGGCACGTGCAGGTGACCTGGGGCACAGAGATGGAAGACGGGTCCAAAAGGGGACGCTTGGGGCCTAAAGGGTGCCATTCTCAGGGTAGACTACCGGAGTGGACAAGTCTCCAAGGCATCTGATTGGACAGTTCTCGATCTGACTGCATTTAGGAATTACCTGGTGAGCTTCTTAAAAAGGCCAATTAATTTCTGGGCTCCACCCAAGTCCACTTGAATCTGAAGTCCTACAGGGTGGAGATCGTTTGTAATTTTAAAGCTCCCTACACAATTCCAATGTGCAGCCGTGGTTGAGAACCACTGACTAACTCCGACCCTCGGTCGGATGGGGGAACCCAGGGAGGGACAGGGACTCACCTCAGTCACCGAGCTGGTGAGGCACCATGCTCAGAACAGAACCCAGACACCCGACGTCCCAGCCCAGAGTTCCGTCCTCTTTCCTGGGCAACAGAACTCCAGATAAGTCTTAAAACCTCCCCCCACTCCTGTCTCACCATGAGTCCTGACCTTTCCCACCCAGGGCCGGGGGTGGGGGAATTAAATGGACCCAAGGAGGGTGTGAGAAAATGCACTCATCACAAAAACACGAGGACCAGACATACAAGAGATCACAGCCCCACCGACGGACTCTCAGTGTTTACCACGGTTGAGAGAATTTGTCATGGCTAACCATGTGACTCTTCCCCCAGATTCCCAGGCCCCCAAGCAAACCTGAGAGACATCTCAACGCTCTCAGTTTTACCAGTGGCCACACGCAGACCGTCTCCAAGCTGCGAGGAGTCTTCCTCCTAAGGATAGAGCTACACCCGAGGAAAAACTGGCAGACTCCCCAGTTCATACCACCATCCTCTCTCACTTAAAATGCCTCAAGGACCTGCTCCTAACCAGTCTCCCCAGGGGGCACATGTTCTCCATCCATCCTCCACACAGCTACCCAAATAGTCTCTCTAGAACATACATCTGCCTGTGCTGCCCCTCACCCCAGGCCCCACAATCAAGCCACTGCCTGGGCTCAGGTTCACTCATGCATACTGACCCCATCCTGTGCACGCTGCTAGGGGTGGGGGCACGTCCTTGGTGGAATGCACGTCATATTTTTCTTTTTGTATTGGAGGTTGAACCCAGGGGTGCTTTATCACTGAGCCACATCTCCAGCCCTTTTTTATTTTATTTTTTGATTTTAAGACAAGGTCTCATGAAGTTGCCAGGCTGACCTCAAACTTGAGATCCTCCTGCCTCAGCCTCCCAGGGCGCTGGGATTGCAGATGTGCACCACCAACCCAGATGCCAGTTACATTCTTGAAGAGAAGACACACACCAACCAATGATGTGACGACTACTGTGAAGGAGCTCAAAGAAAGGTCGGGGGAGAACGTGTAGTGTTATTTATTCTGGCAGATGTCAAAAATGGACTCTTCTGAGCAAAGGATGATGTTTACTTGGATATAAGGGAGTTAAGGAAACGGGGAGGAAGAATACGTTAGACACAGGGATCTCAGTGAGGGAGCAGTCTGGGACCCTGAGGGTGAAGGAAGAAGGGAGCAAGATGAAGGGGCAGATCATGCAGGGCCAGGAGCTTCCAGGATTCACCTTTGCATTTTAGTAGCTTGACCAACCAACACGTGTGCCCGGGCTGAGGGATTCCCCAGGACGCAGGACTTCCAGTGCTCAGATATGGAGGAGTGAGGGAGAGAGGTGACCAAGGACAAACCAGGTCTCTGAGCTGCACTGCAGGCTAAGATGGTGCCCCTCCTGGAGGGAACCAGGACCGGAAGAAGATACCAGGGTGACAGACTCAGGAGTTGAGCTTAGCAAGTCAGGGCAATAGCTAAAAGAAGATGGTAGCCAGCCTCTTGCTTCTGCTGGTCTGAGGCTGGAGATCTTTTGCAGAATTTGGAAGCTATCCACCCAGAGACAGGAATTGAATGAAAGAAGATAGATAAAAGAAGGGGGGAAAAAAGTGGCCAGGAAGACCAATATCCCAGCCACGAGGAATTCCAGTGTATAAGGATCTGGTGGCCAAGGACAAAAACCAATACAGAAAACTGAGAAAGAGCAGCCCAGGCTGTAGGGGGAAAACCACGGATTTGGGGGGTCTTGAAGCACAAACACTGAGGGTCTACCAGGATAGAATCACCACCATGACCAATGGCACTGGAAAATCAAACTGAATGTCTGGTCAATGCCAACGGAAGACCTTGCAAAGAAGCAGTGGGGGTAGAAGGCGGACAGATGAGGCGATAGGAGGTGAGGAAATGGAGTCCGTGTACAACACAGAAAAGGTCTTCGAGAAATTTGGCTGGAAAGGAAATTAATGGGCCAGAGGTGGAGAGAAATGTGAGGCAGGGGGAGGGTTTGCTCCAAGACCAGAGGCCTGAGAGCAAGCTTCATCACGATGGGCAGGATCTGATCCACAGAAAAGAGAGGGCTGTTCCCTCCTCCCACCTCCCACAGCGGTGACGTGTTTCGGAATCAGGTGAACCTGGGTCCCACACCTCCACCAAACTCTTTGCCTGATGGGTGCTTTTCCTTCCTGGGATCACAGGGTGACCCTGGGAGATCTTCCCTGCCCTGTTTTCAAACAGCCCAGCACAAACACCTCCACCACAGTGCCCAGATTTGCCTGTTTCTAGGTCATCTCTCTCACTAAATGGTAAGCTCTTCAAAGGCCGGAGACCCACCTCAAGTCTTGGCCCACCCACGGCACCACCAGCCAGGAGTATATGCTCAGGAAACGTTAATGGAAGGAAGAAATGGATTAATGTTACTAATAGATAAAGAGGAGCCAGAGGACCCCGTGGGCAGCCAGGAGGCTGGCCTGGGTCCACATGAGAGGTGATCTCTGTTTCCCAGAAGCCGGGCCTTCAAAGCAGTTGGTTCCTGTAGTCCCCAGAAAGGGGCCGGGGACGAGGCAGGGTGGAGTGGACTCCTGCCTGAGATGGCATTCTTTCTTTCCATTGTTCCTCGGGCTCCTTAGGGAAAGGACAACATCCACCAAGGCCCACGCGTTCCCCTCCTCAGCGGGGAGGAGGCAGATGGGCGTAATTTATGCCCACACCCTTCCCCTGCAGCCCTGGCACTGGGCTGAGGGGTGCAGGGGCTGAGACCCACCCAGGTTCCACAAACGTCTCTCGGCATCTAGGCAGCGGGGCGGTGGCAGCGGGGTTGGGAGCAGGGGAGGACAGGGAGAAGGGGAGGAGGGGCAGAGAGAGGCGGGAACTGGCCCTTGGGAGTGTGGGTGGCATTCCCGCCCGTGGGTCAGCTGGGTGCACACTTTGTGATCTCAGCATGACGCTGCAAGGAGCAGACTCTTGTACCTGCTTCAAAGACTAAGGCACCGAGGCTCAGAGAGGTGGAGGGACGGTGCCAAGGTCCCCCAGCTGGCTCCAAAAACTGTCCCGTCCACCAGACCTCTCCGCAGGAGGAAGTCGCCTCCTCAGGTCTCCTCGTTCCTCACTATCGGGGTCATTTAGGGAGATGAGCAGAAGAACCCTCAAAGCCCAGAGTCCTCTGCTAAGGGGGCTGGACACTGACACCAAAGCGGTGGTAAACACACTGAAGGAGCAGAAGATGGTGCTGGGAGGAAGCAGGAAGCAGGGCATGGAAAGGGCCTGGCAGGGCGGACATTCCTCTGATGGCCTTTGGAGATCAGTCCTCTGCGGGTGGCTGGAAGGACTAAGGGCAGTGTTCTGAGGAACGCTGACTCTGAATCCCTGGAGCCAGCCTCCCTGGCCACTCTTGCCTCTACCTGCAGGGCCAGCTGGGATAACTGGCACAGCGGTCACGTGTTTGGGAATCAGGTAAACCGGGATCCCAACCCCAGAGCCTCAACCTGCTAGCTGTGCACCTGTGGCCATGTCACTTGACTTCCTTGAGCCTCAGTCTCTTCACCCATAAAATGGGGTTCTGGGAAAGAGATGGGTGACACCAATCTACCATCTTGTCTCCTGGGCCTTCTCAGTGTGGACTCAGCTTGCTTTCTTTTTGCTCCATTTGATCACACTGTACCTAGACATCCAGGTGACCAGCGTTTCTTGAAGAATCAGGTCTGCAACTTAGTCCTGCACTGGGCCACAGCTACAATTTGGTGAGGACATATACATGCTTGTTTCCCACTGTTTCAGCACTGTCTCTCTGCCTCAATAATGTCACCTGCCCATAGGATGGGACATCTTCTGCACCTGCTATAAGAATCTCTTTTTTTTTTTTTTTTGCACCAGGGATTGAACCCAGGGGCGCTTAACCAATGAGCCACATCTTCAGTCTTTTATAATATTTTATTTTGAGACAGAGTCTCACTAAATTGTTTAGGGCCTTGCTAAATTGCTGAGGCTGGATTAGAACCCATGATCCTCCCCAGCCGCTGGGATTACAGATGTGCGCTACCGCACCTGGCTATAAAAATCATTTAGACCATTGCCCTGAAACTCTGAGTACTTTGAGAGCAGTAATCACATCTACCCAGAGTCCAGCACAAGTCCTGGCACCCAGAGGGTGCTTAGCCACTCGTTTGTTCAACAAATGCATACGCTGCATCCCTACTGTGTGCAGGCCCCTTGTGAGATACTAGAGATTAAGCCATGAAGAAGCCGGATATACTGCTTCTGCTCGCAGACGTGGGTGAGACCAGCTCTATTAGTATCCACAATGTGCAGGTGAGAAGTGGAAACTGAGGCCCAGGGAAGGTGAGGAACTGCACAAGATCCCCAGACAAGGAGAAGCAGGTAGGGTTCAAAGACATCAGTTTGGCTCTAGAACCCCTCTGAATTAGGTGTTTGCAAAGTGCAGCCCCTGGGCCAAAGCTTGCAGGCCACCTGTCTTTATCAATAAAGTTTTATTGGAGCATAGCCAGGGCCATTTGTTGCCTCGGTCTGGGGTTGCTGTCCCACCATGGCAGAGCTGAGGGGTCACAACACAGACAGCAGCCCCTCCAAGCTTGGACCCTCACGGAAGCCCCCACAGAAGCTTGCCCATACGTGCTCTTCCCACAGTCCTGGGCATCCCACCTTCACCAGTTCTTTGCTTTATAGAATTTATAGCAGGGCCAGGGGGAACACAAATTGTTAAAATATATTTAAAAGGCACTCTAGGATAGAGAGGACCTTGTAGCCCCGATTCCGAGTGCCCAAGGGAAAGACCAGTGAGCTGAGTTTGAATGACAGAGTCTGTCACACAGAGCTGGGGGAGCCTTCCAGGTAGAGGACCTTCCAAGTAGAGGAGCAGCTGAGGCCAAGGCCCTGGGGAGGCCCAGGTGGGGCTGGGGGACGGGAACACAGAGAACCATGGTGCCTGGAGCCCCGCAGGCGTGGGGAAGGGTGTGTGGATAGAAAAGGGCCCTGCATGACGACTTCCTGAAACCGTGTGAACAGATGAGCTAAGCAGGGCCTGGGAGAGGCCCGAAGCCTCCTCCTTGACGCTGGCAGGGCCTCCCCTCCCTGGGCTGTGAATGAGCTCTCACCCTGAGCCGCCCTTCTGGGACTGCTGTGGGTCGCAGACAACAAAAGGCATGACGGAAAAGCCCTTTGCAGGACGCAGGGCTGCCCCAGGACTGGACGGCTGGCCCTGACGTGGGTGCTGAAGTGAGCCGGGAGGCTCTGGACCCTGGAGAGCGGGAGGCCCTGTGAGCCAGCCTCATCCCGGCTGGGCCAGGGAGGCCTGCCGCTCCCTTCCCACCCAGGCTGACTCATGCACAGCCTCACGCGTGCCCCTTGGCCCGGGGCGCCCGCCTCACACAACCCAGAGGAAAGGTGGTGGTGGAGGGCCGAGGGCGGGGTGGGGGGACGCCACAGGCACGCACTGCAGAGAGTGACCGAGCTCACTGGGAAAATACACTCAGAAGGCCAGGCAGCTGTGCAGAGAGTGCATGTGTGTGCATGCATGCATGTGTGTGTGTGTGTGTGCATGTGTGTGCATACACATGCATGGGTGTGTTGGCACTGGGGGCAGGGGTCAAAGAGGGGCGCCTGGGTAATATGTGACCCGAAGAAACCAGGCTTCTGTCATCCATCCAGCTCCTGGCTCTGCTCACTGAGGGGTAATGCTAAGCAGCTGTTCTCAGGACCGGCTTATCCAATCTGGAAGGACTGGAAAAGTGGATAAATGAACGAGCCACAGATGAAAGCTCTGGAGTCCAACAGGTCAAGGCCACGGCGGGCCTCCTAGCTCCACCACCTCTCAGCCGTGTCACCCTGGACAAGTCACATTCCACTTGGCTTCTCGGTCTCCTCACCCGTCCAGGGGGAAAACCGTCTCCTATAAAACCTGTTCCAAGGGTGAAATGGGACTGGAATAATCATGGGAAGCACTTAGCAGAAAGCAGGGGTCAAATATGTTAGGGCCCTTCCCTCCTGGAGTCCCCGGGATCCAGCTGGGGACCAGCCCAGCTAGACTGGGTAAGACTCTGTAGACGGCACAGTCTCTGTGTGTCTGTTATACTAGGAAGGTCTGGCTCTTCAGGACACACAGGAGAGTCCTAAGAATACCCAGGGTACCAACCAGGCCTGTGTCTTGACATCATTCATTCGTTCACTCAACAAAAGTTTATGGATGCTGGGTGTAGTGGCGCAGTTCTATAATACCAATGGCTCTGGAGGCTGAGGCAGGAGGATTATGAGTTCAAAGCCAGCCTCAGCAACGGCAAGGCACCAAGCAACTCAGTGAGACCCTGTCTCTAAATAAAATATAAAATAGGGCTGGGGATGTGGCCTTGGGAACCACCTGTCCACCAGGAAAAAGAAGGACAAACAGCTCTTAGCAGACACAGAGAGACCCTGGCTGAATGAGCACATGCACATGCACGAGGGCCCATTTTCTCCTAATCTTTGGGCACAGACATCACTGACCCTCAGGTAGAGCTGATCTTCCTGCTCGTAGGAAACCATCACCTCCACCAAAAAGCAGGCCATGTGAACAGTTCAGGTGTTATACTCTAGGCAGACTTGGATTTGAATCCCAGCTCCTCCAACATCCCACACTCTGATCTTGCGCAAGGCCATTCACCTCTCTGAGCCTCAGATTTCTTAAAACTAAATTGGGAATTATACTTGCCCAATTTAAATTCACACATGTGGTGCTCATTGTCTCCTGTTTGGTCCTCCCCTTCTCTCTCAGTAACCGAACTTCCTGATATTTGCTGAGGGTCTGGCCACCCAGAGTAAACTGCAACCTTTCTTGCTTCTATGCTTGGCCAGGCCACTCGGTTCTGACCAAGGGGATCTCATCAGAAAAGGTGTATACAACTTCTAGTAAGTGTGCTTGCTCTCATCTCTGCCCTTCCTGCTTTCTGGAACTTAGATTCAATGACTGGAACTCTCAAAGGCATCTTGGACCTGAAGGTGACCTTGAGAATAACAATGAGACACAAGGATCCTGAGCCCTTGGCGCTGTATCATATGCCAGCCCTGGACTGGACCACTTCTGACTTCTTACATTAAAAGAAGGAGGAAGAAGAAAAAAAAGGTTTCTCTCTGGCTGCTATGACATTTGAATCTGAATCCAGTTCTTCTGACCAATTTTCATTAGTTGCAGCCCAGCCCATGCAGGGGAGGAGCCTTCTGTGTTCTCTGGCTTAGCCAGCACCCTGTGGTGAGCACTGCTCTGCATTTCCTCCTGACTGGGGAACTGTCTGTCCTGGCATGAAGCCCCTCCCACACCCCAGCCCCTCCTTTGGTTCCAGTTTTCCTTCAGTGAAGTCCTACAGCCTGTGGGATGCTCCCAGAGTCCATTCATAGATAACAATG
This sequence comes from Ictidomys tridecemlineatus, assembly GCF_052094955.1. Classification (NCBI taxonomy): domain Eukaryota; kingdom Metazoa; phylum Chordata; class Mammalia; order Rodentia; family Sciuridae; genus Ictidomys; species Ictidomys tridecemlineatus. The sequence goes on along the minus strand of NC_135480.1, from coordinate 185,594,468 downwards.
CGTCTGCTGCGGAGGGCAGGTGGCTACAAGGTCAGAAAGGCAGGAACACCTTTATAAATGCACAAAGACGAGAACGTTCTCGAAATCAGGGCCCGACGTTGTACACAGACAAAGTCCAACAGGGTGATTCAGCACCAGCTGCTTAAAAAGAAATCCGTGTGTGCACTTGTCCGGTATGTCCTCACGGAACGCCTTCTGCAGCCAGGGCGCTGGGCCAAGACCTGCAGGCCAGAGGGGAGCCCAAGGCCCCCTCTCTGAGACCCAGAAGTCTGCATCCAAACGAGGAACTAGCGAGCAACACACAATGCAGCTCATTCATTCACTTAGTTAATCTTTATTGAGCACCTACTACGTACCAGGAAAAGGGCCAAGTGCAGAGGACAGGCAGCAATTTGGAATGGAAAGGAAATAGTTATTGGGCCTGGGTCTGCCAGGGGAAGTTGAGAACATGTGTCCTCAACCTCTGAGTCCCGTGGAGGCCAAGCATCACCCTAAACCCCTCACTTTGAAATCCAAATGTCTAACAGTGAAAGGGATCCTGGGGCTAAACACACGTGAATTTTGAGAAACTGGCCACAGACAGACAGGTTCAGTAGTACTTGGAAAATGGCAGTAGTTTCCTAGGTAGCAGTCATGTGTGGGAGTCCCCTGTCCCATAAACCCCAGGTGCTTATCTTTAAAATGTTATCCTCAGCTGGGCACCGTGGTGCACACCTGTCGTCTCAGCAGCTCGGGAGGCTGAGGCAGGAGGATCATGAGTTCAAAGCCAGCCTCAGTAACAGCAAGGCCCTAAGCAACTCAGTGAGACCCTGTCTCTAAATAAAATAGAAAAGAGATTTGGGATGTGGCTCAGTGGTGGAGTGCCCCTGAGTTCAATCCCCCGTTACCCGCCCCCCCCAAAAAAAATGTTATTCTCAGAGGTGGAGCACTGGCAGTGCACATGTGAGGCCCTGGGTTCCTCCCCAGCAGTACCAAAAATTTTTTTTTAAAAAAAAGAGAGAGAGAAAGGTATGGCGATTGTCATCAGGCACACCTGAGATGGCACATTGACAGCCCCGCCCCCCAGCCAGGGAAGCTGTGTGACCTTGGGAGCTTGTTCAACGTCCCTTTGAGATGGGAACAATCTGTTACTGTCCTCATTTGGTACTAGAGGATAAACTGCTCTCTATGAAGAAAAGAAGCAGGAGCAGGAGAGGAAGAAGAGGGGAAAAGTCTAGAAGCTCCCGTGGAGCTCAAACCCCAAGCTGTTAAGAGTCTCATCATCTGCTCATGCAGCACATGGGATGGCCCTCTCTGGGCCTCTGTCATCCCATGTGAAAAGTGGAGCTGGGACCGCAGGGTCCTCCGTTCAGGAGAAGCCAGCTGTGACACCAGTCTGGAGGACAGCCTGCGCTTCTCCAGAGGGCCACGTAGCAGCCTAGTTTGATGTCTGCAGGGCATTCAGCCATGGACCATCTCAGAACAATCCGCAGGTGAGCACCAGGCCGGGGAAGGAAGAGCTGAGGCGGGCCGAGCCAGCGTCTCAGCCTGAATCCCAGCCTCAGTCACCCTGGTGCAGCCAACCCGTGACCCGGGCAGTATCCAGAAGTCTCGTTAAGTCTGTTTTATGACCCCTTTTTGACAAGTGAGGCCTTTAAAACATGTTTCCTCATTGTGCGAGGGTGAAGTCCAGCCCAAACGTTTGTCCACAGAGGAAACCGGGCAGGCTCAGGGGCCAGGGACCTTCACAAACCTCACCCACTCCCTGGGGCCCCCAGAAAGAAGGGCTACTTCATGGCACCTCCTCAGGACTACGCTTTCCTTAGGTTCAACCTCATAAACCCAGAAGGAACACCCTCCTTGCTGAGAGAAGAACTGTATTCTCATCCCAGGGGACCCAGTCAGACAGGACTAAACCAGTATTCAAATTCTAGACCAACAGGCGCCAGAGCCTTAACCCATTCAACTCCACTAGCCACCTGCCAAAGATGGGCACCTCTGGGAACAGAGTCTTTAATGACCCCCCCACTTTGGTTTCTTCCCCAGTACTGGGGACCCGACCCAGCCCCTCACATATGAGAAGCACATGCCCTACGACTGAGCTGTACCGTTGACCACTGAGCCACATCCCCAGCCCTATTTTGTATTTTATTTAGAGACAGGGTCTCACTGAGTTGCTTAATGCCTTGCTCTTGATGAGGTTGGTTTTGAACTCGTGATCCTCCAGCCTCAGCCTCCCGAGCCACTGGGATTACAGGCGTGCGGACACAGCTCAGTCAATAGAGTGCCTGCCTTGCTGGCCCAGTTTTTGTTTGTCTTGAAGCACTGGGCATTGAACCCGGCGGTGCTTTACCACTGCGCTACATCCCCAGGCTTGTTTTGAAACAAGGTCTCACTAAGTTAGTTGCCCAGGTGGCCTCAAGCTTGGGATCTTCCTGCCTCAGTGTCCCGGGATCATGGGAATTATAAGTGTGCACCACCACGCTGGCACGGCCAGGTTTTTTGAGAAGAGTCTTCAAGATCCTCGATACTACTTTCTCTTAGACCCAAGGAGGACCAGTCTCTTAGCTCTTACCTGGGAGGCGCATGATTTGGGGTCAAGTTCCCCATCCACAAGGACAGAGCGGCTGAGGCTGCTGGACAGTGACTCATCTCGCAGCAGCAGAGCAACAGATGGCAAAGCCTTGCCTGTGAAGTTTCCTCCGACCAGAGCAGGTGACTGGTCCTCAGTGACTCCTGAGGACAGCTAGAGTCATGATCACCAGCTGTGAAGGGGGGAGTCAGTGGTAAAAGGGGAGCAGGCAGTAAAATTAACCTTCTCCATCATTCTTTTTTTGTTGTTGTTTTCTTGGTACCGGGGCCACTAACCATTGAGCCACATCCCCATCCCCTTTTTTATATTTTATTTAGAGACAGGGTCTTGCTGAGTTGCTGAGGACCTCACTAAGTTGCTGAGGCTGGGTTTGGTCTCACCATCCTCCTGCTTCAGCCTCCTCCACTTCTGGGGTTCCAGGCATGGCCATCCCGCCCCACTCATCAAGGACCCTGGAGGGAATGTTCTAGCAGAAGCTAACCACGTGCCTCAGCCTTGCCTTCCAGGGAACCTCCTCTTTCTGAAGCCGAATGCTGACTGTCTCGATAACGAAGTGAGGCCAACAGAATGGTCTTCTTCCTACATCCCCGGAGGACTCCTTGTTGGCACAGTGCAACTCCAGCTAGAAAGGAGAGTGACAACAGGGACAAGTCAGAGCTTCACCCTCTGCCACGGGCTGCTGTCCGTGGAAGCAAGAGAGGGGTGAGGATCTTCTCTGCACATTTACTTCACGCTTTTGTCTGTTTGTTGGATCCTGGGGATTGAAACCAGGGGCGCTTTACCACTCACCTACATCCCAACCCTTTATTTTTTTTCTTGAGATACGGTCTCACCAAATTGCTGAGCCGGCCTCAAATTTGCGATCCTCCTGCCTCAGTCGGCCAAGTCGCTGGGATTACAGGCGTGTGCCACCAGGCCGGGCTCTCTGCTTCACAGGAATATTTGAGATAAGTCTCTTAAGGCTCTTAAGGCCCCAGCCCTATTCCTTCAGAGAAAACCTCCATTTCTTCCAAAGCCAAGGTTTCAGGCCACTCCCCAGCCTGGTCATCTTCTTCCACTTCAATGGACTCCCACCCGGTCCCTCCCACTCACAGTGCAGGCCCCCAGAGCAGGTAGAAACAGAGGTCCTCAGACACCATCTGGGGAAGTTCAGCTCCCTAGCCACCCCCCCACACACACACCACCAACAACAACAGATGACACTTAAGGCCATAGAGATGTGACAATTTACCCAAGCGTTCTGATTCCCAGTAGAACAGGCCACGTTTGTTCACGACAATAAACAATATCATCGTGGTTGTTGGGACTGTCTTCACTGGCAACGGTCTCACAGAATGAACTCATGTTAGACTTTGGTCTTCGGATTCTGATATGTTCGTCCGTGATGTCAACATTCATCTTGGAATTCCTCCCAGTAAACAAGTCAGGAAAAAAAAAATCAAATAAATAAATAAGTAAGTAATAAATAAAGGAAATCCTTAGAAACATTAAGAAGATGAGTGGTTACCAGAGGCTGGGATGAGAATGGGAGGAGGAATCATCTAGGGTCTGAGGTTTCTTGTGGGGGGGGGGGGGGCGGTGATAAAAATGTTCTGAAATTTGACAAGGGTGAGGGTTGCACAACTCGGTGAATGTCCTCGAAAGCCACCGACACGTGTGCTTATAAAGATGGCATCTTATGGTATATGGATTATATCTCAATTAAGCAGCCCAAAGAAATGCCATCGACTCTCTAACTTTCTTCATCACGGTTTCCTTTCCTTAGGGCCCTTAGTCAGAAGATTCTCAAAAGGACCCTAGGAATTGGAGGAATGACATCACTAGTCAGAATGAACCCCAAAGCCAGGCGTGGTGGCTCATGCTTGTAATCCAGAGAGGTTTAAGAGGCTGAGGCAGGAGGATCAAGAGTTCAAAGCCAGCCTCAGCAATGGTGAAGCACTAAGCAACTCAGCTTAAGACCCTGTCTCTAAATAAAATACAAAATAGGGCTGGGGATGAGACTCAGTGGTTGAGTGTCCCTGGGTTAGATCTTTGGTACTCTCCCCCCCAATAAAAGAATGAACCTAAAAAAATTCTCTTTTTTAAACTTCTCATTCCAAGAAGATTATCTTTCAGCATTCCAAAAAACTTCTACTCCAGCCTGGCTTGTTTTAGTCTAAGACGTGAGCACCCCCATCTTAGAGCACCCTCTGACAAGCACCCTAATGTAATCATCTGATTTATTCTTCCCAGAAATAGTTAAGATAGTGGTTCTTAAACTTGAGCATGCGTCAGAATCACCTGGAAGGCATGTTAAAACAGAGGACTGGACTCCACCCTCAGAGCTTCTGATTCAGGGGGCAAGTTTCCTGGTGACGATTCCCTGCTGGCCTGGAACGGCACACTAGGCTCTGGGAACCACTGCTACAAGGAACTGTTCTCCTGTTTCACAAACGGGGACACTGACACCAAAAGATTCGATAAATTACACAGAAGCACGTGGTGTGGCAGATGCTATGGTGAACTGACCTGATACTGTTTCTCAAACCTCTACTCTCCTGCCTCCTTCCAGATTGGAAACACTCATAATCCAATATTTCTTGCAATAAGGGATGGCTTGGCCACACAGTTCCAACCAGTGTCCAATTCTTCCCCTCCAAAATGCAGACCAGAGGCGAGGCACGTTCTATTTTCCTGTAAGAGCCACACGGGAGAGATGTTGAACAGAACAAAATGACCCCGGTCCTTGACGATTGGTAAGTGATCCAAGGATCCTCATACTACAAAAAGATTTCTTGTTATGCATTAAAAATAAACCCCAACTGGTTTGCATCACTGTTAGTTAATAATTATTGCTATAAATAGGTGGCAGATATCACCCCTAATGAGGCTCAGGAATGACAAATACTCAGGCCAGGATTTATATCTAAGTTTATCTAGCTTCAGACTATTTTTTATGGCACTAGGGATTGAACCCAGGGCCTTGAGCATGCTAGGGAATTGCTATACCACACAGCTTCCTTCCCAGCCCTGCAACTTCTTTACAATCTCCATATTGCCCCTGGAAATGGAATTGGGGGCCAGGAAGGAGTCAGTGCTCCCTAAAAAAACCTCTTGACTTCCCTCTAATCATGTCCTTCCAAAGGGAAGGGGCTTAAGTAACGAGCTTCAATCCCAAGGAAATTAATTAGATGTGGTGTCAATCTAACCAACATCTTATGACTGACCCAAGCAAAAAAAAAGCCTTTAGACAAACACCTTTCTACTCAAAGCACGCAGCACACAGCAGCAGCACCTAGCAGCTTCTTAGAAATGCACGATCTCTGGTCCCATCCAAGTCCTCCTGAATCAAAATCTGCACATGAACAATATCTTCAAGGGTTTCGTATTCTCACTAAAGTTAGAGAAGTAGTGTTCCAATTCAACAGTTTCCAAGGCTGACTAAGCATTAGAGTCACCCAAAAAAAAGAGAGTCCTAGGTCTCACCCCAGACTTCCTGAAGCAAAACTTTTCTTGGGTAGAAACCGGAAACCACATCACCACATTATAGTATTTTTACATTACTTTGCTCAGGGGCCGTTTTGATAAACTGATTAAATCTATGGCCTTTCTCCAAGAACTGAATGTCTACTTATATACTCGACATTTTGTGTCCAATTCCAAAGGTTCACAGGTGGCTGAAGTCCACCCAGGGACCTCTGAGAACCTGTGAACTCCAGAAACAAAGACCTCTCGACGTGTCTGGGCAGTTACAGAAATGAACTCTGGATCCTAATGAAAAGAGGCAACCCAGCTCCTGTCAACCGGGCAAACGCTGGTTAGTTCTCACCTGAAGATGGCTTATGTAACCAGCCCGAGTCCAAGGTCACAGCTCAATTAGCAGCTTCTGCAGCAAGTGCAGCTTAGCCCTGCTTGGACTATCCTATCGCTCCAGATTACAGAGCTATTCATTTCACTTTCACCAAATTAACTTAATTCACATGGAGGATGACTTCCTGCCCAACCACTGCCCACAAGGATGCCACAGAGGCAGGTGCCTCATTCGATTAGGAAGAGATCTTGAAAAATACGTACAGAACACATTCTTCAAAACAAGATGTTCAACAAGCAGGGACAGAGTACTACTGCCTCCCCCAACCAACGGGGCAGACCTAATCTCCCTCCACCTACATGTTTCTACAGCATTTTATCATATCATTGATTGTCCTCTCAACAAGCCATGGTCTCCTGGAGGAGACCACTATAGTATTATACCTAGACATAGGATAGGCCCTGCAATAAAGTAAGAACCAAAAAGATGATTGGGTATAAATGTTGGATGGATGGATGGATGGATGGATGGATGGATGGATGTAGGATGGATGGGTGGATGGATGGCAGGATGGATGGGTGGATGGGTGGGTGAATGGATAGATGGGTGAAGAGTTGGGTGGATGTGTGGATGGACAGATGGATGGATGGATGGATGGATGGATGGATGGATGGATGGATGGTAGGATGGATGGGTAGATGGATGTAGGATGGATGGGTGGATGAATGGCAGGATGGATGGGTGGATGGGTGGGTGAATGGATGGATGGGTGAAGAGTTGGGTGGATGTGTGGATGGACAGATGGATGGATGGATGGATGGTAGGATGGATGGATGGATGGATGGATGGATGGATGGATGGATGGATGGATGGATGGTAGGTAGGATGGATGGGTAGATGGATGTAGGATGGATGGGTGGATGGATGGGTGAAGAGTTGGGTGGATGTGTGGATGGACAGATGAGTAGATGGGTGGATGAATAGATGGAAAATGGGGGATTTTTTGTCCTTTAAACATAGTATGATGGAAAGAACAGGAAGTTAGAATTTAGAAAGTTCAGGTCAAGTTCTGCCATGTACTAGACAACTGTGAGGCCTCAGTAAAGGTGTTTTAACCTTCTGATAAAATTCCCCTCTATAAAAGGGGGTGTACTGAGAACACCATACCTCAATTTCTACGGTTATTACAACCATGGAGTTGGAGAAAAAGTGGGATGACCTTTGCCTAGGAAGCAGCCCTCACACTGGGGTCATGGGGGGAGGTAGGTCCTAGGACCTGGCAGAGCTGGGCTCCAAGCTGACTTCATCATTATCAGCTGCTGGACGTTGGGCAGATTTCATAAATCCTCTGCTCTTGCTTCCTCATTTGAGAAATGGAAACGGCAATCACCCCACACACCCACCCACCCAAGGAGACTCAAAGATGATGGCCTCCTGTTACCGGGTGGCATGTGTCAGTCTGTGAAACTGCCAATACAAGGCAGTGGAATAAAGGAAATGGCCATTTCGATCAACCTGATCAGGCCAGGTGGGAAAGCATCATCCAAGGGCAACTAGAGGTGGGAGGCTGGGGTGCAATGGCAGAACTCTCGCTGCACAGACCTAGCAATCAATCCAACGCAAAGCTCTCCAAGCCAAGTTTCACAATTTTCCACCACATGAGCTTCACTTGCCTCGATGAAGCAATAACTGCACGCATTTCTTTATATATTTCTGTTTCCCTTCCCTCCCCCACCCTCCTCGCTGATCCACTTTCCTTCTTCGTGGTTCCTGCTTTGGTCTCTCTCCCTCTTAGCCTCTGAGGCAGCAAAGTTGTTCAGGACGTTGGGACTGGAGTCCTGGGTTCAGATTCTAGCTTCTACTTCCTGGATAAAAAGAACTAGATGAGTCAGTTCCCCTCCACCAACCTCAGTGCCCTGGGCTGCCTGGGATTCATTAGGAGTCAGTGAGATATCACAGATAATATGACAGGGCCTTGATGGTCTTCGTTTCTCTCTTCGTGTGTGTGTGTGTGTGTGTGTGTGTGTGTGTGTGCCCATCTAGAAAAAGCTCAAATGGATTGGATTCATTTGATCAGGAATTGGGGAAGTGAGAAACTCAAAGATGTAAACGAGGCTTGGATGAAAGTCAGGAAGCAGGGAAAGTCCTTTACTGCAAACACCTATAGAAACATCCTGGTATTTTACAAGCCTCTGGCGCCTTCCCCCAGGGCCGTGAGTCTGATTGGGCCGGAAGGGCAGCAGCTGTCTCCATGATGGCCCAGCGGCTCTCCATCCCTCTCTGCTCACCTGCCTGTCAGAAGGTGGCTAGCAGGCAACTGCACACCAAGAGGAATCCTCGGCCCAGGACCCTCAACTCAACCTCGACGTGGCCAGGCCACAATTAGAACAGGCGCTGACAGAAGCAATGCAGGGGAGGCATGGCGGGCTCCTGTGGAGCCCCTGAAGCACGGCTCTGAGGGTCAGCCGGCCAAGTGCCCACTCCTCTCACGTCCCACGAGCCCACCATGTTCCTGGGCAGCTCACACCATGCCCCGTCTCCTCCGTACTGGGGTTCCAAAGCAGGCTCGAGTCTCCTCCCTTTCAATTCTGCTCAGGATGGGCAGAGGGGGAGGAGGTCCTGGGTGACCCTGCACAGGTTGCCGTAGCCCCCACGGGGTGAGCGCCGCTTGCGTCTTCACCCACAGCTCGTGAGACTCCTTCATGGGCAGTCTTGTTCAAGCTCTCTCTGGAAAGGTAGGCCCTATGGGGCTCATTTTTTAAAATGAAGTCACTGAGACCCAGGGAGATGATGAAGGGGCCAGATGAACGCAGCTGCATCCCAGCCAGCCCCAGGTTTCAAATCTGGGTCTGGTTAGCCTCATATCCAGTGGCCTTTCCACCCTCCAAGAGCTTTCAAACACCCATTTTCCCCCCATCTGTAATTTTTAGTCCTTCTCCACCCAAGTTTCCAGTGTTCTGGGCCCAACTGGAAGGGCAAACAGAGGACTGATGAGGTGCCAGACAGCAGAAGACACTTGCTGGCAGGTGATGTGAGGCTTTTCTTCTGCACAGTCATGGCAGAAGTGACCAGACTCCCAGAAGTCATCCCCTAGCAGAAGAGGTCACATGAACAGTCCCCATCAATGCCCCAACACCCATCCATCCCAAAGCTCACAAGCTGTCCATGACAGGGCCTCAGATCTAGGAAACAATCTTCACACCACCAACTTGAGCCAAAGAAGTGTCTCCCAAGGTCAAGTTCCAACAGAGAAAAAAGACGGACTGGGCAAATGTGGCTTGATCCTGTGGCAGGGTGGGTGGGTGGGGGGAATCCAATGTAAAGGGGGGAGGGATAATTTATCAGGAGGATGATAGCAAGCCCATGGGTAAAAGCAGAACGACATTTTCTCACCATGCACAGTAGACGTGAATTTCCCCCCCACCCCCGTGTCTCCGTAATTAAGGGGCTAGTGCTGTCGGTGAAATAATTTATGACCCAAAGCACTCCATTGTAAATGGCTGCTGTGTTTGCCGGCTGTAAAAATGTCTCTGAACACACTGACCTTCAGCAGCTGAGCCCTTGAGTTTATAGCACCAAAGAATTGTTTTACTGCCTCAGCACAAGCAACCAGCATGCTGGACACCTGTTGGGAGTGAGAGATGGGGATCAAGCCCTCTGGGATTTCAGGAAGAGGAATCTTTCTGAAGAACAAGGTGCTCCTGATATGAGTCAACCGGAGAAAACCAACCACCAAGTAGTACCGGGTCAGAGCTTGGTCCATGGGAAACAACCGGATTCAGGATAAGCCAACTAAATAGGTCTAGGCTAAGGACTGAGTCCAAGGCAAATCCTGAGAGTACTCCAAGGATTAAGCTGAGAGAGCCTGAGCACGTTGGTTAATGTGAAAGGTAGGGGCCAAAGAAAGACCAAAGTCGGCTAAGGCAGCCAGAGGTCCCGTGTTGAGCAGACCCAGAACAGGGCAAAGTAAGAGGCGCTCCACAAAGTGGTGGAGAGCCAGAGCTGACATTTGCCATTAATGACAGCCATCAAATGGTGCATGGGGGATGTGAGTGGAATAACAAGAACAGGGCCGGGATCAATGAAAAATTCTTCCTTCTGCATCCTTCAGCTTGCCAATCCACTCAGTCCGTCGATTTCACCGAGGCCCCAGTTGGGAAACACACTACCAAAGTATCAACCTGGATGACTGTGCCAGTCTTGGCTCAGCATATAGTCTTTGAATCTTCACCAAAGAGCTAATGTGACATTTGACAAAACCTCTAGAGTTCCGAACCACCTTACCGGGCCTACACCCTTTGAGAAGAAACAGAAGTGTGCAGAAGAATGGAGAGAACCCAGCTGCAGGGCACAGTTGGTGGGTTCGACGCCCTGAAGGCGGTGATGCAATCCGGGACTGTGTGCTGCTTGTTCACACGAGGAGGCCTGGAAGACGGCTTCGCACTCAGCAAGCCTCCTGGCCAAAAGAGGAACAGTCAAATGGGTTGGCCTGCACTTGCCCAATGCCCTGGGCCCCTGGGGAGAAATAAAGAGGAAGCAAGCCATTGTGCCCAGACCAAGTGAGAAACCTAGTGATTTCCATTCCTGGTATTTTTAATTCTTGTGCCTTTGAAGGTCATTTTAATTTGTTACTTGAAAAAAAAAATCATAGTTGATGACCTGCCAATTTTTCACACACACATGATCACTGGAAGCCAGAGCACCCCAGCTTTGTGTAAACAAACAGTCAGAATGATCTCTAAGAAGACCTGGAGGGGGCAGGGAGAAGTTTCCTGCTCTCCCCGCTGCACCCACTCATTTACCTGTGACTCCTCCAACAAGGTCTGCTGCCCAGCACCTAACCCAGCACCTAACCCTGGGCCCGGGACGATGCACCTACTGGTGACTATTTGGCAAGTAAATTTTATAAATACATAAGGACATAAATGGGAAATAGAAATGAAATTTGCAAGAAAGAAAGAAAGTACAAAGCAGATGTGGCTTGAGGTTCCAGCCCTCCCCCAACCTCACCCACCAGAACTCAGTGATCCATTGGCAATAACAAGACCTACGTTGGCATCACAGCCTTCAGGGTAGGAAGCCTGGGCACACCTCACATCCCCACATCCCCACCACTCCAGGCCCCCGGGAGGTAAGGGGCTTTGTGCTGATGTCGCAGGAGAGGAACTGACATGCTGGCTTGCCCAAGGTGGAAAGAAGCACTTTTTATGTGTCAGTTAATTTTTTTTTTAAATAATGAAACAGTAATACTTATGCAGTCATAGATAGCCACTGCAGATAAGCGTCCAAAAACAGAGGTCTTTTTGTGAACGACTGCATTTCCATAAGCGGGTTACTGCAGTCAGATAAAATGACAATCATGTAGTTTTGGGGAAATGTTCCAAAACCCAGAAACGTCTGGCCACCTGTAGACGGAAGACCGCTCACACCTCAAGCCCACGCAATACGTGGAGGCACCCACACTGTGCACCCGCGCCTTCCTCGGCCTGGGTCACTCTGAACAACTGGCTCGTTCTCGTTCCCTGGCTCTCGGCTCCTGTGACCCTCCCTCAGAGTGGCTTCTCCAAGAGGACTCCTTCACGTAGTCACTCCCCCGTGATGTCACCCTCCCACGGCACCGTCACGGTCCATAATGACCTGGTTTGCTTATTTGCTCATCCCTGAGGTCTCTTCCCAGAGGAATGGAAGCTCCAGGAGGCCAGGTGGTGTGTCTGTCCCCTTCACCGTTGTCCCTCCAGCTCCTGAACACAGCCTGGAAGCCACAGGTGTTCAGTGCATTTGTGCCGACCAGGCTGTGGCCCAGCACGGCCTCTCCTGCCAGTGTGTCCCAAGGAGTTCTTAAAATAATACTGTACAAAACAGACAATGGCCATTAGAAATGATAATACTGTGCATGGCAGTAGTCTGCATTATGTACTTTTTTAAATGCTAGAAAGATGTTTTCACCATAAAAAAGTGATAATTGGCCAGGATCCGTGGTGCACGCCTGTAATCCCAGCAGCTCAGGAGGCTGAGGCAGGAGGATTGTGAGTTCAAAGCCAGCCTTAGCAACCTAGTGAGGTCCTAAGCAACTCAGTGACACTCTGTCTCTAAATAAAATATAAAAAAGAACTGGGGATATGGCTCAGTGGTTAAGCACCCCTGAGTTCAATCCTGGTACAAAAAAAAAAAAAAAAGAAGAAGAAAAAGAAAAAGTGATAACTCTTTGAGGAGATTGATATTGACCTTGATTTGAACTTTACAGAATTGTATCTGTATCGAAACCTCATCTGTGCCCCATAACTATGAACACTTTTTATGTATCAGTTAGATTTTTTAAAAATAATGAAACAGTAATACTTGTGTCTTCATAGATAGCCACTGCAGATAAGTGTCCAAAAACAGAGGTCTTTATAGTGAACAACTGCATTTCCATAAGCTGGTCACTGCAGTCAGATAAAATGACATTTATCATGTAGTTTTCTGGAAATGTTCCAAAATAATGTCAAGTGATAAAAGAAGAATAAAACACGGCCTGGGTTCTACCATATTTAAAAGTGCTTGTGTGCCCATAATCCGAATCCAAGGGACAAGGATGACCCCAGGGAGGGAGGGGGTGAGAATCCAAGGGGAGGCCGATGGGCCCAGGGTGTGTTTTCTTAATGGGGCTTTCCATCTGCTCACAAGCTGACTGAGCCACGTGCCAAAACCAGATCCCAGGCCAACGCTGTGGAGCGGCGTGGGCAGCAGGAAGCCCCCAACCTCACAGAGCTGCTGCGAGGCTCAAGCAGGACCCTGGATTTAGCAGCACCCAGCTCCAGCCTGACATAACAGTTTGGCCCATGAGATTGATGATAATGATAGTGACAACCCCAGTGAAACATAAGGCCCAAAGCACACATTCCAAGGACAAGGAAATCTCCTCAGCTGTGATTTATATGGCTTTGGGGGAAAACTGAGTCTCCAAGTCTCAGTTTCCCCGTAAAGGGAGGTGATGACAGCGTTGACTTCACGTGGTTCTTAGGACGCTTTCTTGCTTTTGTTCTTTAGCTTTTCTTTGTTCTTTTTTTTTTTTTAAATTTAAAAAAAAGTGTTTTCACATTATACATGACAGTAGAGTGTATTTTGACATGCCACACATACAAGGAGTCTGACTTCCCATCCTTGGGGTTGTACAGCATGTGGAGTTACACTGGTTGTGAATTCATATGTGAATACAGGAAAGTTCTGCCTGATGTCACTCTCCCGACTTTCCCATTCCTTCCCCCGCCCTTCCCTTCATTCCCCCTTGGTCTCGTCCGATGAACTTCTATTCTTCCCTACCTCCACCACCCCTTATTGTGGGTTAGAATCCACATACACAGAGAACATTCGGCCTCTGGTTTGGGGGGACTGGCTTGTTTCAGGAAGCTTTCTTGACGGTCGCATCTCCTCCCAGGATCCCGCCACCGTCGTCGTCATCCTTAAGCAGTAAGAGCTGAGAGGAACAAACCTTCCATCAGCCTCATATTCCCTGCGCCTTGATCCGGTTGGTGCAGCTGTTCTGTGATTGTTCTGAGAGCAGGGAAAGGGCTTTCATGGGCAGAGGAGGACAGAAAGAAAGGAATCACTGGGTCCTGCAAGAGAGGGGACTTTTATTATTATTATTATTCCCATGTAACATCAAAAGAATCCCTACTAGCTGCATGATGGTCTCAACCACGCGTTGGCTACTGACTGGGTGCTGCGTTGAAGCCCCAGGCACCTCACTTCTTCTGAAGGGTGCTGAGTGCTTGGGGCTCGGGATAAACGGCAGCTCAGGTGCTGTCTGTGCACACAAAGAGCTGTCTCTCAAGTTACAGAGAAGAGCCAGGAGCAACTGAAGGAGCGGGCCCACTTCATGAACAGGATAACACTGTCATATAGAGAATCAGGAACCAGTCTCTCAGTCTACCCCTGGGTCCCAGTGAGAGGTGCCCCCCATATCGCTTACATCTGTCCGTTGCTTTTCACCTCGTCACCCCAACATCCTACAGCAGGTCCCTGGGTATTCTTCCCCCCAGTTTTGGGAAACAGGTTTGTAGTCAGCCTGTCTATATTTAAATTCCAGCTCTTCCTGTGTGATGTTAGGCAAGTTACTTAAGCTCTCTGACGCAGAGTTTCCTAGGGAGGTTATTGTGGGAACCGAGTGAGATGATGAAGTGGTACTCATCACAAGGCCTAGAATACAAGGACATGGCGACAATTAGCATTATTATAAGGTCTAAAAAGGCGACATCAAAGGCCAGTTGGAAAGTTACTTTTTAAATGAGACAATAAAAGAAATGAAGGAAGGGAGAAAATTTGACCTTATGCATCCCCAACAGAAAACTTTCCTACGGAGCAACTGGAGTGTGTGCTTAGCAGGTGCAAGACCCTGGGTTAAGTCCCAACCTCCAAAAACAAACAAACTACTGCTCCCATCAATACCTTCCATCCAAGCTGGGCACAGTGAGTGACTCATGACTCTAATCCCAGTCCCAGCGGCTCAGGAGGCTGGGGCAGGAGGGTCGTGAGTTCAATGCCAGCCTCAGCAATTTAGCGAGGCCCTAAGCAACTCAGCAAGACCCTGTCTCTAAATAAAATCTGAAAAGGGGCTGGGGATGCAGCCCAATGGTGAAGCACCCCTGAGCTCCATCCCTGGTGCAGTTCGTTGTGTGCAAACAGATGAACTCGCCCGAGTCGCTCTGTGCTTTCCCCCAGACATCCCAAGCGCAAAGCCTCCTGCACTCAAGATTCTTCAATGTGGATGTGACATCCTGCTTCTCTTCTACAATGCTATAGATCAGATAAGGAGGCAGGTACATTAGGACATGCAGAGCAGTATTGAGAATTGTCACCACTCTTGATAGAGTAGATCATAAAGCTGAATGGATGCCCATTTAGGGACCAACAGCCACCAGTAGTATAGAATTAGAAAATGCATTGCCTCATATATCAACTACAAGGGTTTCAGGAAGGTTACACAAGGTAAGTTCCCACAGACTCCTCTCCATGTGTACCCATTATAGTAATTCTCATTTTTTCCCCCTTTGATAGCACTAGGGATTGAGCCCAAGGGCACTTTGCCTCTGATAGACATCTCCAACCCTTTCTATATTTTTTTATTTTGAGGCAGAGACTCACTAAATTGCTTAAGTCCCCTGATAAATTGTTGAGGCTGGCCTCTAACTTGCACTCCTTCTGCTTCAGCCTCCTAAGTAGCTGGAATTCCAGCTGTGGGCCCCGAGCCTGCCTTATCTCATTATTTTTAAGTTCCTATTTTAATCATCCAATTGTAGAGAAGCTTACTGAATTCAGAGTGAGCACACAAGGCAGTGCAGGTCACAGCACACGTCTTAGACTTCTCGTAGCTTCTGATGAGACACAAAGGGCTGTGTCACTTTCCATTCCTACTCATGGCTCCTGTCACGAAGCTGGAAGAATTAATCCTAACAATCATGGCTTCTGTTTAAGGGAGTATTTAAACGCAGCAGGAATTAGTCCATTTCCTCACCTGCAGGAAGAAAAAATAATCCCTAAATAGCATTGCAGGCTACCAGAAAACTCATTTTCTTGCATTTTATTTGAGGATTTTGATGCACAATGCTAGTTCAGTTATTACAGGTTCATCTTCCCCAATTCAACACCAAGGCCAGAGGTAGAGGGACTTCAGGGTTGATTTGACAACTTCAAGAATCCAGGTTTTTTCATATCTCTGTAGATCAACTTTATCCCCAGGCTGTCTCCCCTCATAGTCACAAGAGTGCTGCCATGATGCCGGGGATCACATGTGGGCAGAAAAATATCCAGGGGGACAAAGGAGACTAAATCTTCTGTTTTCTTTCTAGAAGAGTTGACAACATCCTTCCCAGATCCCTCTCAGACTAGCGAGGTAGCTCAGGGGTCTGGGCATGATCCCCAGCACTGAAAAAGAAGAAGGAGAAGGAGACCCCCATCCCACAGTAAAACATGAAAAGGGTTTGGGATGTGACTCAGGTGTTAAGTGCCCCTGAGTTCAATCCCTGGCACAAAAAAAAAGAGAGAGAGACAGAGAGAAGGAGGAAGAGGAGGAAGAGAAAGTGGAAGAGAAGGAGGAGGTGAAGGAGGAGGTGAAAAGGAGTCTGAACTCTAGATGCCACTCATCAGCTTCCATTTTACACACTGGGTGACACGCCCATCCCCAAATCCATTACTGATGAGAGGGAGTGAGATTCTTATGCCTGATTAACCAGGATTCAGCTTGAGCTGCAGGCAGTGACACCTTCCAGGACAAAGCCAGGACCCGTCATCAGAGAACTGTCCAGTAGGTGGAGGGCACCCTTCATCAGGTGGGAGTCCGTTCGACCTCCAGAGGTCAGGCAGAGGGGCCTTTAGAGAGAAAGCTGGGGGGCTCTGGGCCACCCATGGCATTTGCCCGAGCAAACCTCTCCCGACCTCAGCAAAGGTGCAGGTGATATGCCAATGGGACAGCCCATGCCCCCACGGCTTACCTGCAAACCTGTGCTATTTCCTGAGGCTTCCAAATCTCAGAGGACCCGGGAGGGGGGCGTGCAGTCAGAGTGCCAGGTCAAAGGAGCAACTTGACTGAGCACCTACTAGACCCAGAGCGTGCTTTTACACCGCAGAGATTTAACTCTCACAGGAACCGTCAGCTAGGTCCTGTCCACACCTCCTGTGAGGGCGGAAGCAGCGGCACCATCACGCTCTCTGCCCAACACACCTGGCTGGAAAGCGGCAGAGCCAAGACTCCGGCACCAGGCATGCCTAAAAGGGTTAAAACCAGTGCACACCTGTCACCCCAGCAACTCAGGAGGCTGAGGCAGGGGGGTCACAAGTTCACAGCCAGCCTCAGCAATTTAGCCAGGCCCTAAGCCACTTAATGAGACGCTGTCTCAAAATAAAAAGTATAAAGGACTGAGGTGTGGTTCCCTGGTTAAGCGCCCCTGGGTTCAATCCCTGCTACCAAAAAAACTAAAGGAAGAATTAAAACCATTCAGGAAACGTGAGGCAGGCAGCACATTCTGACCCCACAAACACGGAGCACAGACACAGCCACACATAAAGCACACTCACTGCCATGATTTGATCTCCTAAGACGCCTGAAGCAATGCCACTCCAGTAGAGTCCACAGACTGCGGCTGGTTCACACTGCGCTTGTTTCAAGTTCACAATAAGGTACAGAGAGGAAAGTGAGTGGGGGAAAGAAACCTTCCTCCTCCTCCTTTTTCTTCTTTGTTTCTTTTCTGTTTCTCCTTCTCCTCCTCCTCCTCCTTCTCCTATTTCTTTCTTTTCTTTTTTTTTTTTTTTTTGTACCAGGGATTGAACTCAGGAGCACTTAACAACTGAGTCACATCCCAAACCCTTTTTATATTTTATTTTGAGGCAGGGTCTCACTGAATTGCTTAGGTCCTTACTGAGTTGCTGAGGTTGGCCTCAAACTTGTGATCCTCCTGCCTCAGGCTCCCAAGTTGCTGGGATTATAGGCAGGCGCCGTCACACCTGGCCTGAAAGAAACCTTTCTAATACTTTGGCCATGCCGTGACACTGAAGTATATGATGAATAGATTTGTCTCAAGGAGCCGGTCCACACCAGTTTGGGTGTTACTGAACTCAGATTGCCCAGAACAGGAGCTGAGGGCTAGGCCAGATCTATGGTGGATGGAAAAGTTAAAACTCAAGCAAATGAAAAGAAGGAGGAGGAGAAGGCATAGAAGAAGGAGAAGGATAATAATAATAACAATAATAATAATCCTGGTACCAGGCTGGGGTTGTGGCTCAGTGGTAGAGCACTTGCCTAGCATGTGTGAGGCACTGGGTTCGATTCTCAGCACCACATAAATATACATTTAAAATCTCCATTGGTAAATAAAATAATATTTTTTTAAAAACCTGGTACCAAAAATAAATAAATATAGAGAAGAAGAAAACTGGTGCTGGTTCCCCACACAACCTGGAGAAGCACCACCCTGGAGGTCAGCTTGATGGATATAATTACTCCCATTTTACAGGTGAAGAGAATGAAAGTAAAGAGAGTGAGTCACCTGCCCAAGGTCAGCACTGCTGGGAGGAGGCCAGACAGGAAACACTCCAGTTCAACGACAGACGAGGGGCACTCTCAAGTCTCCCTGCTCCTGATATCAGAAAGACTGCTGGCCGCAGAGGGCTGTGGGGGGGCGAGGCTTGAGGGGGGTCCAGTATCCCCCAGCTCTGCAGAGCCTCTGATGAGCACTATCTAGAAAGAGCAGTAGGGGAGGTGGGTACAATATATTTTTTTAAAGTGAGAAAGAGGGAGAAGTGGGGCTGAGGGGAGAGGCCAGGAATGAGAGGGGGCTGGACGGATTCGATCCTGACAAGGGCCAGCCTTGTGCATCCAGATTCCCAGGTGGTCATTAGTAGGACATAGTCCTTGTCACTGTGCTTTCCTTTCCACAAATCACAAAGGACTTTTTTTGGGTGCGGGGGGGGGGGGTGCTTGGAATTGAACCCAGAGGCACTTAACCACTGAGCTACATCCTCAGCCCTTTTATTTTTTATGTTGAGGCAGGGTCTCACTAAATTGCTTAGGGCCTCACTAAGTTGCTGAGGCTGGCTTTGAACTCACCGTCCTCCTGCCTCGACCTCCTGAGTCGCTGGGATTAGAGGTGTGCACCACCACTTCTTGTCTGTGTCAACCTCCTCTCTCGCTAGCATTGCTCTAGTGTTTCTATACTGTCACTTGCATAGTCACTACCTCCCAACCCCAGTCCCACTTTGTCACTGTAAGAAGGTGGCTCCAGCACCAAATGGATCTGGCTCTCTGTTCCCAGGCTCAACATCAGCGGGGGGGGGGGGGGGGGGGGGGGGGGCGCACTGGCTGAGCTCATCTT
This sequence comes from Ictidomys tridecemlineatus, assembly GCF_052094955.1. Taxonomy (NCBI): domain Eukaryota; kingdom Metazoa; phylum Chordata; class Mammalia; order Rodentia; family Sciuridae; genus Ictidomys; species Ictidomys tridecemlineatus. Next base: position 185,575,261 of record NC_135480.1, on the reverse strand, counting down.
CTCAAGCCAGGCTACTAACCAGTGGTCACCAGCCTACCTGAGAATCTGTTCTCCTGGGTCCCAGGCCTATCTCTGGTCTCAAGAGCTATTGTAGGAAAGTCCAAGTAAGTATGGCCCAGTGATTAAGTGCCCCTGAGTTCAATCCCCGCCCCATACCAAAATAAATGAATAAATATAAAAGAGAACAGCCACTTAAATGAAGAAGATGGAAACAGGTGAACCGACATCGCCCACCTAGTGTGCCCAGGAACTAATGATCGATTAACATACTCCTGTCTGTGCTGCAGTTTTCAATCAGAAGGACACCTTCTCTGGGAGACAGATCCTCTTTGATTTCTTCAGGTTGGTTTTTATTCCTTCAGCCTATGAAGGCCCAAGTTTTCAATGTCATGAGGATTTCAACAACAGAGGTGATGAAAATGTGAATATGTGCCGCTCAATCTCACTTTCCATAGGTGTTCCACAATCCAGAGCAAAATGGGTTTGTAGCCACAGGCGACAGCGTGCATCCCCCTGAAGGGACTCCAGCCACGTTCACCTGAAGCTGCTTGTGTGCTGCTCTCCTTCCTCACGGCCCTGTGAGGACTTTGGAAACATAGACCACACCACGGTCACCTTTGTACCCACGGTGGATAGCGCAGAGCCTGGCCCCGGGCACAGAAAGCTCAATAGATGAGCCGGGAGTGAGGGATGATGGAGGGAGAAGCTGCACCTGAGCTGTGCAGTGTGAGCTCCAGACCAACCAGGGAGGGGTCAAGATCAAAGCCAAGGGCGCGGGGCGGGCGGGCGGGGCAGAGGCAGAACCAATAGTACCCGGATTCTACAAGGAAAAGCAAAAGCAAGGAAAACCAAACGCCTACAGAAAAGACAAGAAGTGTGGAGCTGCTGCCTCTGCAGCCGCATCTTGTACTTCCAGATAGTTCTGTAGGTGCTTTTGGATGCTGTGCCATAGTAGGCGGGGAGGAGAGATTACAGCTGGAGTTTAGCTGCCCAACCTGCACAAGGGAGATAATGACAGCTGCTTTGTTGAGAGGCTGAAAGAACAAGAAGGAGATAACAGGTGAAGCGGGCCCCGCAGAGCCCGTAAAAATGGCTCAGGGGCCCTGGGTGACAGTGTAGCTTCCGACCACCCAGAACCCGCCGGGCAGACGGACCACGCTGCAGAAGGGAGCAAGACTCATCGGGGGCTTTCACAGACCCGCACTGTCCTTATTCAGTCACCTTCACCCTGGGGTCTGGAGCTTGGAGCAGCAGGGCTGTCACTGTCCCTCTGACGGCAGACCTGCATAGGCCAGTAACAACGTTATGGTGTTAATCATTAAAACACTCTGTCAGTTTTTGTCTGGGAACAAGGCAGTTCGATCTTTGTCCTCCCTCTATAAAGATGAAAGGTGAGATGCTCCTGAGCTGGGGAGTCGGAGCCCAGGGAATTGGCATGCCTGCCCGGCCACTGGCTGCAAAGCCTTGGGCTCCGCAGCCTCCAGCCTCTTCAGTAGAGGCCTGGGAGGGTGAGGCCTGGGCAGATACCGATTAGCTCCTCCCAGAAAGCCAGATTCTGCCATTTGCATGAGCAGACACAACCCAAATGCCCATCAATTGATGGGCATGTGATAAGATTCCACTAGCAAAATGCCCAGCATAGGCAAATCCATAGTGACAGCTGACCGATGAGGGTGGCCAGGGGCTGGGGACCAGAAAATAGGGAGCTGACTGCTCATGGGTGTGGGGTTTTCCTTCCGGGTGATGAAACTTTGCAATTCTGTAAATGTAATAAAATCACTAAATTCTACACTTCAAATGGGTGGATTGTGTAGCAAGAAAATTATATCTTTGCTTATTATTGTTATTATTATTGGGTACTGATAATTGAACCCGGAAGCTCTTCACTAAACTAAATCCCCGGCCTTTTTTTTTTTTTTTTTTTAAGTTTTATTTTGAGGCAGGGTCTCACTAAGTTGCTGAGGCTGGCCTCAAATTTTGCAATCCTCCCACCTCAGCCTCCCCAACCACCGGGATTACAGGCATGTGCCCCTGCACCCAACAGAAAATTGTATCATTAATAAAGCTGTCATAACAGTTCCTGCCTGGACCCTGGGTTGAATCGTAGCTTCTGGTTTTTTTCATTGTGAGAACATTAAGCACCTTCTAAGTGCCAAGCGTTGTTCTAGATTCTGGAGCCATGATGATGAACAGGACAGACAATGGCTTGCTCTTTGGGCCCTTGTGTTTTACTAGGGAAATCTGCCAACAATTTTGTTAAGTGAAATAAATAAATTTGAGTCTGATGAGACTTTGAAACAAATACAGAGCTCAGGAAAAGACGGTTTTAGAATATAGAAGCTGCCCAAGATGGGAGAAATTCCAGTCAGAAAGACTGGGCAAAGGGTATGGGTTAGGGAAGACCTTAAAGGCACTGAAACAGGGCAGGAGGGTTGGACGTGCCTGTCGTTTCTGTGTGTGTCCTTAGTCCCTCCTGCTCCCTCAGTCATTAGGCAGGATAACAGGGAGAACCGCAATGCCCGGTCCATCACGGAAGCCCCCACTGGGCTGGACATACTCCACTCTGACTTCCGTCCCTCTTCACTCCCTCCTGCCGTGGGCCACGAAAATGAACCTGTGATCACTTGGGTTTCCATGTCTCAGCACCAGGTCGTCTGGAGCTGGTCTGCATCAGAAAACTCAGCTGAAGGAAACACAATGCTCTTTTTTGTCATTGTCTTGCAGGGCTGGGGATTGAACCCAGGGGTGCTCGACCACTGAGCTACACCCTGGTCTTTCTCATGTTATTTTGAGAAAGAGTCTCAATAAGTTGATGAGACTGGCCTCAAACTTCAGAGAAGCTGGGATTCCAGGTGGGTGGGCAATACCATGCTCTTAATAATGAGTAGAAGCTTTAAACTCAAACATGCCTGGGTTCCAGACCGATATCTACTTCTTCCTGGCCAAGCGCCCTAGGCATGGGACTGCTCCTCTCTGGTCCTCTTATTACACCAGCATCAGCTTCTGCGACCATATGTGGAGCATCATCTGTGAGGTTTGACATGGCTATTGGCCGCATTTTACAGAAACTGAGACTCCGAGATTGAAGTCAAGTGCACAAAGTCAGACAAGACAGTAGTTGATGGAAGACCCTGGATTTGAATCCAAGAAGTCTGGCTCCAAAGTCCCTGGTCTTAACGACCACACACATGCCTTGATGAAAGAACAGGACAAGAACACCTGCGTTGCAGAGTTTTCGTGCGGATGACTGAGCTAAATCTATGGGAAGTCTCTTGCGATGCTGGGAACGTGGAATCTGCAACAAATGGCACCTGCCTGCTGCCCTCGGCCCTGGGAATTTTAAGGGACTTCTGCTCTTGGAAGGGACTTCTCAGACTTCCAGGTAAGGTTTGCCCCAGAGGAGACTGAGAGTGCCAGGTGACTGCTCGCTGGGGCCCCAGCAATCCAGTAGGGCTCAGCTTGTCCCCATACTCCCCAAAACAGACCCAGGAGAGGTGATCAGAGCTTTTGAGGGACCCTGCTGGTGTCAGCTGCTGGGTTGCTTCTGGGCACCACAAAGCCCTGAGCTGGAGGTCAGTGGCCAACTGGAGGAAATGGGCTGCCAGGAGGGAAGCTGGACTCCAGTCTTCCAGATCCTTCCATGTTAATGGCCATCAAGGTCAACCCTGAGAGTTTCCAGAGGCTCCCGAAGAAGGACATTTTCAGTAAGATACCCTCAAAAGCACCTTGGATCTCTGGCTTGACGATGAATGACGGACACCGTGCTCCAACCCCAGGAGAGCTGGGTTTTCACCCGGGGATTCAGGAAGGCCGCAGAGAGAAATGCAATCAGCCCTGGCCCTGCACATAGTTTTATTTCATAGCAATAATAACAGAGCTCTTATTGACTATGCTAATTCAGAGAGGTGACCAGGGATTGAACCTAGGGGTGCTCAACACCTGAGCCACATCCGTTTTATCAGATTTCTAGGCTCAAGTGTTCCTCCCACCTCAATCTCTGATGTAACTGAACCCCAGGTGCATGCCACCATGCTTGACTCTGTATGATATTTTCTTGTTTTTTTCTTTTATAATTATGATTTTTTTTAATCTTTTACAATGCAGGGGATTGAACCCAGAGACTCACACATGCTAGACAAATGTTTTTACCACTCAGTAACATCCACAGTCTTTTTGTTTTATTTATTTTAAGACAGGGTCTGGCTGGGCGCAGTGGCACACGCCTATAATCCCAGCAGCTCAAGAGGCTGAGGCAGGACAGTCGTGAGTTCAAAACCAGCCTCAGCAATGGTGAGGCACTAAGCAACTCAGTGAAACCCTGTCTCGAAATAAATACAAAATAGGGCTGCGGATGTGGCTCAGTGGTCAAGTGCCCCTGAGTTCAATCCCCAGCACCTCCCCCCCCACACACACACACACAAAGACAGGGTCTGGCTAAATTACGCAGACTGGCCTCAAACTTGGAATCCTCCCACCCAAGCTCCCTGAGTGGTTAGGATTACAGGTGGCGCCATGGTGCCCAGCTACATTAAATTTTATGCATGTGTTTGATAGTCTCGCTGAATCCTCATAACCACTCTAGGAGGTCAGGGCTATTAATAGACCCATTTTGCAGATGAAGGAAGGGAGACTGAAAGAGATACAAGCTTACATGTTCAGGCAACGAGGCCAAGTCACCCACAAAGTTAGGCCCCTAGTGAGTCATCTGGCAGGATTTGAACCCAGCCTCCACCTGAATTGGCTCTAATCTCTCAGGAGATCACTCTATGAACCCAATACCCATTTATATTTCCAGAGCCATGTTGGTAAATGGGACGGTGTAGAGGAATGGTTAAGGCCACCAGCCAGCTGTGGACAAGGCGAGCACCTCTTTCATAGAGTTGTTATAGCAGTGTCTCATTTAATGCTTTCAACAGCACTGTGAGTGCCATGATATATTAACTTTCTGTGCAGACGAGGGAACAGGAGCAAGTAGGTAAAGTGAATCATTCCAGGGTTACACTGTCAGTTTCTGCTTAGAAACCGATGCCCACTTCAGACTCCGGCTGGCTTCCAGAGAAACAGTCACTAGATAATAAGTTATCTCTGCTCTGTGAGGCCACGCAGTCCTGTGTCTACACAGGAAAACAAAGGTAGATAAATGCAGAAATTCACAGCCCTATAAAAAAGGAATTAAGATAAAATGCATGCCCTTACTACTTAATGAGGGAGGTTTATGAACGCAAATGCATGACAATGACTCAGAGGAACGCAATTATCTTATCATAAGTTAAAGGCAATCGATTTTCATTTCTAAGTAAATATCATATTTCCTCGGTCCTAACACACCTTTTTTTTTTTTTACATTTGGGCATTTCTGAAGTCTGAGTGCACCCTACCACACATGCACACATTGACTGTCTTTCTCCCCTGCCAAGGGCTGACTTAGCCCCACTTCCTATCCCACTTCTGTCCTAGGTAAAGCAGGGCTTCCCACCCCTGCCTTCCTTCCCTCTTTTAAGTCAGAAGAACAGCTATGCCCCCTCCTTGTTAGCAACTAAGAGATGGCTGGCACTCTCTCTTTCCCTACAGTGTCTTATAGGAACAGACTCTTGGAAGAATCAAGTGATTAGGGAAACGGAAAAGAGAGATGCTGGGCACAGTGGCACGTGTCTGTAATCCCAGTGACTCGGGAGGCTGAGGCAGGAGGATCTCAAGCTTTTCATCTCAAAAGACAAAAAGGGCTGGGGATGTGGCTCAGTGGTAAAGCACCTCTGGATTCAATCCCCGGTATCAACAAAAAGAAGAACAAAAGAAAAGAGAAATCCTCTCTCCCCCAGGACCACCCCCACATCCTGATCCCTAACACAAGGAGTGGGATGGGTGACTGAGCCGGGTCTACCTATCCAAGGCTGGAGGCGTGGTCAGCGGAGAGTGTGTCTTGGTGCACTGGGACACGTGAGTCCACACGGGAAGAGCCACACTCCAGACCACGCAGCAACTCCAAGGCAGAGTCAGCAGTAAGCCCAAGGCTCTGGGTTCCCAGAAGGGGCCCTTCTCACTGGGCTACCTTCAACTTGTTCCCCCGACGCTGCCCAGGAGGAGTCTGCAGCCTACTAGATGAGAAGGGACATCACCTTCCTGGAGGCAGAAGGACTGCGCACCCCTGGGCAAGTCACTTCACCTCCGCTGTGCTCAAAACCCTCTGCCTCACCTGTCCTAAGCTATGGCCTCCCTCTGGGGCCCTTATTCTACATGTGAGATTGACAGCCATCATGCGTCACCAGGGCCTCCTCCTCTCTCCTGAAGTCTTAAAAACAAAGATTAAAATATAAAAGAAAAGATGGAGTCAAAGTAATACCCAAAAGTCAAACGTGCTAGGTGGGGAGCTGACTTTGACCCTCCTCTCGCTGGACAAAGCTTCCTAGTGCGGCCTGGCCTCTGAGGCCTGCAGGTGCTAAGGCTGAGGGCCACCTCTGCTGCTCCCAGTGGGCTTAGGGATTCCATGGCAGGTGGGCTCTTGCTGTAAGCTCTGCAGAGGCAGCCCCGGGGCCCATCCATCGCATCAGTAACTCAGAGCCATACTCTGGCCTCGCTTTAAATAGCAAACTCCCCAAACAGATAGGTAGCAACTTTATATCTCTTAAATCCTTGGCCTAATGAGGCTGAGACTCGTGGAATGTACGAGAGGGTGGAAAAGGGAAAGCAAGGTGTGGATGAAACCCCCACAGTGACTTTGGGCTGAGTCTCAAGAAGGCAAATAACTCGCAGCACCCAAGTTATCTGGGAGCAGCTAGACCCAAGGGATCCTCAGCAAGGCCGTGGGCTGGCCAAGGGCCAGATGCCAGTACGCAGTCCCTGCTCTGCCACCCACAAGCTATCTGACCTTGGGCCATGCCTTAACCTACCTGTCAAATGGGAGAGCTGGATGGGACCTCCTCCTAGGGTCGGGGATCGCTTGGAGCATCGCCTAGCACACAGCTAATTCTAGAGTACGGTTTGCTGCTGCCCAGAGCTTCGCATGCACAATTATCTCATAAGAATCTTCCTAACAAGCCTGGGAAGAAATAATGACTTCATAGATGAAAGACCTGGAGCGCAAGCACACTGCTGGTTTAAGCATGGCCTGGGTATAAGGGTCCCTCTTATTTCTAACTTCATATCGCCTTCTAGCAGGTTCTCCCCCAGAGGGACAGGATAGAAAAGGACAATGTGGAAGGGAGAGGAGGTGAATGATGTCGAAGGGAAACTGATGCCGCAGGCCAGGGCTCACGGCGGGGACACTGATGGAGAATGTGCTCCCCGTGCGCCTCCCAGGAAGGTGCCTGCTGGGGACCGGATGCCACACACAAGGTTTTCACAGCGATACTGGACTTTCAGCCTCAAGAGACCCTGCTACAGGTCAGCAGCCATGAAAGGGGAAGAGAAAGTGACAGGCAGGTGGGCAGCCCACGCCAGGTCCCTGCACAGGCCCTGAGGCTCCAGGCAACTGCCCCCCAGGAAAGCCCAGGGACATCATCCCCAGGCTCCTCGGGTTCCAGACATCTTGCTCTGACAAAGCAGATGGGCAGGTCAAGCCCAGGCAGAGTCACAGACAGCCAGCGGCCACTGTCCCATCCTTCCCAGCAGCCAGCACGGCATGGAGCCCAGAGGTCAGCCATCTTTCTGGCCTCGATGGGGGTGAGGATGACCAGGCAGAGGCCTGGAGAGAGCGGTCCCCTCCATTTGGAGGAGTTCCAGCCTCATGCCATTTGCCCATTTCCAGACTCCTCAATTATTAGAGAGAAAAGGAGCTTCCTGAGAGCAGCCAAGAGGCCTTCACAGTTTGCAGTGGAGGAAAACTAGTCCACGAGAAACCAGAAGATGTTATCAGTGAGGCCAGAACTTCAGTGCAGACACCTAGTCCCACCGTCTTAAGGGCAGGCACAGGAGACCCAGAGTCAAATCTCCATGACTCTGGCTCTTGGCCTGCCCCCAGCTAGTAATCCTCACTATTCTAGAAGCTTCTGTGACATGGAGTGATGTGCAGTATGTGGACGTAGGGGGGGGGGGTAGGTATGTGTCTATTCATTCCACAGCAAATATTGATCGAGTGCCTTGGGCCAGGTTCCATTTTAGAGCCAGAAGATAAAGCAGTTCACAAAACTGATGAGGCCCCTCCTCTGGGACAGCGGAGCCAGCCTTCCTCGGGGAAGGGACCTCTTGTCCTGTGGGGCACGGTTGGCACTCCGTTGGGTATGATCGGCACCTACACTCTGGTAGACAGGAGGTGGCCTGTAGACACCACTCAGAGCGCCAACCCTCCTCCTGGTCTTCTGGGGCTTCCGGGGGGTTTTGAGCAAATCTGGTGAAAGTGCTTGCTGAACCCCACCCCACACCCAGGCTCCCTGCCCCCATGGTGCCCCAGGGGGCTCCTCCTGGCATCTGCACCCTGCCTCGAAGACACCGACTTTCTCAGCAGCCTGAAGAGGGACTCCCTCAGTCACCTCTCACTCCCCAGACCCTGCAGGTGTGAGCTCCCCACACACTCTTGTAGAATCAAGGGCTGAGTCAACGAAGCCATTGATTCCGGCTCCAGTGGCTCATGTACCCTCCTGCAGTGATAACCATCTGGAAGACTCCTGACTTCCTTCCAGATCAGATGAGATGTGGGAGATGAAAGGACCTTGGAACCAAACTCCAGCAATGATATAGTTCTTATTATCCCCCATAAAAATGGTGCCAGTGAGGTGTCTCTCTGGGAAGGGACCCGGCCATGAGGGTTCTTGGTTCCCTCTGGAGTGTGTGCTTGTGCATACAGCTCTCTGTGAGTGGCAGCCCAGGTGCCAACCTGGCAGTCCAGCCCAATCCCAAGAGAAGGTTCCCCAGGCCTTAGGACCTCCCCTCAGGCTGCCCAGACCAGCAAGGTCCCCAAATCAGCCCCTAGCAGGGGGAAAAAGGGACCTTGCGTCCCTAAATCGTCATGTCTGTCCATCTGACCAGCTGTCTGTCAGCTGCAGCCAGGCAGGACGGAAGCACTGCCCGGCCATAAATGACCACTGGCTCCAGGCTGGCCACCCGCCCTGGCCGCCCGCACGGAAGGGCCGGACTTTACCCGGCAAATCGGGAAGGAACTGGAGCCTCTGAACTTGGGACTTGGGCTCTGTCGATAAGACAAGTGGACAAACAGAGGGCAGGGCCAGGGCTCCCCTCTATACACACAGAAGCCCGGCTCCAGGCTGATACTGCTGAGATCTTTGCCCTTTAGTTCAAACAGGAAATCTTAAAATGGAAAATGAGCTGCGTAAGGAAGGGGCGCGGCCACAGGCCTGCAGGGAAGAGGAGCCTGGGCCTGCTGCCTCTGAGGAAGGCCTGTGGCCGGCCAGAGGGGTTGGGGAGGGAACCGAACCGTAGGAAGGTAGAACGGGCGGCCGCGCAGAGAGGATGCAGGGGTAGAGTCAGAAGCCTGGGTCTGAGCCACAACCTGCAATTCACTCCCCGTGTGGCTTGTGGGGATGACCTCACCCACAGGAACCTCAGTTTCTCCCTCCACGAATGGGGCTAGCAGTGCCACCAAAGGGCACAGGAGGGGATCCGAAGGAAGTGGTGGCAGGAAAGTGCCATTCGGGCTGCAGAGGCTTGGGTTGGCCAATCCTGCAACCCAGCGAGGCCTCCTGCAAAAGGTGTTGCACAATCGGGAGGGGAAATCCAAAATAACATCTCCGGCTCCCCATCCACCCCCATCCACCCCCGTGGTGCTCACAGTTCAAAGGGGAGAAAATTGGGAGAAGGTGAATAATTAGAGAACCCCAGCAGTCTCCCCGCTGAGGTTTCCAAGTAATTATTCACCTGTAAATTACTCCTCTCGCCTTAATTCTATCTGCAGATCCTTTAGACAAGGTAAATTCCTTTATTGACGTCTCTAACTATCCTGCTTTGGTAAACATTCCAGCAAGCTTGGATGGCCCATTAAGGGGGGAAAAACATGGAAGAAGTGAGGCAGGAGAGAGAGAGAGAGAGAGATTAAATCCTGGTCATTACGGGCGTTTACAGAATTACCTTGAAGGGTAATTAATGAGGACTCAAAGCCAAGACAAACCACATCCTGAGCCAAAAGGGAGCCCATCGCAGCCAGGAAGGAGTTAACTGCAACGCAGCCCCGCGTGCAGATGGTCCTGATTCCCACCTGTGGAACTGGCGGAACCTTCCAGAAGACTTCTCTCAACTCCTGCCCCAGGCAGGGGTGACGGCTGCACTTTCACTGTAGAAAGAACCCTCCCTCCCTCCCGGGTGAGGTCACTTGACTCTTCCCTCTAATAGGCTCTAGACCCTTCCATACGGCCCCACAACCCAGGTCGGGCCATCTCGGGGCCCGGGGTATCTTAGATGCTCAGGAAATACTTGTGAATGAATGAGTCGGTGTATTATTCATTCTTCTGTCTCAACACACCTCCAATCTGCCAAACTCCAGAGTCACCCCCCAGATGACGCTAGGCCAGGGCATCCAACTGTTCTGCTTCCAGGACCTCCTCCTCTCGTGCTCCACAATGAATTATCTTTCTGAAACTTAGACTGAAAAATTGGACAAGGAAACCCTCCAGCTCTGAGCACGGAAGAGAATGTGTCATTTGTACAGTGGCCCCTAGAGTAAGAGAGTCTATGAGTTTGAAATCTGGGTCAGCCACAGACAACCTGTGTGGCTTTGGGTAAGTCACGTAACATCTCTGAACCTTGGCTTCCTCATTTGCAAAAGGAAGAGTAAAAATAGCATCCACCCCCCTGGTAGTTGCTGTGTGCACCGAGTTCAGAAGAAGGGCTTAGCACCTCATCAACGTGAGCCGCTGGCATCCCTGCTTGAAACCCGCCTTCTCTGCTTTCTCAGAGTCTTTCAAGTCAAGACCACAGGCTCCTCAGCACGGCGCCTGACTCGTGGGCCCTGCTCAGCTCTCAGGCTGGGGTCTCACCACTTCTCCACCCTCCCTGGCCCTCGTGATTCCCCAAATGCCTTCTTCTCTCTTCACCTCAGCTCTTCACAGTCTCCTTGCTCTGCTGACAATGTCTGTCCAGCTGACATCCCAGGTCCCAGGCCTTCTCGGACAGCAAACCCAGACAGGTGACATCACAGGGGCTTGGTAGCATATGCCCATGATCCCAGCGACTCGGGAGGCTGAGGCAGGAGGATCACAAGTTCAAGGCCAGCCTCATCAAATTAAGAAGACTCTGTCTCAAAAAAATAAAAAGGGGTAGGGATATGGCTTAGTGGTAGAGCATCCCTGGGTTCAATTGCTGATCACCCCCCCAAGAAAATTAGTAAATAGGAGCTCTATTATTGTTGCTATGAAATAAAAATACGTGCAGGACCTTGAAAGAGTATACGTGAGGCTCAGGTTGGACCTTTCAGTCAGCCTTTGTAAGCTCATATGTCTTCTAGAAAGAGCTTTTCAGGGATGGGTTTATGGCTCAGTGGTAGAGTGCTTGCCTCACACATAAGAGGCCCTAGGTTCGATCCTCAGCACCACATAAAAATAAAATAAAGGTATTGCGTCCATCTACACCTAAAAATAAAAAAAAAAAATTAGAAAAATAGAAAGGGCTTTCCCAATGCTTTGAAACCTTCAACAATCCTACCAAAGGCAGATATGAGTCTCCCCAGTTTTAAGAAGAAGCCTCTAGAAGCACTTAATAACAGCTCTTCAGATCTCCAAGATACAGAATGGGGGAAGGAACACAGGCTTGGAGGTGGGCCTGAGTTTACAGACCTGGCCCAGACCTCAGGCAGATTTTGCCTCTTTAAACTTCCAATTTCTTCATCTGTAAAATAGGGGTGAGAATGGCTTTCTTGCAAGCTGTCTTTGGAAGATGCATCAGACCAGAGGTGGCCCTAGGGGTGCAGTCCCTGCCTGATAAAGCAGCAAGGGGTGGGAAGAGAGAGGATGGGCAAGGATCTGGAGAGCAGGAGAAAGAAAGTCCTCAGCTTCTGGACTCAGGGATGTTTTTCAGCCTTCACTGCCAAAGATCAAGAGCAAATGGTGTCCTCGGCAGAGTCAGGGGTCAGTTAAGGCAAGAAGCAGGGTCAAGGTGACACAGGTCTGGGGGAGCCAGCATCCACAGGGAAGCCCCGGGATGCCATGGGGTGACCCTTCCCAGAGAAGAAGCCGCAGATGGAAACCAGAGGAACCTAGGACCAGGAGGTAGGTAGGGAAAGAGACTTGGAAAGGGCAGGAACTGAAAATACACAGTGACCAACAATAGTAGTAGAACTGTCACCACAACAATCGGCCCCAAAATAGCAACTTTTATTTATTCAACATTTTCCTCCAAGTGTTTCTATGAGATTCGTTTTTATACCGCTCTGAAAGAATAAATGATCTCAGCATGCTCAGAGGCATGTTGGAGGACACGGCCGTCTCAAGAGCAAATCCTAGGTGGTGCCCAGCCCAGGGCCCAGCGCAGGGTCCCAGTCACGACGGAGGAAAGGAAGAAAGAACTCGACTCATGTCATACGAGGACCTTCCCCAAAAGGCCCACCTTTGTATTTCATCTTATTTTTCAAATGATTGAGTAATTACATAAGAAAAAAATAATAATAAACTATTTTGAATTAAATTAGTCAAATTAACACCTGCTTCCCCCACTTACCTCTCTGAGCCTCAGTTTCCTCATATGTCAAATAAACACTATTTGCATCTGAAATTTTCATTGAAAGAGTCAAGATAACACATTATCTGAACAGCCATCCAAGCCGGGCATGGTGGTGCACACTTCTCTTCCCGGCTTCACAGGAGGCTGAGGCAAGAGGATTGCAAGTTTGAGGCCAGCCTTAGCAACTGAGCAAGACCCTGTCTCAAAATTAAAAACAAAAAGGGCCGGGGATGTAACTCAGTGGTAGAGCACCCTGGGCTCAATCCCCAGTACCAAAAAATAAATAAATAAACAAATCTGGGATGCCAAGCTACATGCATCATATGATGTATTTGACAACTCATTCTATTTTATGGAATGAAGTGTTACCCAATTCTAGAATCATGAAAAAAAAATTTGGAGAAATTAATAAAAAATAAAATCAGGCTGGGGGTATAGCTCACTGGTAGAAGAACTGGCCTAACATAGAAGATACCCTGAGTTCAATCCCCAGCACCCCAACACATACATACATACATACACACATACATACATACATACATACATACACACATACATACATACATACACACATACATACATACATACATAAAATCATAAAAAAATAATATATTGAAGCATTAATCGTGGCTATCTCTGAATGACAGATATCACTCATTTTCTCCTTTTTTGGCTACTTTGTTTAACAAGACAAACCTCCTAATCCTAAAGGTAAATACTAGGCAGTCGGAAGGAGAAGAAAAAAGAAAAACCCACTAGGTATAAAAATAACTTTCCTTGGGTTTGATCTTCAAGCAACAATCTCAGGAACTCTCTCTTTCTGGCTCCTAGCAACAAAATTAGGCCAAATGTGCCTGTTGGAATTATATTGTTCCCTAGGCAGGTAGGAAAAAGAAATCTGTTGTGCATTTAAGGAGAAAAAACACACCAGGCCGTATTTTTAGATGTACTGTCATTTGGTCCCCCGAAAGGCCTTGCAGCCAAGTGTACTCAGGGTTTGCTTTTCCTTCTTCAAACCTCATTTGTTGCTCTTGCTGTTGTTGTTCTTGTTGTTCTTGTTGTCGTTGTTGTTGTGTGTGTGTGTGTGTGTGTGTGTGTGTGAGTTCAAATCAGCCTTACTGCAGGCAGGAACTTCCCCTCAGATTAGCCTGTTCCCTGGCATACATCTGATTTGGCCTCAGCCCCTTGCTGGCCTCAGCAATTGCTAAATTATTTCCTGGGAGGAGATTAGGAACTGGGGGCACTGATAATAATAGTAACAATAATGGTCAGCTGGGATTAAGGTTCCCCTAATTCAGAATCTGAGACGCCAAAAGGTTAAGGGTGTGCATCTTGTCCCAGGTGCAAGGAATCAATGCCACACGCTGCAGCCTGCTTTCCTTGGACCTTGCCCTGCGGTCCCTAGATCCTGTCCCCTCACACCCTCTGGGATGTCCCACCCACCTGGATGACAAGAGTCAGGGCCTCTTAAAAAATTTTCTCACGGGTGACCTATGAAGAGTGGAAGTCGAGGGAGAGAAGGAAGGAGAGATAGAAGACAGGCTCACTCCTCCCTGCAGCAGCCTTCTGTGCGTGCTCGCCACATGCCAGAGATCATTTGAGCAGTTTCTGCTGTATTATCTCATTGAATTCTCATGAGGATCTACGAAATGAAGTGATGGGGGGGGGGGTCCTATATCATTATAGAAAAAAAAAACTGACCTTCAAAATGGTCAAGCAATTTGTGTAGAGTCACATGCAGTTGGGGGCCACAGCTAGAGCTTGATCTGAAGAACACAGTTTGGGAACATGAATCTTTGCTGCATTTGTTCCTGCACATCCATCACTGCAGTGCAGGGTGCTAATCATTTTCCAGGGAATAGGAAAAAAAAAAAAGCCAGAGGTGGCTCAGTTGCCCCCAGCACACAAGGACCCCATGTCCTGAAATTGCTCATCAGAATCCCTGTCCACCTCTAGTCTTTCTGAGTGTGACCTCCACTTGGTCACGACCCAAGGCCCGACTTTGTGCAGGATGTCTGGACTCTCTCACAGGCCTGTGCACCTCCAGGTTCAAGGCTCTCTTCAGTTTCAGCCTCCAGGCCACTCCTCTCCCTGCTCCAGTCTCCCAGAATGTCTTCTCAGCCCACTGACCAAGCGGAATCTCCTCCAGGAAGCCTTCTCCAATTCCATAGATTCCCTAGCTCCTTCAGTCAGTCAAGGAATTTCAGCCAGGCACAGTGGCACACATCTGTGACCCCAGCTACTTGGAGACCAAGGCAGGAGGAGTACAAGTTCAGAGTCAGCCTGGGCGATTTAACAAGACCCTGTCTCAAAATTTAAAAAAACAAAAAAAAAAAACCAAAAAAACAACTTTAAAAGACTGGTAGAGCAACTCTAGGTTCAATTCCCTGTATGGGGGGGAAAAAGGAGGAGGATGGGGGCTGGATATCTCAGTGACAGAACATTTACCTAGCATATGTGAGGCCCTGGGTTCCATTTCCAATACCAAAAAAAGGAAAAAAAGAAAAGAAATTTTACTTAGCAACTACCGTGTGATAGGCCCTGTGAATTAAATAAGCTATAAATACATAATTGAAAACTTATCCATGAGATCAAGATAAAACTGTCTTGAAGAATCGAGGCTTAGCTGGGCACAGTGGCACATGACTGTAATTCCAGTGGCTCGGGAGGCTGAGGCAGGAGGATCACAAGTTCAAAGCCAGCCTCAGCAACTTAGTGAGGCCCTAAGCAATTTATGGAGAACATGTTCCAAAACTGAAAGGTCTGGGGATGTGGCTCAGTGGTTAAGTGACCCTGGGTTCAATTCCTGGTACCCCCCAAATAATAATAATAATAATTAAGAATTAAAAAAAAAAGAATTGAGGCTTGAACAGGGACCTGGGGGATAAGAGTTAACTAGAAAAACAGAGGAGAATGTTGCTAAGAGGAGCAGCCCAAGGAAACACCATGAGCTGACAGACAGACAGACACACCATTGCTTCAACACAGACTCGTCAGTTAGCCAGACTCCCTGAAGCTCAGTTATCATATTGTCAGCCTGCAAGGCCACCACACTTGTCAAACCCCTGGCCCAAATTCTATCCCATAGGGGTCCCCTGAAACCCATCCCTTGTGTTAGTCTTTTCTTTGGGGGAGCGAAATTCATCTTTGATGTCATTGTCATTTTTGTAGGTCACCAGAGGTTTGGAACCAGCAGTAGGACATTCCTGTGCTCAGGTCAACTCCGTGTCCCCGAGGCACCATGTCTGTGACTGGTGTCCGCACCAGATGCTCCGAGGAAGGAGGGGCCTTCACTTCTGTTGCTCACCGTCGCATCCTCAGTGCTGAAGCAGCGCCTGCCACAGTGCTCCCCGTGAGTTGAATGAAGGTTCGACGGCTGTACACATCTACCAGCCCAGTGGACCCAAAGACCAGCAGCATCGGCCTCCCTGGGAACCAGTGGAAGATGCCCCACGCAGGCCCACTGAACCGGGGATGGGGTCCCGAATCGTCTTTGAACAAGCCCCCAGGTGACACCGCTCTAGAATGAGCTGCTAGAGCGCAGGGCTTGGCTCACTTGGTTCTCAGCAAACACACAGCCCTGAGCAAGCTCAGCACTGCTGAGAATGGACACTCCTCCCGGAGCCCAAGGCCTACCGCAGAACCTGGAGAACGTCAGCACTGAACTGGATCGAAGCAGAGGGCCTCCCCTTTCCCACCAGCCTCCAGGTGGGTGCCCCTGCCTTTCCCAAGGGTATTCTTCCCTTCTGGGCACAATTAAGCTCCAACTCAAAAGTCTTCTCCTCTGGGAAGCCTTGGGAAGCCATTCTCATATAAAATGAATGGCCCCCCACCCCACCCCGTCCTGTGCTCCCAGGGTTTCACAATGGCCAGCATCCCATGTTGGTGTCAGGATGAGTGGAGAACTAAACTATCCAAATATGGTAGCCACTAGCCACAGGCGGCCACTGAGCAGTGCCCATAGGGCTAGTGCAAACTGAGATATGCTGTAAGCATAACATCCACACCGGCTCTTGAAAATGTAGTACAAATACAAGAATCTAAAATGTCCACTGAGAATGTTCGTTTTAGGGTGAGGACGTCACTCCTGAGAATGTGGGTCCAAGGTAGAGAGCTTGCCTAGCATGTGCGAGGCCTGGGGTTCAATCCCCAGTTCCACAAAAACCCAAGCGGACAGCTGTTGCAAAGCCCAATTTATCTTGAGAGTTTCAACCATGAGCCACCCAATACAGGTTCTGGTTTTAAAAAAACAAAAATAATTCTCCTGGACAATTCTCTCTAGGCACGTAAGAATTACACCATGATGGAAGCCAGGTGGCAGGACAACTTCACCTGGGGCCCCAGTGACCATCCTCTCTTTTATGGGTATTCAGGAAACTGGTGTGAAAAAATAAAAGAATTCATAAATCCCTCAAGGCCTCCAAAGAATGATCTTCTCCACCCTGGGTGCACTGATAACAAAATCTGGGATGAATTCAGTCTGCTCAACTCAAAAGCTCAAGAGAGAGGATAAATCTGAAGGGTCTCTGGTTCTGCTATGGGCCCCTTACTAGCAGATCATCTCATGAAACGCCATCTTATTTTTCCAGCCCGAGAGATTGAACCCAGGGCTTTGCACATGCTAGGCAAGCACCGGAAGCTGAGCTACGCCCCCGCCCTCGATTTTGTTCTTAATGCCAGTGATTGCTGCGTGCCTACTCTGCAGGCTCTGAATGAGAAAGTCAGCAGGAGCTAGGCGAGACTTCCAGCACTGGAGGAGTGTGAGAAATTCCCCTCCACCCCCCACTCTCCCCACCCCAGTTGTCTGGCCTGGATTTTCTGGAAAGCTACAGAGTGTGCAGACACTGTGTTCCCTGGATTTATAGCTCATTTTATAATGCTTTGGGTGAGGCCTGAAGCTTTACATGCAGGGTTGTTTTCCTTGCCTTTAAGCTAAATATGACTTCTCTCTCAAAGAGAAGAATTCAGAAAGTGAAAAGGGAGGGGGCTACCGAGAACAGGAGGAAAGTTCTTGCTCTCTTTCTATATTTTTGTTGTTGTGGTTCAGCATGAGGGATTAAACCCAGGAGTGCTCGACTACGGAGTTACACCCCCAGCCTTATTTATTTATTTTTTTTATTTTGAGATAGGGTCTCACTAAGTTTCTGAGGATGGGCTTGAACTTGCAATCTTCCTGCCTCAGCCTCCTGAATCATTGGGATTACAGGCATCTGCCACCCGTCAGGTTTCCTTGTCTTACTTACCCAGAGTTTGAATTTCAATCCATGCCCAGGGAACTGAAGGGAAATTATCTTCTTCAGGTTAAAAGTTTATCTCAGACCATCCCCGCAAGTATCAAAGATTTCAGCAAGTACCAGATGCCAAATTCCACAGTTCTCATCAATGCAGTTTTAGTCTATGTTCACTACTCAAGGAAGGATTCTTTCTTTTTTTTTTTTTTTTCTGTTTTTGCTACTGAGGTTTGAACTCTACCACTGGGCCTCACCAAATTGTTGAGGTTGGCCTCAAACTTGCAGTCCTCCTGCCTCCACCTTCCAAGTTGCTGAGATTACAGGCATGTACCACCATGCCCAGCAAGAACTGTGTATTTTCAAATTCATCTACTTACTCAAATTTATTTGTAAGCTCCACAATCAGTTCTTACAGTGCTTTCCTGGTCACTGGCAGACATGCACAGAGCTGCAAAACACTTCAGTTGCCCACAGATGTTCCCAGGTTGTCAAAATGATTCTGAGTTTTTGTTTCAGCATCCACACTCTCAACTAGTGTCCTTTCCACCATCTATTTAAGGCCACACTTTTTGTACATTTGTTTACTGTTTAAAATGACCCCCAAGGGGCTGAGGATGTGGCTCAAACGGTAGCGCGCTCGCCTGGCATGCATGCGACCTGGGTTCGATCCTCAGCACCACATACCAACAAAGATGTTGTGTCTGCCGATAACTAAAAAATAAAAAATATATTAAAAAATAAATAAATAAATGAAATAAAATAAAATGACCCCCAAGCATAGTGCTGAAGCAATAACTGGTTCTTAAGCACAAGAAGACTGGCATGTCTTAGAAAATATATCCTAGGTAAGTTTCATTGAGGCCATGAGTTATAGTGCTATTACTGTGAGTTCAATGTTAATAAATCAAGAAAATATATTAAATAAGATGTCTGCTAGGTTCTGTCTCCTGTGAAATTTGTAGTGGGGGGTGCTGAGGATAAAGCTCAGTGACAGAGCACTTGCCTAGCATGTGCAAGATCTGAGGTTCAAGCCTCAGCACTATAATAAACAAACAAACAAAACAACACTGTGGTGGTGGAAATGGTGGCAGGTGGGAGGGACCTTTTAGAGATGATTAGGTAGTTCAGAGGGATTAGTGCCTTCTCCCAGAAGTGGGTTTGTTCTCGAAGGCACAGGTTATAATAAAGCAAGGCTGTCCCTCATGTTCTATCCCTTCCACACTTTCCTTTTACCCTTCTGCTTTGCCACCATGTTTTGATGTAGCAGAGACCCTCACCAAAGCATCTGCCCAATCCTGGACTTTGTAGCCCTCAGAACCGTGAATCAAAGAAACTTCTTTCCTTTATAAAATCATCCAGCCTCGGGTGCTCTGTGAAAACAACCGAAAAATGAACTAAGACAGTGTCATTAAACAGGAACACACGTGCAACACGGTCATGTATTCATTGGTAGACAAAAAATGTTGTGACCAGAGATTCAAAGTGATCTAGCCGTGTATTTTCCCTGGTTGCAACAGTTTGGTATTTGCGAATTCAGTATTCAGGGCAACTTTTTACAGAATAACTACTACAAATAACTGAAATCAATGGTAAGTGTTTCTAAGTAAATGAGCTGTGAGTTATATTCTTTGATAAATGGCTCTACCTCTCTGGGCGTGCTCCTCTTCTTTATTTTGAATTGATAGACACTACCAGTGACATCCAGAAGTTATTATCAAGAGAGTCATGAAAAGGAAGAGCCAGTCAATCCTCAGTGGACTTTACTAGGAAAGCAGCGGATCTGTTTTATATAGTTCGGGGAAGGGTTTACATTGATCAGATGCAAACATGAACAAGTAGATTAAGGGAAATAAATTAAATCCCTAATTTGACAAATAGGTGCCAGCATCCTGATATTAAAGTAAGATCTGGGTGCAGTGGTGCATACCAGTGCCTTGGAAGGCTAAGACGAGAGGATTGCAAGTTCAAGGCCAGCCTCGGAAACTTATCAAGAATCTCCCCACCAAAATAAAAAGGACTGGGGAGTAACGCAGTGATAAAGTGCCCCTGGGCTCAATCCCTAGTACCAATAAATAAATAAATACATACATACATACAAACAAATATAAAATGTTTTGCTTTTTACCAGTTTCCCAGCAATGGAATTGGGTACAGAAAATACCCAAAGACAGTGAAATGTGCAAACTTTACTAGTTACCTGGCATGAAAGGACACTTGCCTCCGAAGAAACCCATGAGCCTGTTTCCTGAGTCACAGGGCACCTCACCTGCCATGGAAAGGTCAGGGGTGGTAGAGTTTGGCACAAGTGGGGTAAAATTCTGCCTCTCCTACTCAATGTCCTTATCTATAAGTTGAGGGCCATAGTAGCTTATGTCAAGGAGCTATTAGAAGGATTGAGAGAAATGAATTGCTTACTGCAATCTGTGATCTATCTGGGTTATTCGAGAAGGTTCTTTTCTGTAGCTGCTTTTTCCTCTAGGGCATTTTTCTTTCTTTTTTTTTTTTTTTTTCTTTTTTTTGGTGAATATCATTATTGTCTCTCCACAACCCTTTCTCCTCAAGAAGGATCCTTTGTCCACTGTTAGGTCCCTTAGCAAAGTTCAATTGTGTATCTACTGCTTGTCAAATTCCATGGAGTGTGTGAGTAACCGGAATGCAAATCTCATGCCACCTTGCTCGGAAGGAACTCTTAGTATCAACAACAGCATCTCCGTATCCTAAATAATATCTTGGTGAGGGTCTAAATCCATAGTGCATGAAACAGAGTGATAATGGAAGGCTTAAGGAAGCAGGTCTATCACTATAAAAATTCTACAAAAGCTAGCATTAGCACCATGGTGGGTAGGGAGATCCAGGAAGCTTCATGGGGAGGTGGTGCTCCATCTAGGCCTTGAGAGTAAGATTCAGAGAAGTGCTGACCAGGCGAGAAAGAGGCAGATGGGAGAAAAAGTGAGGGGCTTGATTTTGGCAGGAGCATGCATGTGTCTCAGCCCTGGAGGTCTTAGTGGAAGGCACGTAGGGGAAATAGGCTGGGTTAAATATCTTTCAACAGTTCTTCCTCTCTCCTGCAAAAACTAAACCTCTTTTTTAATTTAATGAAATTGAATGAATTTTTAAGCTTGCTTTCTAAAAATACTGAGTTTTCAATTAGTAAAATGTAAAAATTCAGACAAATAAGAATAAAAGTAAAAGTACGCCTATTGCTGAACCTTAGAAATAACCACCATCATTGTTTGGGTGAGCCAGGCATGGTAGCACATCCCTGTAAGCCCAGCTGCTTGGGAGGCAGAGGCAGGAGGCTCCCGGTCTGAGTAAATCAGCAAGAGCTATCTAAAAAATAATTATTTTTGGTGAAAGCCTTTCTAGAATACTGAGCAAATATTTTCATTGTGTACCTATGCATGTGTTGTACTGACCTTGACAGTTACAGACTAGAATCATATTGTACATATGTTAGTTAGTCCGCTTTCTGTCTTTGTGAACAAAACATCTGACAGAAAACAACTTAGAGGAGGAAAAGGTTATTTGGATTCAGTTTCAGAGGCTCCGTCCGTGATCAGTCGGCTCCATGGCTCTGGCCTGGGAGAGGGCA
This sequence comes from Ictidomys tridecemlineatus, assembly GCF_052094955.1. NCBI lineage: Eukaryota > Metazoa > Chordata > Mammalia > Rodentia > Sciuridae > Ictidomys > Ictidomys tridecemlineatus. The sequence goes on along the minus strand of NC_135480.1, from coordinate 185,553,838 downwards.
GAACATCCTGGCAGGTGGAAAGGGCAGAGGAAAGCTGCTCAGCTCATGGAGCCTGGAAACAGAGGGGCTTGGTGGGAAGAGATCAAGGACAGACACAGTCACATATTTGTCTGTCCACATGCCCAGTGACCTACCTCCTCCAACCATAGCCTACCTGTCTACTACAGTTACTGCCCAGTACTCCATTAAACTATCAATGGATTAATCCATTTGCTGATGATGTCAGAGCCCTAATCATTGCCTAAAAACCCCACCTCTGAACTTTGCTGCGTTAGGGATAATGCTTTCAAAATGTGAACTTTTCAAGGATAGTCCAGATCCAAACTGTGCATGTTTTATATCTTACCTCTTATCACTTTAACATGCTGCAAACACATTATTGATGTTAATATATATGGAGGCCCATCACTGTCTTAACACTTATGTAGGATCCCACTGAATGGACGGACCATCAATGATTCACTGTCCCTTCTTTGAAGAACATGTCATGGGTCTCTGCATTTTAAAGATGTCTTTAATTATCACAAAATAAATATTTGGATAAATAAAGCATTTGAAAAATATAGAAATATTTTTGTTTTTTATTTTAACTTCCACATAAAGTTTTTTGTATCAAGCTCACATCAAAAATTTTTGAATTAAATAATTTTTGAATCATCTAGAATAACAATGACCTAGTTAACAAGTAGATTTTACTCCACATCCAAGAAAATTCAGGACTTGGCAATAATGACTATTTGATAATGAGCCTAACTAGGGATCAGTTTTCCTGGTAGCTAACAACATTCTCCTCTTCTTTCTTACAAAGAAAAATCCAAGCCAGGTACAGTGGCACAAGCCTGTGATCCCAGCAACTCAGGAGGCTGAGGCAGGAGAATCACAAGTTCAAAGCCAGCCTCAGCAATTTAGCAAGGCTCTAAGCAACTTAGTGAAACCCTGTCTCAAAATAAAAAAATAAAAAGGGCTGGGGATGTGACTCAGTGGCTAAGCCCCCCTGGGTTCAATCCCTGGTACAAAAAAAATCTACACAATGCTGGCTATAATAATTACATTATGTATAACTGAAATTGTCTTAGGACACATGTATGGATTTTAAAAAAAAGAAAAAAAGAATTCCACAAGGCAGCTGGGACATGGTGGCTCATTCTGTCATTCCAGCTACTTGGGAGGCTGAAGCAGGAGAATTGAAAGTTCAATGCCAGCCTGGGAAAATCAGAGAGACCCTGGCTCAAAACAATAAGTCAATTTTAAAAAAGTGTTGGGGATATAGCTCTGATTGAAACCCTTGGTTTCAATCCCCAGCATCACAAAAACAGAAAGAATCCTACAAGACAAAAAGAAATATGTACAGCTGCTTCAAAAATAGTTTGGTCCAACATTCTCACACTATTGATTCTGGAAACATATGGTTTAGATAAATGCAAAAAAGGGCAATGAACAAGGGTTAACTTTCCACATTGCATATTTCTCTAATGCATGCAATTTTATTTAATGATTTTGCTAATTTTTTTTGTCAGAAACTAAGGTTTTAGAGTGTTTCGTAGACATGCAAAGTTGAAAGAAAAAGAAAATCACTCTATTCCTAACACCCACTGTGAACATTTTGGTGTTTCCCTGTAACATTTTTTATACATATTTAATAGCCTATTTTTACACAGCTGGGATTACAGTAAAAGAAAAAATACAGTCTTACATCCTGCTTATTTCTATCATAATATAAGCATTTTCCACTTATAAACTTTCATAAACATTTGTAATGGTTGTATAATATTCCATGGTGTAAGTAGTATGTAATGATTTCCATGATGCTTCCCCTAAGTTCAAACAACTTAGGTCGTTTCAAGTTCTTCTCCATTATACGTGAAGTTTGATCTTGGGGCAGGAATCCGAGCCTGCACTTTGAATTATTTCCTTATGAGAGATTCCCAGAAGTGGTATGACTAGCTCCAAGGCAATGAACATTTTTCAGGCCTGCGATCCGTATTGCCAAATTGCTTTCCCAAAAGGGTTGTACCCTTTCACACTCCCACTAACAGGGTTGCTCATTCCATGTTTAATGGCGTCATGTGACTGAAATAGCCAATAGCAAGGCTTAAGTGAGCTGTGATACATGGAGCCAGTGAATTATACAGCCCATGAACTTGATCATGAGGATCAGTTATGCTGCAATGCTCAGCAGGAAAAGCAAAACCAGAGTTGAGCGTAATTACCGCTGCATGAAAAACAAATAGATAAGTCTGCCTAAGGATGAGGTGTGTGGGGCGGGGGGACAGAAAACACTGACATGCAAGGGCAAGTGTGGCAAGGGGATGTCCCTGTCCCTCCAGTTTCCAATATTTCACTCTATGCTTCACTTCACCTCATATTGTGATATCTATTCCATATTTCAGCAACCTTCCAAACAAGCAAAATATTCAGGCTAAAAGAAAACTTGCCCAGTACAGAGTTTTCCCGATTTCTCCTCCTGCAGGATTCTAGCATTTTTAAGGCCGGCTCAAGCATTTTCGTGGCTAAAGGATCATGGTGGTCTCTTCTGAATTCCCAGAAATAATTAAGTCAATGAATGGAATTTTCTCAAATGTAAATTCTCCCAGGATTTTTTTTTTTTCCCCTCCAACCTCTGGCAACTGCCACCGTCCTTCTGCTAGCAGATGACGAGAAGGAAGACTTCACAAATAGTAACAGAAAACCACCAAAACAGCTGGTCACATTCTACGGATACCGCCTCTGTGGCTGTAGGGTTTTACCCCGGCATCGAAGAGAGTCCTATTTTCTGCTGGCAAAACTCTTGCAAGTGTTGTTGATGGAGGGAGGACCAGTAGGCTCTCTCGAACCCCCAAGAGCATCGTGATGTCAGTTGCCAAAATTCACCATCTGTACAGACACAGCTAAGCAGAATTACGACCTGTGGGGTTTCCGGCCCTTCTGTAGGTGGGAGAAATACAGAGGATGGCATAGCCCAGGGCTGATGATTCTGCTGCTCAAAGCTAACCTGAGAAGCCAGTCTTTTTCCTTTTTTTTTTTTTTTTGGTACCAGAGATTGAACCCAAGGGCACTTAACCACCAAGCCACAAATCCCCAGCCCTTTGTTATATTTTATTTAAAGACAGGGTCTTACAGAGTTGCTTAGGGCCTCGCTGAGTTGCTGAGGCTCGGTTTGAACTTGCAGTCCTCCTGCCTCAGCCTCCTGAGTCTCTGGGATTATAGGCGCGCACCACCGTGCCTGCTGAAGCAAAACCTTTTACCTTCACGTATGGTGCAGGGACCAGTACCTCCTGACACCCTTCTGAACTTAGTAGGACTGCAGAATGCCGTGGAGTCAGAATCTGCCTTTAAGATGCCCAGTGGATTCCCATGCGCACTGAGGTGGAGAAGCCCTGAGCTGAGCCTCAAGGCCACGGTCACCTCCTGCCCCGGCACTCCAGCAGCTCCCCGCTGCCTGCAGAGAGCCGGCCAGTCTCACTCACTGGCCGCAGCCTACCTATCCAGCCTCTTCCCAATGAAGCCTCACATACTTGACATTCCCTAAATACAGGAGGCTTTCCCAACCCCGCAAAGCACAACCTTCCCTGTGCAGTTCTCTCAGGGCAGATGCCTTTCCATAAATGGTAAAATCACTCTCAATTCAAACTCTCAATTCAAAGTCCTCCTCCAGGAAGCCCTCTGGGCCTCCTCCTCCCCACACACCCACCACTTCTCCTTCCTCTGGTCTGCAAGAACCTCATATCTTATCTAGTTGTATGTGTACCTGTGTGAAGGCCCGGGGGCTGGCAATTTCCTGGCAGGGGTCTCGGTGGACCTATAATCCACATTTAGCGAGTGGAAATGACCGAAGGAAGATCTCCTGCAGCCAGGAGATCGCTGACATGATTTTCCTCATCCCTATCTCATGTGGGTTTTGTGAAAATCAAACATTTATGTGTGGAAAAGTGCCTTGCAAACCACAGAGATCTATAGGTCATAGATAAGCACATGGCTTCCCAAGGGCTATCCCCGGATCTGCCTGGGCTTGATCCCATGATAATGACCTGAAGGGACACTGAAGCTAGAGGACAAGACCCCACCCTCAGAGGTTCTGATTCTGGAGGATTTCTGCACCTCTGCAAGCCTTTCAGGTCGTTTCACTATGAGGCCAAATCTGGGAACAGTTGGTTGGGCCATTGTCCTTCCCCCATGGATGGGACGAGAGGCTGTCACTCTTGAGTTTGCACAAGTGCAGGTTTGGCCTCCTGAGAGAGAGGGTCTCCTTAAAAATCATGTACTCTGCTGGGCACAGTGGCACACGTCTATAAACACTGTGGCTCAGGAGGCTGAGGCAGGAGGATTGTGAGTTCAAAGCCAGCCACAGCAAATTAGCAAGGCCCTAAGCAACTCAGAGAGACCCTAAGCAACTCAGCAAGAGCCTGTTTTTAAATAAAATACAAAAATGGACTGGAGATGTGGCTTGTGGTTAAGCACCCCTGGGTTCAATCCCTGGTACCAAAACAACAACAACAACAAAAAAAGTATCCTAGGGATCCCTCTTGTCTTGACTGTCCCAGCCAAGTAGACCCTGATGTGTGCAGCGGCTCACCCAGCATGGCCAGCTGCTGCTGCATACCTGGCCACTGTGCCCACCACTCAGAACCCAGCCTGTGCCCACTGTGTAGGGCGCTCCACAGCCTCAGTCACAGGAAGGCCCAGGTGAGCTGAGGACAAGGTGCCCACATGACCTTGGAATTCTCGACCACTGCAGCCCATTAACGGTCTGTTTTCCCTTAGTGGCAAAGAGGCAGACTGATGCTAACCTCATGCCCCAGGACATCTGACCACCTCAGGGAGCCAGGATCCTTTGAAGAGCCCAAGGCTTGGCACCAAAGAGACCAAGGTTTTTCTCAGTTCTTCAGACTCCGATTGCTAACCCTGAGCATTCTGGTGTCCTAGAGCCAGGGCCCTCTTAGGCCCAAGGAGACTGTCCCAGGCTGCCACGCATGAGAGTGGGGGACGCCACTTTCCAGGATTGCTCTCCAGCCCTGCAACCTCCCAGAAGGCCCAAAGCTCTCTCTACTACCCACTTTTGGGCTGGCCCTGGCGAGGGGCATGTGTGCAAATACATCCTTCCTATGAGCCCTGGTACCACTGTTTCACAGGCCAGCAGACTAAGGCTCCCGAGGCAAGGGAATCTGTCAAAAAGGCAGAGGGCAAGCCAACGCCAACGGGATTTAAATACCCAAGTTCGTTCCTCCCTCTGCCTCTCTGAATTTGTTTTAGCTTTTTGTTTTTAGATAAGTATGAAGATCTATTTTTATATTTCTAAAACCTTTCCTGTGTTTTCCTGGAGTCTAAGGATAACAGTAATCCACAACTTGAGTTCTAGAAGTTTCACCTGCCGGTGTTTCCCTGAACCTCAGGCTGGATTCTTAAGGAGTTTGGAGATGTATATGTGTGTACATTACATCTATTGCAAAATAACATGTTTACATACATGAAATAAAGTATGTAAGATGACAAAGGAAAGCAATTGACTAAAATATCCAGTTATCAAAAAATTCAGAAATGAATTTGTGATAAATAGTGTTGGTTCGCCTCTGGGCATGATGGTGCATGCCTGTAATCCCAAAGATTCTGGAGCCTTGAGGCAGGAGGACAAGTTCAAGGCCAGCCTCAGCAATTTAGGGCAATACACTGCTTTCAGAATTTAACAAGACTCTCTCAAAATAATAATAATAAAAATTTTTAAGAAAGAAGATATGATGGCAAATCTCACTTCTAAGTAGAAGAAATGAGCACAAGACATATTTGCGAAGTCTGCAACTACTGTCATTTGACATGAAAATATCTGGGATTCCTATTCCCAGATAATATACACATATGCATATGCTTATCTGTCACATGTAAGCAGAGGACAGATGGAATGGAAGTCACCTCATTCAAGAAAGCTGGTGCCTTGGGAGCAGTAAGAATCCCACCTTCTGACAGATCCTTAAGGTTTTTCCATTTAAAGTGCCTACTTATAAATTCCCAGTGTCTCCAGGACTGCTCCGAAAAAGGATAGTATGTCCCTCTTCTTGAGAAAGTAGGAAACAAAGGTTCTCATTCAAAGTCACAGCTAGTGAAAGAAGGAAGCAATGAACCAGACCGCTCCTGCCTGCCCAGTACCCCGTGCAGGCAACTGCTCAGGGAGGGACTGAGTGGCACCTTATCAGCCTCGAGCTGAACGGGACAGCTGGTTATCTTGGTAGTGGAAGAGATGAGTGTTTTGGGGTAGGGAGGAGGGGAATGCGTGTTATGCATTCTGATCCCCCATAACTCTGCCTGAGCAATCAACCCTTTATAGATGGTGTACGTCACCAAGAAATACTGATGTCCAAAATGCTGGATAATGAATCACTGAGCAATTCCAGGGCAGGCCACAGACAGACTGACCCACTGAGGTGCTGGGAAACTGCTGGGTCAGGGTCAGGCAGACAGCGGAACCCCTCAGGTGGCAAAGAAGGGGGTTTGGAATGTTTATGAGTTGAAGAAAACAGGGAGCCACTGACAATTTTTTTTTGTCTTGTTTTGGGTTTTTTTGGTACCAGGGATTGAATCCAGAGGTGCTTAACCACTGAACCACATCCCCAGCCCTTTTTATTTATTTATTTTTTATTTTGAGCGCAGAGTCATGCAAAAGTACTTAGGGACTCTCTGAGTTGCTGAAGCTGGCTTTGAACTTGCAATCCTCTGGCCTCAGCGTCCTGAGCTGCTGGGATTATGGACATGCATCACCACACCCAGTAACGGAAAGTTTGGTAGGAGACGAGAAATTCATTGGGCACTGTTGCTTTAGAGTCACCAAGCTCCATGCAGGGCAGCAAACACTTCCCAGGGTTGGCTCTGCATGGTCCTGTGCTAGACTCGTGGTTGGGGAGAGCAGGGTGGGTAGAAAGAGAAAGAGGACAGAGAACTAATAATCCCCCCAGTGGGACAGGTATTGTTTCAGGAAGGAGCTCCAGGGAGGCAGTGCGGCAGAGTGGGGGGATGAAGGGCAAGCAGGGGTGGACTAGAGGAGAGGGAGCTTCAAGGGCGTTTAGAGCAAAGGGAACATTTTAGAGAGAAGGAACAACAAATACGGGTAGAGTGGGCTGCACATCTCCCCCTCTGACCCCCAGATCCATCCTGCACATTTCCTCACTGCTCTGAGACCCAGGAAGCTGATCCTTCTGGATTATTTCAGTAATAAACTTGACCCTGGCTTCTGGTCAATTTCAGCTTCTGCAAAGCAGGAGATGGGCAGGGCAAGAGGAGAGGGGGTGGTTTCTTGACCCTTCTAGCCTGGGGGTGCAGACCAAGTGGCCATCAAGCCTGTAGGTGTCAGGCAGGTCAGAGGCCACCAATTCCAGAGGTTACCAGGCATAGAGGTACCTGTGTAGAATCCTTGTGACTTGAGAGGCTGAGACAGGAGGATGGAAAGTTCAAGGCCAGTCTGGGCTCTAAATAAAATTTAAAGGGGCTGAGGATGTTGCTCAGCACTTACACAGCACATAGGAAGTCCTGGATCCAATCCCAAGCACTGCAAAATAAAAAAGAGCCATAGCAGTGACCCAGAGAGTATGTGGAGACTTGGCCAAAATGCATGGCTGGTCAGTAAGAGAGCAGGGCCTGCAGCCTTATTGTTTGGTTGCTAAGCCAGTCCCTTTCTACCAAGGCAACTCTAAGTAGGCCTAGAAGAGTGAAAGAAACTCAAAAGGGCTTTCAGGTACACACACGCACACACACACACACACACACACACACACAAGCACATCCCCTTGATAGGCATGTGATTCATTCAACAAACATTTATTGAGCTCTAACTGGGTTTACAGACCTATATTAGAAACTGACGGATGAAAAAGATTAGATATGGGGAGAAGGAACATGAGTCAGAAGAAGGGCTGCCGTGCAGAAGGGTGGACAGGGAGGTCTGGCCCCACTGTCTGGAGTCCTGGCTCGAAGGAAGATCTCCCATCAAATGAACTCGAGAATCTAGAGAGGTCAAACACTTTGTTTTATAAAGCACGGTCAATCCCAGCAGCACGGGAGGCGGAGACAGGAGGATCCCAAATTTAAAGCCGGCCTCAGCAAAAAGCAAGGCGCTAAGCAACTCATTGATACCCTGTCTCTAAAGAATACAAAATAGGGCTGGGGATGTGGCTCAGAGGTCGAGTGCCTCTGGGTTCAATCCCCAGTGCTCCCCACCCCCTAAAAATAAAAACAGGGTCAGATCCATTTCAGATGCCACTAGAAAGTTGAAATGACTTTGATAGCTTTAGACTTCTTTATTAGGGGGAGGGGAGTACTGGGGATTGAACCCAGGGGTGTGCTTAACTGTAACAGGTGTTCACGTGATTCTCTCACTATGTCCCTTGTGGCTTTGAAACTTAACATGTTTTTTTTTTTTCATTTTGTTTTGTTTTGTTTTTCCCAACCTTCTTCTCCCTGATATTCTCCTCCTTGATCTTCTCTGATCTTTTCCCTGTTCTCTTCTCCCTAATCTCATTTTTCTCTGAATCACCTCTTTAAAAAACCTCCTGTTCCTGCTGATGGGCAGAATCACAGCCTCTAGGACAAAGGTCCCCTATGCTTCTCCTTTGCTAGCAAAGCAATCAACTGTCTTTCTCCTTTTTCTCAAGACCATGTCCTGGTTATTGGATTGGCGTCAGGGACAAGGACCTAGCTTTGGGCATATAACCTACTGAGCAACATCCCCACTTCTTTTTTTGTATTTTACTTAGAGACAGGGTCTCACTAAGTGGCTCAGGGTCTCGCTAAGTTGCTAAGGCTAGCTTTGAATTTGCGATCCTCCTGCCTCAGCCTCGCTAGCTTCGGGGATCACAGGCATGCACCACCATGCCCGGCAATAGCACTAGACTTCTAAGCATGACCACAGGGCCCTGTTACCTGACCTTTGCTCATCTCTCCAGTCTGGATTGCCAGAGAACCTGTGCCTCCTACTCTGCTTCTGACTGTTCCCAAGAGCACATTCCCTCTCTTACCTCTAACACTTTGCATAAATGTCCCTAAGCCTGGGTGGCTTTTCCCCACTCTTTCCTCTGCCTTTGTCAAGTGGATAATTCTTACTCAAATTTCAAGATTCAACTCAAGCTAATTCCTCTACCCTCAGTAGCAACTGACACAATACTAGAAGCACAAAGATAGCCTCTGATATTTTGGAATTTGTGATGCAACCGATTAAGTAACAACAGTAAAATAATTAGCATGCAATGAATAGATTCTATATTCATGGAATAATAATAGAAATAGAATTTTGAGGGCTGAGAATTGAGAAATAAACATCTTGTATTGTGAAAAAAAAAAAGAAAAGAAATAGAATTTTGGAAACTAGGTACTAGAACCCAGAAACTTGAATGAGAGAATGGATGGGTGGATGGATGGGTGGACAGTTGGATTAACTGAGGATTGGTGAGGGACCGTAAGAGGAAGAAGTAGTTCCAGAGCTTTTGTGTGCAATTTCTACATAGAGTGCACTGCTCCTAGGCCAGCCTACCTCCCCTAGGATCCCTCAGCACACTCTCCCCATGGACTTCCTTAAATCTCAGAGCATTCTGACAGACATGCCCTGCACCTTGGAAATCCGTGCTTCACATTAGTACCCCTGACCCATGGTCCCCCTTTTTCTCTCCCCACCTAGAGGATGCTCAGTGGCTTGTCAAACAGGTGCCTCCCAGAGGGTTAATAAGAGCTGAAAACGACAAGATCAATGTCACTTAACCCAGGAAAAGCCCTGAAATCATTTACTCTATTGACCTTCAGCAAGATACTAAACTTCTCCATGTCTTGGTTTCTTCATCTGTCAAAGAGGGATGACATTTGTGGGGTTGTTGTGTTGTTTTGTTTCTGTACTATGGAACGAAGCCAGGGCTTTGCACATGCGAGGCAAGCACTCTACCACTGAGCTACGTCCCCAGCCCTTTTTTATTCTGAGATAAGGTCTTGCTAAGTTTGTTCTCCAGGCTTTCCTCAAGCTTACCTCCTACCCCCACTTCCCAAATAGCTAGGATTACAGAGGAGCCCCAATACACCCAGTGATGTTCACAATATTAATTAATCACAATTAAGAACTATATTAGCTGGGCACCATGGCACACGCCTGAGGACCTGTTACTGCAAGTTTGGTCCTTGTCCCTGATGCCAATTCAATAATGAGGACTCAATTTTGAAGAAAAGAAAAAAGACATTTTATTGGTTTGTTAGCAAAGAAGAAACATAAGGAATTCCTGTCTAGAGGCTGTGATTCTCCCCATCAGGAAGAATGGGGGGGGTGGTTAAAGAGGTCCTTCAAAGGCTCTGTTCCATTAGTTTTCCGTCCAGAGTTGCAATTCACTTGTTGATTTGAGAGAACAGTTTTTGTTTGTTTATTTGTTTGTGGGTTTTTTTTTTGAAGGGTATGATAGTTTATTTTTTAAAAAATTGTATCACACTGTTCGTGATGACCAGTATACACATGATAATGGCTTTCTTCTTGAGTATCAACATTGTATATTTTTGTATGCTGAATAAAGTTCTTAGATGAAAATGGACACTAATAATTCTGATGTTCTAAGCCACAGAACTAATTCAAACCCCCTATGAACCAGTGACATAATGTCACCTAGTTATGAAGAACAAAAGTTCTCTTAGAAGCAGGCAGCATGAACTTATACCTTTTTGCACTTTAATCTTTGGTTTTTATCATTTAAGCTATGGTCACCCTGATTTTTTTCTATTTTCTTTTTCTATTTTTTCTTTCTTTTTCTTTCTTTCTTTCTTTCTTTCTTTCTTTCCTTCTTTCCTTTTTTTTTTTTTTTGTAACAAGGATTGAACCTGGAGTGTTTAACTTCTGAGCCATATCTCTGCCCCTTTTTTATTTTTTATTTTGAGACAGGGTCTTGCTAAATTGCTTAAGGCCTTGATAAATTGTTAAGGTTGGCCTTGAATTTGCAATCCTCCTGCCTCAGTCTCCCTAGTCACTGGGATTACAGGTGTGCACCATTGCACCTGGCTTGGGAGATGGTCATCTCTTAGATCTTCTAGTGGCATCCCTAATTTGAATTCCTTCCTTCCTGTGGTGGGTGTGTGCTAAAGGACAGATAACTCTGCATAGGATGGGGAAGAAAGGTAATCTTGTTTTCTCCCAGATTAGGGAGGGGAGAGATTAAGGAGGGACAGGGAGAGAGGAAGAGAAAGAAACCTGTCCATTTTAAACATAAGTCACAGTGGCAGAGCAGCAAAAGCTATATTCAAAGCATAAAGTGGACCACTGTTACAATCCCAGCTACTCAGGAGGCTAAGGCAGGAAAATCACAAGTTCTAGGCCATCTTGGGTAATTTAGTGAGACCTTGTCTCAAAATGATCTAAAAAGGGCTGGGGGTACTGGGCGTGGTAGCACATGCTTATAATCCCAGCAGTTTGGGGACTGCAAATTCAAAGTCAGCCTCAGGAATTTAGCAAGGTCCTAAACAACTCAGTAATATCTGCTTCAAAATAAAAACTAAAAAGGCCTGGGGATGTGGCTCAGTGATCAAGTGCCCCTGGGTTCAAAAAGGACCAAAAAGGTTGGGGGTGGAGGCACAGCTCAGTCATAGGGCACTTGAGCATGAATGAGGCCCTGGATTTGTGTGTGTGTGTGTGTGTGTGTGTGTGTGTGTGTGTGAACAAGAGAGATACTCAAGAAGAGAAAAGACAAAGATCTTTTAAGTTTCACATCAACATTAGCCAGTGCTTCTGTAGCTGGATAAACTCACTGGTTAAACTTGACCACTCAAGTCTGAGACCTGGGCTTTGGTGCAACAGGGGATGTAAGAGCAAGGGTCCGTATCATTCTCAAAGTAAAAAACAAAAGTCAAAATCTAGCTCAAGGGAAACAAACGCTTAAGAAATCTCATAGCTCACTTTGGTTCAGCCCACGTTTGTGGATCAGTTCCTATATCAGGATGAACAAGACTACTCAGAGCCCAGTAATTTGTAGCCAGCTTGAGCAACACAGAGAGACCTGGTCTCAAAGGCAATAAACAAATGAAAAGAAAATCAGGCTGAGAATGTATCCCAGTGGCTGAGTGCTTGCACAAGGGCCTGGCTTCAACCCCAGTAAGTAAATATGAATAAATAAATTCAGCAAAGGATTCAAAATTAATTGCTGACTTAAAACCCTTGAAACCTGGGAAGAGCTGCGAGAGCAAGAGGAGCTTTGCTCTCATTGGAAGTATGACGGCCCGCAAATCCTCTCCTCTGAAACTTCCCCGTGGATGCCTGACACACGGTAGGAACTCCATAAATATCTGTTGAATCAATGAAGCTATAAGCATGCTTTAAGATCATTCAAGGAATCTCACTTGCCAATTGTGATGGTGCATGCTGGTAATCCCACCAGCTCGGGAGGCTGAGGCAGGAGGACTACAGGTTCAAAGCCAGCCTCAGCCACCTAGTAAGACCCTAAGCAACTTAGGGAGACTCAAGACCCATTCTCAAAATGAAAAAATTTTTAAAGGGGCTGGGGATGTGGCTCAGTGGTTAAATGCCCCTGGGTTTTGGTACTGGAGGGACAAAAAAAAAAAAAAAGAATCTCACTTAATAAAGATTTTAAACAATCAGAAAATCTTCTACAAAGATGATAATGATGGTAGCTTTGTGTTTTCTGCAGGTTTGCCATTCTGGCCCTGCACAAAGAACTGTGCAGAACATCACATTACTAATCCTCAAAAACCACAGCATGAGCTGGGCGCATGGGTGGGTGCACGTAGTCCCAGCCACTCACAAGGCGGAGGCGGCAGGATCACTTGAGCCCAGGAGTTTGGGGCCAGCCTGGGTAACATGGTGAGCACCATGTCTTAGGGGAAAAAAATAAAAAAGGGCTCCACCGCATGACACCTGTGCTATTATACCCATTTCAATGATGAAGAAGCCAAGGCTCAGAGCAGCTAAATGCAGCTTGCAACTGCTGAGTTTAGACTCTGGTCTGTCTGACCCTGCAGCCCATGTTCTTTTCTTTTTTTAATATTTTTTTATAGTAGATGGACACAAAACCTTTATTTTATTTTCAATGTGGTGCTGAGGATCGAACCCTTCATCTCACACGTGCTAGGCGAGCGCTCTACCAACTGAGCTACAGCCGCAGGCCCCAGCCCATGTTAATCATCACCTTGCTTTATTTCCTCAAGTATTTTTGAATATTTGATATCATTCCTTTTACTTGGTCACGAGTTCAGGCCATGAGACTTGGAAGAGTAAATTTAATTAGGACTCATTTTCATCACTTTACTGATTCCTTAGACAGCTTCTTCCATCTGGAACTGGAAGAAGGATAATACAGAAGAGTGGAGAAACATATATATATTTGTACACACCCATACATACATATGTATTTATAAAATATATCTATATACATACTCATGTGTCTATAAAATAGATATGACTATATACACATATAAAAGTTATGTATATAATATAGATACATACATATATAAAATTTATAATCAGTGTGTGTATATACATACTTATATACACACACATATATATATATATGCACTAAACTCCTCAATCATGAATTTCCTTTCTAAGCAGGCCAAGTGATTTTGTATGTGTTTTTTTGTTTTTTTGTTTGTTTGTTTGTTTGTTTCTGATATCGGAGGTTGAACTCAGTGGTGTTTAAGTGCTGAGCCACATCCCCAGCCCCTTTTATTTTTTTATTTTGAGACAGGGTCTCACTAAGCTGCTTCAGCCTTCACTATATTGCTGAGGCTGGTCTTGCCTGGCTTCAAAACTCGTGAGCTAAGCCTTTTTTGCTGAACAACCATGAGTTTCTTACATCCTTAACCTGGTTGTATCATAACTAATAAGATTACATGTAAAGGATGAGAAATAATTATCTGTGCCTGTTCCAAATACACAATTACACATTATGGGTAAAAGTAGAGAATTTAAGAGTAGAAAGAGCAAGAACATTTTGGAATAGAGATGAACCCAAAGGAGCTGGGGACTGGGGATGTGGCTCACTGGTAGAGTGCAAGGCCCTGGGTTTGATCCCCACCACACGGGAAGAAAAAAAGGTAAATAACGAAAGGAGTTGACCCTATACCCCAGCTGATATAAGCTGAAACTGCTTCCTTCTATGGAAGAAAGAATCTACACCTGAATGGCGACTGTGTTTGGATTAAAGCAACAGGACTATTTTTGGTCCATCAAATGTTAATTTTAGCTAACTTTCCAACCACTGAGTGGTTTTCACAACAAGCACTGTTGTTGTACATGAGAATCAGTGTTTGTAATGGGTACCTTGATTTGCATGGGATTTCAAATTGTATGATCTCATCTGATCCTCAGAGCACCCTTGAGATCTGGTATTACCACAACCATTCCCACATGAGGAAAGAAGGCTCAGAGAACAAAGGAATGGCCCCAAATCATAGTCAGAAGAGGTGGAACTGGGATCCCAGCACCGGGCCCTTCCCTCTGCAATGCACTGTGGGTCCCTGTGGAGCACATGCAAATCTACATTATGTACTATTTTTCTGTGCTGCCATGCACATCACAAATGCAGTCTAGATAAAACACACAAATTACTCTCCTAGGACAGCCTTGCCCTCCAGATGATATTTCTAATTTACTGCCACAAACAAGGTCCATTCTTGGAAGGGGCTGCTCATGCCCTTTTCATAAAGCAAGAAAAGGTATAAAGTCTCTGCTCTCCTTCCACTTAAATCCAAAACAGTGCTGGACAGGGCTCAAATCCACTGCCTAGAGATGCTCAAAAAAAATCTCCTCTGACCCTAGGACCAAGAACCCCATTCTAATCTCAAACTGTCTCCCAAGGGAAGTGGCTTGTCCCCACAGCCTGTGTAGATCATGCCCAGGAGCTATTCCCTGAATTGACTTTGTGGATAGTAAAATCCTAATTTCAGTGTGCTGGGAAGTTTGTTATTTAGAAGAGCCTTGCTGGCAATTATTAAGCAGAGCCAGGATTCCTTCTGTAGTGAGAATCGTTGGCCCCAGGGAAACTGTCTTGTCTTATTGATACCAAAGGATTTGGTTAACCAAAGTAGGACCCACCAGCTCCTACTTTCAGGCATGGAATTCTTGGAAATATCGTTCTGGGCTCCCCACTGCCCAGCCCTGGAGCCTCATTTCCTCATCCTGCTTCCCTTTCCTCCCAACATGGTAGACACAAGGTTCCAGCCGGCAAGTGGAGGAGGGGATGGGCCCTCCCTCCTGTGCTCGCTCTGGGGAGAAATGAACACAAGGGGCTGGCAAAGGCACATGTGCTGCGGGGTAAACAGGAAAAGAGGTGTCTAGTCTCCTTGGCGGCAGTTGCTAATGTCACTTTCATTTTTATGCAAAAGACAGGGTTCCTTAGATTGACTTTTGCTCATGATTGTGCCACTGGCCACCGAGAGGGTTTGTGCTCCCGAGCGAGCGAAAGCAGGCCGTCATAATGCGTTCTGGGCAACTTCCGCTCTGCCCTTGCTGAGGATGCACCTCAAAGCAAAATCTCCAACCTGCTCTGCACCCACCCACGGCTGGCTCATTCCCTCTCAGCACAGAAGACATCCCCGCATCCACACTTCCAGTCTCCCTCGCTTCTTCCTTTGAGCCTGCAGCCTGCTGTCCTTCTGCAGGGGGTGGGGTGCAGCACCCTGCCAATCATCACCTCTGCTTGGAGTATCCTTAATCTTTTATCTCTTTTCCCCAGCTCTTCCCATCAACATTCAAGCATGCTCAAGTCTCTCGCACTAATAAACAAACAAGCAACTAAGCAAATAATCCTCAGCATTCCCTCCAGCTAAGGCCTTAGCTTTCACAGCAGTTGGCGCGACTCTCCTTCACCCCTCTCTGGCACAGCCCACAAGCTGGCATCAGGCCTATTCTCCTACCAAAACACTTCTTCCAGGTTACGGTGAGCTTTTGTTGGCCAGACCCAGTGGTTAATCTGAATACCTATCCTCCACGGGGCTTGCAGCCTGGGCTCACTGTTCTTCCTGCAGACAGACCTGCCCCAGGGAAGCCACATTGCAATTTGGGAGGTCCAGGGGCTTGGTCCTGTGACCTGGTGAGCTAACCTGTCCTGGTGCATCTGTGTCCACATACTCCTAATAGAGAAGAACTTTTAAGACTGCTCAAAAGGTGTTTGGTGGTGCACACTTGTAACCTCAGAGGCTCCAGAGGCTGAGGCAGGAGGATCCGGCTCAGTGGTTGAGTATCCTTGAGTGCTGGGAAGATATCAGCCGCTACTGTGTGTATATATGTGATGGCATGATCAATATGATTCTGCAACCTGTACACTCAGAAAAATGAGAAATTATATCCATCTAATTCAAATGTATGATATGTCAAGGTCATTGTACTGTCATGTATAACTAATTAAAACAAATTTTAAAAATATGCATGATTTAAAAAAAAAAAAAAAAGATATCAGCTGCTATAGTTACTGTTTTCTGTCTTCCCCTCCCCAAGATTCCAGGAATGACTTCCCTCCTTTTAGAAATGCTAAAGTTCTGAAAGGTCAACTATTCTATCTCTTTTCGTGGCTTGCTAGTTTATAATTCACCTTTTAGAAGTCAGCTCCATTTGCAAGAGACTATGATATGTTATGGCCCCTGGGTACCACCAACAAGGGATCCTGTTACAGCCTTGAGATCCTGGAACTGACTGGAGTTCCTGATCCTTCCACCCACTAACTCTCCAAGTGTCTCCCTTCAGCCCTGCTTCAGCCCCCTCCAGTTCCTCCCCAAAGGCCTCCTGAGTTCCCAGAAGGTGCAACAGGCAGAGCTAATCATTCCACCATGTGCCTTCCCATGATTACAAATTTATCATTCTCAATATTGATTATTCTTGGCATTCTATTAGGATCATTTTGGGCTTATTCTCATATTTATTTTCATTTCAAAATAGGGTGTTAAAAAGTAATCTATAACTGCCCGACACCTAAACAAACACCCAGACCCATTATGTCAATAAGTTGGTAAATGTTTTACTTGCTGGTTTCCAGCTGCCATGAGGAAAGATCCAACCATTCACCAGATGCTCAGATGGGGTTTGGAGAATTATCTATAAGGGGCATTCTCCTGGGAGTGCTGCAATGATAAATCGTTTTAGAATTGCTGAATGTTTCATGTCTGTCTTTTTGAGGAGGAAAATAGATATAGTGGGAAAAACAGAGAGTAAACTTGGATTCATCTTGGGCAAAATTAGAGCCAGGCATGGTGGTGCACACTATCATCCTAGTTACTGAAGGAGGATAAGGCTAGGATTGCAAGTTCAAGGCCAGCCTCCAAAATTTAGCAAGGCCCTAAGCAATTTAGCTGAATTCTGTCTGGAAACAAAAATAAAAGGGCTGGTGATGTGGCTTAGTGGTAAAGAGCCCCTGGTATCAACCCTAGTATCAAAAAGAAAAAAAAAAATTAGACTATGGTCCTGACCCTAATAATGTTATGAGTGCCACGTAGCCGCTGAAACTCAGTTTCTTCACCTGTATAATGGCACAAATAGCAGGCAAATTTGCAACTTCCAATCAAGAAGCCCACCATCTACCGGGCACAGTGGTGTACACCTGTAATCCCAGTGGTTTAGGAGGCTGAGGCAGGAGGATTGGGAGTTTAAATCCAGCCTCAGCAATTTAGCAATGTAACAAGGGTTCACTTGATGTTTTGACTATATCTATCCCTTGTGACTTTGAAACTTACTTTTTTTTTTCTTTTTCCCAACCTTCTCCCTGAACTTCTCCCTGATCTCTTTTCCCTAACCTTCTCCTCCCTGATCTGCTTTTCCCTGAACTTCTCCTTTACTGATCTCTCCTCCCTAATCTCATTTTCTCTGAATCACTTCTTTAAAAAGCCCCCTGCTCCTGCTGATGGGCAGAATCACAGCCTTTGGGACAGGAGTCCTCTGTGTTTCTCCTTTGCTAGCAAAGCAATAAACCATCTTTCTCCTTTTTCTCAAGTCCATGTCCTTGTTATTGGATTAGCATTGGGACAAGGACAGCACTTTCAGCAATAGCAAGCCCTAAGCAGCTTAGTGAGATCCTGTCTCTTAAAAAAAACAAAAACAAAAAAAACCAGGGGATGTGGCGTAGTGGTTAAGGGCCCCTGGTACCAATAAATAGATACATAGATAAATAAATAAATAGAAATAAATCAAGAAGCCCACCATCACATTGGCCCAGCTGGGTCACTTTGGACATACGACGTGTTTTATGATACTTCAACAGATTCTTTGGATGAGTGATATAGGAAATGGCAAATTGCTTCCAAAAGTCAAGAATCAGGGGCAAATCTTGGCACTCAGTAGTATAAACTATGCAGAAGCAAACTGATAAAATTTGTTCCTAATATCAGCCCTGGTAATATCAGTCAGAGCCACTGATGGGGGTGGGGGTAGACTTAGTATCTACTGATAATCATGAACCACTGACCCCAGTCCTTCCTCATCTACCTGGCCTGGCAGACTCTGCAGTTTGGATGACCTTGGCCCATCACTTCAGTTCTCTCTTCTCTGTCTTCATTGTTGACGGGGGACTGGAGGGAAGTCCTCCCCAGTTGTTTATTGTGTATCGAGTGAGGTCATACATTTGAAAGACTTCAGTAAACAGAAACTGTTTACAAAGGTATCTGCATATGAATGATCAGCACTATGTATAGTACCTGTGAGATAAATGACAGTCCATATTTTGTCCCTACTGATGAGAAACAGAATTTTCTGTCCAAATATAATGGGAGTGGGGGTGGGGAGAGTGGGCAGGGGATGTGGCTCAGTGGTAGTGTTTGCCTGGCATGTGCAAGGCCCAGGGTTCAATCCCCAGCACCACAAATTAATTAATTAATTTAATTAAAACAACCGGGGTTGGTGGTACTTTCCTGGTCCGAGGGAGTTGCCAGGAGGGGGGTCTGTATAAGGGTCTAGCTTTGCAATTTGGCATAAAAGGTTTGAATCCTGCTCACATGACTAGTGATGACGAATTGCATACTCAGGCAATTTAGTCTTTCTGAGTCTGGTGGGGAAAGACCACGTCTCCACAAACCAAAAATAATAATAGCACCTACCTCACTAGAATTGTGATATTGATTGTTGAGATAATGAACTTACCAAGGTTTGCACAATGCCTGGCTCAGTGTATAGTTACCAATGTTAATTAAAAAAAAAAAAAAAGATGCTAAGGATATGACTCACGTGTAGAGTACTTCCTTACCAAGTGTGAGACCCTGGTTTGATCCCTAGTACTGCAAATAAGAAAGAAAAAAAAAAAAAGAAAAAACACACAATGTTTATTGCACTTTCAGTAGGAGGTAGGTAGGTAGAGAAAGGAAGGAGGGAGTGCATGCATTCATTGGTAAATTATTTCCATTTTACTGCATGCCCTAGGTCATTCTCACCTAATGAAATATATAAAAAGTACACATATTAGCATGAAGTGGAACAGGATAGGGAAAATGGAAATGGAGTTGCCAGCTGTGGTGGAGAGATGAGGAAGTGATTACTTTTCCTTTATCTCTTGTCCCAATGTCCTTTGCAAAGAGAATACAGTTTGGGTTTTGTTTTTTATTTAAAAAAAAAAAAAAAACAGTGTTACTCTGAAGTTAGTAGGAGTTGGCTTTGAGGATGTCTTAAAACTATAAGTTTTAGGCAGGTAGAAACAGAAATCTGTACCTTTCAGGAAGAAAGGGCAGAAAGATGTTAAAAAGTGATAAATTCAGGTTAGGGCTATAGCTCAGTTGGTGGAGTGCTTAACTCACATGCACAAGACTCTAGGTTCAATTCCCAGCATCACACACACACACAAAGTGATGAATTTCCATTGTTTGAGATAAAATCTGTGTTCCTTACTGGGGCTTAAGAGCACCTCTATGAACTTCAAAGATTCTCAAAGCAGGATGCCACTCTTATCTCTCTCCTCCCAGTTGCTCTCTGGCAGCCACCTAAGCTAGCCTTCATTACAGCCCTTGGTGCCCAGGTCCCTGTCACCTCTGACATAACTTTGGCTGGTTTCTGTTCAATGTTATCTGTCCCAGAGCCCTTGTCATTCCATCTCATTATCTTTTTTGCATTCTTTTCCTCACAGCACTACGGACTATCTAGAACCCAGTCGTTTATTTACCTGTTTACCAGGTGCCTTTCTTTCTCTAGAAGATAAGCACCATCAGACAAGAGACCTAGTCAGTTTCGCTGGCTGTCCTATCTCCTGTGTGGAACATTGAGAAGGCACTTGAAATATTTGAGACAGGCTCAGTGGTGCATGCCTGTAATCCCAGCTACTCTGAAGACCGAGGCTGGAGGATTGCAAATTTGAGGTCAGTCTGGGCCATTTAGCAAGAACCTGCATCAAAATAAAATGTTTTTAAAAGGCTATCGACACAACAAAGTGATGGAGCATTGGCTAGCCTGCAGGGGACCATATGGCAGGTCAATTTCCACACACACACACACACACACAAATATGCTATTTGAGGAAAAAGGGAAGCAGGATATGGTGACACACACCTGTAATTCCAGCCAGTTAAGAGTCTGAGGCAGGAGGATCTCAGGTTCCAAGACACCCTGGACAATTTAGCAAGACTCTTGTCTCGGAATAAAAGGGGTTGGAGGTGTAAGTCAGTGATGAGCATGCATATGAGGCCCTGGGTTCAATTTCCAGTGGCACACACAGAAAAAGAAAGAAAGAGAGGGAGAAAAGAGGGAGGGAAGGAAGGAAAAGAAAAGAGGTAAAGGAAAAAAAATCTTAAAATCTGGCATCAAGAAAATCAGCCTGTTCTTCTGTCACATAAACCACTGGTGAATCATGGCAACTCGGATCTTTCTTTGGAGGGTTGGAGTACTAGGGATGGAACTCAGGGGCACTCGACCACTGAGCCACATCCCAGCCCTATTTTGTATTTTATTTAGAGACAGGGTCTCACTGAGTTGCTTAGTGCCTCACCATTGCTGAGGCTGGCTTTGAACTTTCCTTGTAGATGGGCAGGACAGAGGGAGTCAGAAGACCCATCTACAAGGAACACCAAGAAAGAGCCTGGCCTTGCGTTGGTGCAGAAGTGAAAGTGCCTCCTGCCAGGACCCCACAGCAACGGGAGCCCATGAGGTGACCTTGCAGCCTCCCAGCTGTCTGGGTAAGGTGGCTCTTCAAGATCTGATAAACTTCCCTAACACCACAAATGGTGGCAGGCCTGGGGGCAGATCCCAGACAGGCTGCTGGCTGGGCAAACTGCTTCCCGAAAGCCATCTTGCTATTTACAGAAAGACAGAAAGTTCTGGAACAACTCAGCTCCCAGTGAGGACAGCATGGACAGTTCAGAGGCTGCCTGGCAGGATGTGAGACTCCTACCTGCATTTGGCAGGTGAAGGCGAGGCTCAGAACTCCAGGGGAAATATAATAGTATCTCCTCTTAGCTGTGGACCTGCTCTTAAAAGACTTGACTAAGGGCCTTTGTGGACCCTTTTATGATAATAATATTTGGGGGGGGTGCCATGGATTGAACCCAGGAGGGTTTTACCACTAGCCTGCATCCCCATTTCATTTTTTAAATTTTTAAATTTTAGACAGGGTCAGTAAATTGCCCAGGCTGATCTTAAACTTGTAAACCTCCTGCCTCAGCCTCCCAAGTGTGGGACCATACGTATATGCCACCACATCTGGCAATAATAGATTCTTTTTTAATTGTCCCTTCTACCCTCTCATGTCAGGAATTGCATCAGCAGAGCCTGGAAGATTACCTCCAGTGGTTTGTTGAAACAGCCAGAGCTGTGGGGTCCATGCATATGAATTCAGTCATGTGACATCCTTGTCTTTCCTTAAGGAAGAACTTTCCCCTCCTTGTGCCTCAATTTCCTTGTTGCCACCTGAAGACTGGATGAAAGCAGTGTTTGTCAAATTGCACATTTGGATTCATTAATACATAATAAAATCAGTATGGTGGGTTGCAATCTATCTACATGTATATATGTCTACATATAGACGCGTATACGTATGCACAGCCTAGGGCCTTTGCAGGCTAGGACAAGTGGTACACCACTCCTAAACACCCCCTAGTCCTGCAATCAATTTTTTTAAGTAGAATATAAAATATTAGGTGCATCACCATCTGCATTGTCTTATGAAGTTTATTTCATCCATAAACACATAGGTACCAATATCAATGCAAAATGTACTTCTGATCATGGGTTAACTCTTTGAAAAAAGTAAAAAAAACTCAGAACCTACTAATGATGTTGCCAAAAGCTTGGTCCTTGCCCTCAATGCCGATCCAAAAATGAGGACATGGTTTTGAGAAAAAGGACAAAGGATTTATTGCTTTGATAGAAGAGGAGAAGAAGCACAGGGGACTTCTGTCCCAGAGGCTGTGATTCTGCCCATCAGCAGGAACAGAGGGTTTTTGAAGAGGTGATTCAGAGAAAATGAGATGATGGAGGAGAGATCAGGAAAGAGAAGATCAGGGAAGAGGAGAAGGTTGGAAAAGATCAGGGAGAAGATCAGAAAGAAGAAGGTTGGGAAAAAAAGAAAAGAACATGTAAGTTTCAAAGCCACAAGGGATATAGTCAAAGCACCAAGTGGATCCCTGTCACAATGATCCGGGGCTCTCCATGCTCCTTAGGCCATCCATAAGGCAGTACCACTCTTTGCCCACTTGCCTGCCTCCTGGGTCTGCCTGAGGACGGAGCCTGGCTCCAAGTGAACATGCAATTTGGCTCAGCTTTCTAACTGTGGACACAGTGACCTAGAAAAGGAGATGCTCAGTCCTGCACTTATTGTCCAGCATGACATCAGCCAGAAAGCATTACGAAAATAAAATGTTGTGATTATTGAGTGAAGGCTTGTTAGGTGCCAGATTCTGTGCTAAGTGACTTGCTACTTGAGCTCATTCTCACAAGGTGCATCTTATTCAAGGAGTGTGTGATCATCCTCCTGTGTGTGTGTGTGTGTGTGTGTGTGTGTGCAAAAGTTAAACCGAGACCTGGGGAGTTATCATGAGGCCTTCCAAGTCCTTAGACCTGGCAAATGTTCAAGGTAACATTGAAGTTTTTCCCTGTCTTCTCCAGAGCCCTCTCCCTTCCACACTTTTCCTACAGGGCTGAGGTGCTTTGTAACAAAGTGGCTTTGAAACAACAGTCCATTCCATCTCTGAGGAACCAGTCCACGTGGAGTAAGTAACAGACTCGCTCACACTAGGTGATGGAGTTGATTTGCATTTCTAAGGGAGCAATCAAACTACCCTGCTGCTCCAGCCAAGGGGAGGAGGAGGTTCCAGAAAGCCTGAATTATGCTGCAAAGTCTAATTTGGGGACATTTTTTTATATATATACTAGGGAAATTGAACTCAGGGGCACTCAACCACTGAGTCACATCCCCAGCCCAATTTTGTATTTTATTTAGAGACAGGGTCTCACTGAGTTGCATAGTGCCTCAATAAATTGCTGAGGCTGGCTTTAAATGCTTGATCCTTCTGCCTCAGCCTCCAAAACCGCTGGGATTAAGGCCAGCTGGGATTACAGGCGTGGGCCCGCCATGCCCAGTTTGGGGAACATTCTTGATATACAAAATTTCTTCCAGATCATATGATTCTTTGATATTTCCCCAAATTGCCAACAATTAGAGAGAAAATCCCATCCCCCCTCTCCCTGACTACTTGGTATACATCACTTCCCGCCAAATTTACCCGTCAGTGGACTTCATTTGTGGGCTGTATTGGTAGTTCCTTACAATTCAGAAAACCTGTCATTGCTGTTGTTTTAACAAGTACAACCCCTTTTCACTGCTTTATTGATGAAGCCATATCTGTCTGCCCCATGGCATTTGTTACAAACTTGTTCAGTGTTCTCAAGAACAGAGGTCAAAGAGATCCATGCATCAGTTTCCTTCAAAGTAGTGATTTTTAGCCACTGGGCACAGTGGCTCATGTCTGTAATCCCTGCAGCTGGGGAGGCTGATGCAGGAGGATCAAGAGTTCAAAGCCAGGGGGCTGGGGATGTGGCTTAAGTGGTAGCGCGCTCGCCTGGCATGCCTGTGGCCGGGGTTCGATCCTCAGCACCACATACCAACAAAGATGTTGTGTCCGCCAATAACTAAAAAAATAAACAAATAAATATTTTTTAAAAAAAAGAGTTCAAAGCCAGCCTCAGTAATTCAGTGAGGCCCTAAGCAACTCAGCAAGACTCTGTATCTAAATTTAAAAAAATATAAAAAGGGCTGGGGTGTCGCTCAGTGGTTAAGTGCCCCTGGGTTCAATCCCGAGTACCAAAAAAAAGGAGTTTTCAAATTCTCCATCCAGATTACAACATACCCACAGTTCCAAGGAAATTAGTCAGGGCTTAAATTAAACTTTAACCTTGTTTCAAATTAAAAATAAAATCTAGCACATTAGTTTCATATGTTCCTATTTCCTGGCCTCAGAGACATTACCAGCTCCTCAACCATGGAGCTGAAGTCCCAGTTAGCTCTCAGGAACCAAGGCAGAATCCCCAACCCCCGGGGCCAGGAGACTTGAGGGGCCTTCTGCTCCCAGGATGCTTTGTAGAGTTTTGGAGGTGCTTCTCTCATTCTTTACTCTGACCTTCCCTCCCTGAACTTGACCCAGGGCTGTAACACATGG
This sequence comes from Ictidomys tridecemlineatus, assembly GCF_052094955.1. NCBI lineage: Eukaryota > Metazoa > Chordata > Mammalia > Rodentia > Sciuridae > Ictidomys > Ictidomys tridecemlineatus. The sequence goes on along the minus strand of NC_135480.1, from coordinate 185,529,271 downwards.
TGTTCTTATTTGTCCTGATGTCTACCTCCTGTACAGGTGCAGGATAAGACTCCCTGCTCCCAGCCTTTCCATAAAAGTGGCCATTTGAATTTGACTTTTTAAGTATACTTTGAAGGGGGGGAGGGGGAAGGTTACTGATCAAGCTGGGGTGGGGGGCCTTGGGGCCTCCCTACTCCCAGCCCCAGGAAACTACGGATTTTGCTATCAGCATGAGTCCTGGGACCTATCCCCTAGGGACACTGAGGGACCACTACTTTCCAAGAGGCCAAGAAACAAACAAACAGACAAAAAAGGTGCACCAGGAAATGCAAAGTGGAACTAGGCTCGAGCTGCCCGCACGCCCAGGAAAAGTGGAAAAGCAGGTGACACTCCCTCCGTGTCGGCCACCCCGTGGGGTAAGTCAAGTTCAGACCCTTCTGGGGAGCAGATAGTTGTCCACCCGCTGGATTTTTTGTTTTACTGCTGATTTACTGAAGTCCAGAATGTCAATTAATCTACCCAAAGTAGCTCCAAGTGGGAGTGAGGGGGTGGTGGCGGGGAAGCCCCCACAGCTGTCCCCACCACGCAAGTGCCCTTCAGGCTGTCCACAGGCGTCTGCTGAATCCATCGGGTCAGAACCTTTGTTTATTTTTTTCTTCTTTCTCTTCCTTTACTCAGATGTCAAACACTCCCTTGAGCCATATTCTCTGCTTGGCTTTTTGCTAGATGTTAACACCACTGGGAATAAGATTGGGTTCTGACAAGGCTGGGCTCTCACGTTCCTGAAGAAACAAACAGGCACATACCACCAACATGTGGTTCCAATCGTATCCAAAAACACCACCTTTTTTTTTGGGGGGGGCGCTCCTAGGGATTGAACCCAAAGGTGTTTAACCACTGAGCAACACCCCTAGCCGTTTTTGTTTCTTATTTTGAGACAGGGTCTTGCTAAGTTGCTGAGGTTGACCTTGAACTTGTGATCCTCCTGCTTCAGCCTCCTGAGCTTCTGGGATTACAGGTGTGCTCCCCCGGGCCCAGCCTATTTGTCTGTGTGTGGATGACTTAGTAGGATTGTGAGATTTGGTATCAGAGGATCTCCCTGACAGTCCAGTATACAGAATGGCCCGCAGACTGCCTGGACTGGAACGGTGGACTAAGAGGAGGCTCAGTGGTGGTCATCGTGTAGGAGAAAAGGTGACTGCCTAAATTATATGAGAAGGGAGAGGACACCCGTAGCCCCAGTTTCTTTCTTCTGCTTCCCTGTGAGGTGACTTGTGCCACTCTGTTAACCCTGGGGGGATCTGGGCTCAGTGGTTTTCTGCATAGGGCAATCTTGACTTTCCCACTTATTGCCAACACTGTCATCTCAAGTTAGCTTCTTGATCTCCATGGTCTTCCAGCTTTTTGGGGAGACTTCATGTCTAAACCAAACCCAGGGTCTCACTAACTTGAGATCCTCCAGAGTCACTGGGATTACAGACGTGGGCCACTGCACCTGGCATTCGTTTCTTTGTCAGGAAAGGTGTGACCATCACTGTTCTCAATGGAACAAGACTTAGGTCTTAGCTTTGGATGGGTATCGAGCTCTGGGCCTAAAACAGAGCAGGTAAAGGGGTGGATGGAAAGTCTAGGGGAACAAAGAGGGGTTCAGGATCATAAATTGTAAAGCACCGCCATAGAACATGCTTTCATTAGGGGCCTGTATTCTTCAAGGTGCACTTTATGCTATAAAGTCCAAGGACAAAGCTGAGGAATGGATCATGTCCCCTTTTCTCTCCACTCTAGCCCCACTCTTAAGCCTGAGTGTTGGTTCCTATAAAGCTTTGGCCAAAGGTGGGACCAAAAGATTCCTTCTTTCTTCTCCTATTTGTGGGGTAGTAGGGTAATAACTACAGTTGGTTGACCCATTTTAGGACCAGTGTTAAGCCCTTTAAAAATTATCTCCTGTAGGGCTGGGGCTATAGCTCCGTTGGTAGAGTGCTTACCTTGCATGCACAAGGCCCTGGGTTCAGTCCCCAGCACCACACACACACACACACACACATGCACACACAATTATCTCATATAATATCACTTCTACAATAACTCTGAGCTGTTCTTTCCATCCCCCGTGTACAGATGAGGCAAGGGAGTCCCCTAGATAAGGAAGTGACTTACATTCAGTTGTCATGGCCAAGGACCAATAGAGTCCACCTCCAGTCTCTGTGATTTCAAGGCCCAAACTCTAAACCCAGCAATGAACACATGGACTTAGAACTCGGGAAGGTGAGAAGTCCGGCTTGGCAGATGAAAGAAATGATCTTTTTTCACGTTGAGCTATGGCAGTTAAAGGGACCAGACACATTTGTAACTCTCCACAGTGACAGAATTTATTGAATAATTCATAAGCTACATCCTTTTCCTAAGTTTTCACTCAGCAAGTGCTCATGGTTTGTTTGGTATCAAGACTGTGGCCTTTACAGATTCTTGTATTCCATTCCCATATTTTTATTATTTTTGTGGGGGGATATTGGGGATTGAACTCAGGGGCACTCAGCCACTGAGCCACATCCCCAGCCCTATTTTGTATTTTATTTAGAGACAGGGTCTCACTGAGTTGCTTAGCACCTCACTTTTGCTGAGGCTGGCTTTGAACTCTGGATCCTCCTGCCTCGGCCCCCTGAGAGGCTGGGATTACAGGTGTGAGCCACCACGCCCAGCTCCATTCCCATCTTAATTACTAATATCTGTAACACTCAAGTCACACGTCACACTTTACCTAATGATAAAGAGGTTACAGAACAGCTAAGAAAGTGTTAACAGTGGCCTCCAGGGTTTGAAGATGCAAAGCTGAAAGCCAAGGCAGAGGACCTGCACAGGTGAAAAAGAGGTGCTCTGCAGGTGTCAGGTCAAGTGCAACCCAGCCAAGGAATTCGTTCAAGGGGTGGAGCTGTTCAAGGCAGGGCGATGGTCCAGATGGGCTGGCTGACTTGAGTGGGTTGCATCAAGCAGGGAGAGGAGGCTGAGCCAAGGCCTCCAGAGTCAGGCACATTGCTGTCAACCTCCCAATGCGTTCACTGGATGGTCTGATGAGACAGTGGGTCCCTGAGTGTGGCTGCACCACTACTGCTCACTGTCGTAGGCATTTCTTTTATGAGTTCCAGATGAGGGGTTGCATCATTCTGTGATCTGGTGTGTTTGATAAGCTCATGGGACTGGTTCCCCTGATAGGGGCTTGATACGCCCATTCATCCATGTGCTTCTGGTTTGATAGGCTAAACTCACAGGTGGAGGCACACACACACACACACACACACACAGACACACACGCACACATACTGGGAATTGAATCCACAGTTGTTTTGCCACTGAGCTATACCCCTGCCCTTTTTATTTTAATTTATTTTGTTTATTTTGTTGATCCTTGGAGGGTTTCATCTAACGGTCTCACTAACTTACAGGGGCTGGCCTCAAACTTGTGATCCTCTTGCCTCAGCATCCCAAATGGCTGGGATTTCAGGCCTGTGCATCCACCAAAAGTGGTCATTTTTTTTTTATTAATGCAATTAATTTATCTGTTAGCATTTGCTTGTGATTGTGCTACACAGGTTGAAGTTATTCTTTTCAGTAAATTCTGGTTATCCAGTATCTGTGGTTCTCTATCTATCCAGACCAGTTACCAAGTCATCTGCTTCAGCACCGGTGTTCAATGTGGAGTAGCTCAGGCTGAGGCAGGCCTGGAAACTGCTGTTCTGTCCAGTGTGGAGTAACTCGGAGCAGGGCACAGCCTGCTCTGCACTCTTCTGGAGGATTCGGGATGATTTCTAAGAGGGAGTCGTCTGATCCAGTCTCCTTGCATTGTTCTGGTGGAGAACCCAGAGTCCAGAGAAGAGAGATGCGCCCAAGCCCATCACTCACAGAGTTTGCTGTTGAGTCCTGGGTCCCTTGACCCCCCACCCCCTGCAGTATCTGTAATTGCCACCTGGCTTCAGGATAAAGAGGAATGTCCATAGTGTAGTGTGACCTACAGGGAAGAGACATTGTCCTGGCCTGAAGAAGCCTGTGGAAGGGCAAAGGGAGGATTCAAGCCAGACTTACAAATACTCAGGGGGGGGGGGATGAAAAGCACCTTGAGGTCATTGGAGGGTTTCATCTCTCAGGCCCAAATCAGGGAAACTTCTGGAAGTATGTGGTGGCAGGGCTGTCTGCAGTGGAAACCACAGGGAGAGCAGTCCAGGTGGAGAAGGGATTACGAATAACTTTAGGGAATCTTTACTGAGCCCTCATGTAGGTTCTATGATGAAAGTTTTATGAGCATTAGTTCCTCTGAACCCCAAAACAGCCTATAAGGCAGGTCTAAGACTTTCTCATTCCAGGGAAGAAAGAATTGAGACAGAAAAGATGAAGCAACTCTTCCAAGGACATATGGCTGGGCAATGTCAGAACAAGAATGCAGGCTGGAAGCCGGGGCATGCCATAATCCCAGCAACTCAGGAGGCTGAGGGAGGAGGATCAAAAGTTAAGAGGCCAGCCTTGACCATTTAGTGAGACCCCCCCCCCAGCAACTCAGGGAGACCCTGTCCTCAAAATTTTTAATTTTTAAAGGGGATCAAACTCAGGGGTGCTCTCCTACCCAGGCTAAATTGCTGAGGCTGGTCTCAAACTTGCAATCCTCCTACCTCAGCCTCCAAAACTGCTGGGATTATAGGATTTAGAGAGAAGAGCACAGGTTGTGGCAGAATCTCCAAGCCCAGCTCTAATAGATGCAAGACCTTGGACCAGCTCCGACCCTCACTAGACTTAAGTGAGTTTCTGAGGGTGAGCATCCTGACCTTGTGGGCTTAAGAGAAGGAGTCTCCCAAGACCAGATGGATGAGGGCCTACATAGTGCTTGGGGCCAAAAAGATGTTTAATAAATACCTAATTGTTACACTTGAGCTTGGAGCTCCTTTTCTCCTTGGAGGATGCTAGAAACCAAAGGGACACAATCTCGTCCTTGGTTCCTTGTCTCCCCTAAAAATGGAACTACAGATACTTTTCTGCTGGAAACAAGAAATCATGGAAACCAACACCGAAAGCAAGGACGGTCTCAGAACCCACACCCCATTCACTCACCAGCGAACTCCAGCTCTAAGCGGTAGCCGCCCTCTGTGGGTGGCACCCACTACTGAAATGGAGAGTCCTCAACTCTTCTCCACCCCAGGCCTTCTGAAGGTGCCACTCCAGTCTCATTCATCCATGAAGCACTCACTAAACACCTACCCAATATTCTGGACCTGCGATTACTCAAAAGCAGATGGAAAATCACCCAAGTGTCCACTGACCAGTAAATGTGGCGCACAGGTGCAGTGGAATATTATTCAGTCTTGAAAAAAAAAAAAGGAAAATTCTGACATATGCTACACGATGAAAGAACTTTGAAGACATTGTGCTAAGGAGAGAAGAGTGTCATAGGAGGACAAATATGGTGTGATTCCACTTCCATGGGGGGGTAACTAAGTGTAGTCAAATCCACAGAGACAGAAAGTAGAATAAAATTTCCCGTGGTACAAAAATCTCTACCGCTTAGAGATCTCCCCATGTGGTTGAAGAAGTGGACAAGGGAACAAGTAATTTCAAAGTCACAGGATGAAAGATCTGGATTGTACACGTGGCCACAGGTGTCTCAGGTTGGCCTTTGTCCAGTCTAGGGTGGGGAGGGTTTTCTGTAGGCAGTGAATCCCTTCCATGTGTCGAGGCCTAAAGTGGGGGTACAGACGTCTCAGAAGATCCCTGACCCTCACCAGAGAGGGGGCGTCCCAACCCCCCTGCCCTCACAAACACCTCACCTATCAATTGCTCATTCAGAATTCACTTCCTTTAAATGATTCCCAGCCTTTTTTATTTATTTATTTGTTTGTTTATTTATTTATTTGTTTGTTTGTTTTTTGCGGGGGTACCAGAGATTACACTCGGGTGCTTAACCACTGAGCCACTTTCCCAGCCCTTTTTATTTTTTATTTTGAGACAGGCTCTCTCTAAATTGCTTAGCGCCCCGCTAAATTGCTGAGGCTGGCTTTGAACTTGCAATGCTCCTGCCTCAGCCTTCCAGGCTGCAGGGATTACAGGCCTGGACCACCAGGACCGGCTGAGTCCTGACCTTAACAGGAATGAACATAACGGACACAGCACTCTCCAGTGCCCCACTGCTGCCCCTGAATTTCCAGCCGCGGTAGTAGCTCTGTCCTCTCTGTCATTGGGCTCTTTTCTTTCTTCCTACCTTCCTTCTAAGATCCTCCAAATCCATTTTGGCCTTTTTCTACCCACAACCAGAGCCCAAGACAGCGAGGACAGCCTGGGTGTCAGAGCACTTGATTCTAATGCTGCTATCCACTACCGCCACTGGTCACAGGACTTTTGCAGGTAGGAGTGAGTTGGAGATTACGGTGACAGTGACATGCCCTTAAGCATTCGGGCAGAGATATGCAAAGCTGCAGAGAGATAAAATGGCTTCCCCACAACAAAGCTAAACTCCATTCAGGATTAATATGTCTAAAGAAGGAATGTGCCCTTCAGGAGTGGATGGGGGGTGGGGAGGAAGAGATGCTGTCAGTCTCAGAGCCATAGAAAAAAAACAGAGTAAGTTAATTCATTCATTCTAGATCCTCCTTGGCGCGGTAGCCCAAGCCTGTAATCCCAGCAGCTCAGGAGGCTGAGGCAGGAGGATTGCAAGTTCAAAGTCAGCCTCAGCAATTTAGCAAGGCCCTAAGCAATTTAGTGAAACACTGTCTTGAAATAAAAACTAATAACAAAAAGGGCTGGGGATTCGGCTCAATGGTTAAGCCCCCTGGGTTCAATCTCCAGGACCAAAATGAAAATCAGAGCAGTCAAAGGCCTTTACCGTTCAAGGTGTCAGCTGGCCTCATCCCTCCTGCAACTGGAAGGAGAAGGCTTCCGGTGGGCGAAGACTCCTCTTTCCTTCCCAGAGTCAGTAGAGCCCTGACTGACCTTTGGACTCCAAGGTAGCTTTTAGCTCATACCCTGGCTTCCCATAGACAGGTCTTCTAGGGGGAAAAAAAAAAAAGTACTTACAACCTAGGTATCATTTTACTTTTCCCAGTAAATAAATATAAGGGATATAATATGAACAATATTAACATCCATATCTTAGAGCTTGAGTAGAGGAGCTCCTGCCCCAATGTTGAAGTGGCCCTGGTAGGTGGGCTGACTCCATCTCTGCACCTGCCAGAGATTACTACTGTCCCTCGCCCAGCCTCCACTTACCCAACTATAAAATGGACAGGCTACTTCCGACTTCCAAGGTGGCTATGGAAACCCAGATGAGATAAAATATCCAGTGGCCACAAGGCTCATCACTTCAACCTTCATTTCCTAACAGAGACCCTCATTCCCACCCCTTTTTAAACAATTCAGATCTTAAAAATACTGAATGCTTCACAAGTCTGCGTGCTGCCCTTGCACAGGGCAGTGCTAATCTCTTTATGGCTCCAGGTTTTATACATGGGTTGTCCAGGTGAGCGTCCCAGCCTCCCCGTTCCCACCCTCATCCCCCTACCCACGTGCTCTAGACAGGCACCACCCTTTCGTTTGTTTGCAGAACTGGGGTTGAACTCCAGGGTGCTCCACCACTGAGCTGCACCCTCAATGCTTCTTATCTTTTATTTTTTCCTTGAGAACAGGGTCCCCCTAAGTTACTGAGGCTGGCCTTCAACTTGCTGCCCTCCTGCTACCATCTCCCAAGTCGCTGGGATTACAGGTATGGACCACCGCACCTGGCTCAAGACCACTCTCAAACACAGTTCTGATCATGTCCCTCCCCTAAATAAGACCAAGCTCCTTAGCCTGCATCCCAGACCCCCTGGCTATCCCTAGGCTCAAAACGGAGGACTCCACATCCCCAGAAGCAGGAGTGTCCTTGTCCTGCTGAGGGAGGCAGCTGCCTCTGGTTAGCATGACCCCCTTCTCCGCCTGAGGAACTGCAGACAAGCACCTCTCAAGTTCAAAGTTCAAAGGTCACAGGTCACTTCCCCCTTCAAGGCTTCCCAGTCTCCCTCTGCCAGGTGAGTTCTCCTGCCGACCCACAGGAGCCTTTGCTTTCTTACCATAGCACCCAGAGCTACTCTGCCTTTTGCGGATGAGTTTTATTTCCCTACTGAAATGTGAGCACCCGAGGACAAAGGGGACCCATCATCTCATGTCCCATAACTCACCACTCAGCCTGTCAACACATTTTGAAAGTGTTTGCACTTATTTATTTATTTATTGGTACTGGGGATTGAACTCAGGGGCACTTGACCACTGAGCCACATCCCAGCCTGCTTTATTTTTTTTATTTTGAGATAAGGTTTCACTAAGTTGCTCAGGGCCTTGCTAAGTTGCTGAGACTGGTCCTGAACTTGCAATCCTCCTGCCTCAGCCTCCTGAGCCACTGGAATTACAGGCATGCCTCACCGAACCAGGCTATCTCCAACACTTTTTATTTTTTATTTTGAGGCAGGGTTTTGCTAATTTGCCCTGCTTTTAAAAAAATGCAATATATTATTATTAATTATGGTCATATTGTTGTAAAATCTGCCAGCAGACTTTTAGATTCGATGTTATTTTTCGCACCATTAAGAAAAAAAAAAATTCACCTGTGATCCCAGAGATTTGGGAGGCTGAGGCAGGAGGATCACAAGTTTAAGACCAACCTGGAAAATTTAGTGAGACCCTGTCTCAATATAAAAAAAGAATTTGATGTTATTTATCATTCTTATGCATTATACTCACACACACACACACACACACACACACACACACACAAGTGCATATATATATAACATCAGTTGACCAAGGCCTTCATACTCACACTGACCAGCACCTATCCAAAAGCATTTATAAGAGGCTGATTGCAACCTCTATCCCAGTTTTAGAGATATCAAAATATCAGGGGAAAAATATGTCATAAATTTTAAAAAATATATTCTGTCCCCTTCTAGACTAGAGTCTGGGTCATAGTAGATGCTCAAATTTTTCAGACTTCCTATTGGCTTGTGATATGCCTGCCTCAAGCCAATCAAAAGTAAGCATCACCATTTCCATATTGCCTAGGACTTCTCACATGTGTCCAGGCTTCCAGAATGACAGGTTGAACCACAGAAGGTCTTGTGAGGGTGCAGGGGGCGATCTGGAGACAAGGGAGCTCAGAGGAGATCCTGATTTCTGAATAGAAGGGAGCACCAGGAATGGGGTGTCATTGGGCAGATAGGAGCCAGAGGTCAAGTCCCTAATCTCTCCTGATTGATATTCACAAAATCAAGCCAAGACAAGGAACTTTAGGGCACAAAACTTTGACCCTTCGTGTTTTTATATGTGTGCCAATTTTTGAACCCCTATATCCAGAATGAGGAGTATGCTCTATGTTTGGGCTCTGGCTACTCCTCTTTACCTCAGTGAAGTTCAAGTTGGAAAGAGGAGTCTCCAAAAGGAGACATGTAAATGTACTTTTGTTTGAACAAGTTGAACTAAATTTAATTTGGCTGATCTTGGATTTGCAAAATACACCCGCATGCAGACATTACCTGGGGGAGAAAATGCCCCCGTTGCCTGGTGTTGCATTTTAAGCCTAGGTAAATTCAGGTGACCACTCTCAAGCCCTAACATTGGGCTGCCCTCAGCCTCAGCCTGTGCACAGAGGATGGTGTCAAAGCTGGGGCAGAGTCTACTCAGCCAAGATGCCTGACAACACACAGAACAGAAGAGGTGGAGGAGGCCTGGCTTCTCAGAAGAGTGCTGAATTCAGAGGCACGGAACCACGAGACTGTACCTCTCCAAGCTTCAGGTGTGAGATGGACCCTGGGCTGGGGATGTAGTTCATGGTAGAGCACTTACCTAGCATGCACAAGGCCCTGGGTTCAATCCTCAATACTGCAAAATAATAATAATAATAATAATAATAATGGAGCCTGTGACAGCTCTCACTCTCCATGGACAGGAGTGACTGTGTCCATATTTCATAACCCATGTGGCAGAGTAATGGCCACAAGTTGTATTAAAGCAGGTTCCTGGGGATCCCTGTTGTGTGCAGAATTTACTCCAGCTGCAGTCCCATAGGGAGGAGGAGCAGGGGCTTCCAGGGAAGGAGCCACTCTGATGAGGGGCACTTAGTGGTGTCAGGACAGTGGCCTTCTATTTGCACAGTTAAAGAATACTGGGCACAATGGCACACGCCTGTACCAGCTGGGGCAAGAGGATTGCAAGTCCACGGCCAGTCTGTGCAAGTTAACAAGACCCTGTCTCAAAAAAATAAAAAAGGGGCTGGGGCTGTAGCTCAGTGGTAGAGCACTTGCCTAGCACATGTGAGGCCCTGGGTTCGATCCTCAGCACCACATAAAGATAAATAGATAAAATAAAGGTATTGTGTCCATCTACAACTAAATTTTAAAAAAATAAATTAAAATTGTTTAATAATTAAAAGGGACTAGGGGGTGCAACTTAGAGGCAGAACACACCTAGGTTCAATCCCTAGTACTGAAAAAAAAAAAAAAAAGAACGAACTTTCATTTCAGGAGGATGCAGTTGGAGCAGCAGGGGAAGAGTGACATGTCATGACAAAGCCATGATGCCCAACAGCCTTCTTCACATGGGACACAAGATGGTTGGGGATCCAGCCCCTGCCTGCTGCTTCTCTGTCACTGCAAACACCCCCCACCATTCCCCTTCCAGCCTGGACTCACTGGGCCTCAATATCCCCAACCCAACTGCCCACCCACCCATCCTCGCCCGCCGTGCTCCCCGGCCTTCCCCAGTACAACCCCACATCCCTCCAAAAAGCTGCTTCCATCGCTTCCACTTCTTGAAGGCTCCCTCCTTTGCCCTCCTAACCCCTCACCACACTTACTCTCCATTTCAATTGCTGCTTCTTTTCTTTTCTTCCTAAGCTTTATAATGCTACAGTTTACACAGCAATCTTTCCAGAGTCTTTTCTTCCACGGGACTGTCTGAATCTGTTGTCATCATGGAGCATTCAACAAATGTCTGCGATAGATAAAGAAAGAAAGGGAGGAAGGATGGAAGGAAAGAAATTCACTTCCATTCTCAATTTCTGAACCTGGCCAAAAATGATGTGTTCACTATGAAAAAGTGAGTCTCAGAGGTCCAGTTTTTGAGTTCCAGCCCTACAACGGATCAGGTGTGGTCCGTGGACACATCGGTTAACTGACTAGGATCTGATCTGGGTCTCAGATTCCTTCCACTTTGCAGATGGCCAGGATCCTCAAGTCAAGAGTTCAGAAGCAGAATAAATAGTACATTAGTGACCTTGCTCTTCTATTTCCACATCCCTCATTGGGTCTCCACTTATGTGAATAGAGACTGATGCAAAACATATTTCTTCTCATTTTTATACCCTGGAATGTAAAATTGAGAGGCTGAGAGGGAAAGAAACAAGAGATGCTGAATTCTTTCTACACATGATACAATGAAGTTGAATAATGTGAGGTTTTAATTGTTCTGTAACCAGAGGGCTCTATTGAATAGCAAGGCTAGCAAACTCCATTGGCCCTCTCTCTTTCTCTGCAAGGCAATGAGATCCTAGGTTCTCAAGGGCAAACCGGCCAACCGCCTGCATCAGTCATTCTCTATAATGAGGCTCCTCCATTCAGACCCCATTTTCTAGTGCACAATTCATTTCATTAAACGGCCGCAGCTGCAATTAGGAGTGGGGGAATTCAGGCATATGTTTGGGTTCGAGATGCGTCCTGTGTGATTTTTCAAATACTTTGGGTTTGGCAAAAGCCAAGACGCATTCTGTCAAGTTCTTTTTCCCCTTCGTTTTTAAACCCGTGTGTATTCAAGAGAAATGTGGTCCATCTGATTCTCATTCCGTTTCTCTTGACTCAACAAAAAGTTGTCTTGGAAGCACTAGAAAATGTCCAAGCAGCAAATCTAGCCCCTTTAATGGAAGCCTTGTTAGAATCTCTTTCTGTGGATCCCAGACAGCTTGACATTGCCCCAATGGCTGAGCATCCCATTTCTCTATGCCCTTAACTCTTGCCCTTTCCCCTTCCCTGCCCGTTGACTCCTCATCCTCCTAGTCCATCCCGAGGATGTCTCCTGTGTGCCAGCTTTCTTCCTGCCCAACCTGCAAATAACTGCATGGTTCTCTGAGCTTCTGCTACCCCTCACCTGCAGGGCTAACCAGCCCTTTCTTCCATTCCCGCTCCGTGCTGCAGCCCATTGGTGAACCACGTTAGCCAAGCCCTCCCTGATGTCTGCTTCAGTGTTAAGCCCTTGACCTTAATTAAAGGCCTTCACAAGAAATGGCAGACAAAAATTGGCATTTGTGGTAAAGCCCTTGCCAAAAACATTCATTATTGTGTCTATCAATGTCCCTCTGTGGGCTTCCAGGTGAGAAGTGAACTTGAGGTTTAAGGACCAAAATAACCATGGACTTCTTCCTCTCTGATGGTGAGAGCTATGGAACCTAGCTTGTTCCGTTTTTTTTTTTTTTTTTTGTCTCGGCTGCCAGGAAGATGAGCGACAGATTTGATGCTCAATCATAGCAACTATATCATAGGCTAGCTTCCCATTTTTTAAAATAAATAGCGAGCTTGATTTTCTATTTCTCTATTATTGAATTTATAGAGAAAAAAACCCATATTATTCACAGAATCATTTCCCAGTGTCTGTAGAGCAGCAGAGTAAGTTATTGAGAAGCTGTTCACGTCATCTCCAGCACCAGCAAGGAAAAAAAAAAAGGAGAAGCCATTGGCGACGGCTTCTTCTGTAAAACAGGTTTAGGTTTAGCATTGGAGAGACAGGAAAAGGAGAGAATCTTAGACATCTTAGGAGAGAATGTCATGCTTTGGACCAGATAATCCCAGATTCAAAGCTGGGCTCTGGCTGGGAACACGGCACTAAGGGGGGCAGTTCTTTATCTGTATAATGGGGCTTTATCCCCTCTTGTTTTATGATTGTTTTGGTTCAGGGACAAGCTACTTAATACTGCAAATTGCCTTCCTTTTACTTGTGAATGTTCATGAGAGGGAGAGGATATTGTGTGCCCAGCACAACAGAGGAACAGAAGGTATATTGCAGGAGAACATGGCAGAATGGAGAAGATAAGATGAAAAGTGAGAGTCTATGCTCAAAGGATGCAATAGTCCTTACCTGTCAGTCAAAGAAACCACAGTTTATTTATTTTTAAAAATTTTTTGGTACCGGGATTGAATCTAGGAGCACTTAACCACTGGGCCACATCCCCAGCCCTTTTTAAAAATATTTTATTTAGAGACAGAGTCTTGCTGAGTTGCTTAGGGGCTTGCTAAGTCGCTGAGGCTGGCTTTGAATTTATGATCCTCCTGCCTCAGCCTCCCAAGCCACTGGGATTACAGGTGTGCACCATCACACCGAGTGAAACTGCAGTTTAAATACATTTTGACCCATCACTGAAAACAACACATGAATGATGGAAGAAATAAACCTGCATTAGCTTTTAGCATCTAAATTGTCCTGGAGTTGTGGTACAATGTTCCTGTTTGCTTTTTGGCGCTAGGGATCTAACCCTGGCCTAAGCATGAGCTCTGCCACGGAGCTACATCTCCAACTCTTTCCATGGTTTTTAGTAAAATGGAAAAAAGTACCACTGCTGGGACTCAAGATGATTTTATATTGCACGCAGAGAAACACTTACACACTTACTATTGCAATTATTAGGCATTAAATATATTATGCATCATAAAACACTGAGTTAGCACATCCAGGTTGCAACACTACATGCTTTCTGGTGAAGTATGTATTCAAGTTTAAAAAAAAATTAAAAATTGAGTGGATTTAACCAAAAAAAAATGAATCATTTTCAAAACTGGTAGGACACACAAAAATAGTTGGAGTTCTAGAATCACCGAAGTGTGGAAAATAGAACTTCAACATCTGGATCTTGAATAACTATTTGACTTAAGGGAAGTCACCACACTGGGCCCCTCAACTTCTGGCTCCAAGTCACTTGTCCAGAGGTTCTCCCAACCCTCCTACAGCCCTCTACGTGGGGCCCCACCGGGCGGCGTGTGAGCCCACCTACACACCTTGCTCTCTCCTTCCCGTTAAATCTTCTGCCTAGACACCCCTCTTCCACACCAGCCAGGCACACCCTGGGCAGAATCAGTCTTCTGGGTGCTCTTGTAACCATGAGAACCCTTTCTGTTAACGTCAAACTTGGAACCTTTTATTGCAATGTCTTTTAGGGTGTGTCTCAGGCACTGTCAGGTTTATCTCAAGTCCCAAGTCCCTAGCCTGGAGCATTCCATGAAGGAAAGAAGGAAGGAAGGAAGGAGGAAGGAAGGAGGAAGGAGGGAAGTGGGAAAAGGGGAAGAATTGAGGAAAGGAGGGAAAGTCATGGTGACCCTGCTAGGCTTAGAAATTTAAAGGGCACAAATATTTATCTTAATCATTTATTGCGGCTCAGATGCCACTCTCCTTGCTCATGCAAGTAGGCCAGCTCTCCCTGTTACAAGCCCTACAAAGCTGTGTGCTACTGTTTGGATCATAAGCATCCTTCAAAAGCCCATGTGTAAAATGCTTCTTCCCCAGGTTGGCGCTACTGAGACACAGTGGGATCTGCAGGAGGCAGAGCATGATGAGCACCTTCGCAAGGTGAGTAGCTTCTTCTGTCACAGGCTCTGCCATGTCACACTGCCTCGCCATAGACCCCAAAGCAAATGGGCCAAGTAACCATGGACTGAAAGCTCCAAAACTGGAAGCTAAATAAACCTTTCCTCTCTTTAAGTTGATTATCTCGTGTATTTTGTTACAAGAATAAAATGCTGACTGTGACATCATGCATCCTCCTTTGTAGCAGTTATTGCAGTTTGTCTTTTATATCATGATGATTTTATTAATATTTTCTTCTGGAAATAGACGGTAAGCTCCCTGGAAATTGAGATTGCATTCTTATTTATGTTCCCAGCCTTGCAAACGCATAGCTGGCACTCCCTAAATATCAGCTACACGTCCACACAGTTGATCTTGTAACTTTTACCTAGCTGAATAGATTATGGAGGGGCAGGCAGTTGACAAAGACCAGAATCAACCCTCCTGTTTGTCTTTTCAGGCTGATTCCAGTGCTTTCCAGCTACAAGAAGAAAAATTCAAAGTGGTAAATGGAGCACTTAAACTTTTAGGGCCCGATGAGGACGTGACACAGAACAAAAATAAAACTTTAAAAAGTATACAGCCAGGTGTGGCAGTGCACACCTGAAATCTCAGCTACTTATACTCAGAATTAATTGGAGAATTAATCCAAACAGGGGCTGGGGATGTGGCTCAAGCAGTAGCGCGTTCGCCTGGCATGCGTGCGGCCCGGGTTCGATCCTCAGCACCACATACCAACAAAGATGTTGTGCCTGCCGAGAACTAAAAAATAAATATTAAAAATATTCTTTCTCTCTCTCCCTCCTCTCTCACTCTCTCTTAAAAAAAAAAAAAAAGAATTAATCCAAACAGGATTGGATGCGCATAGTAGGAAGACAATTCTGGCAGCAGGAGAAGCCTTGCTCAGGAGGGGAGAGGTGAGAGGCCCTTCAGAAATCCAGCCATAGTACTAGTCTGAGCCAGGCAAGAGCAATAGGGCAGAAGGCTGACTCAAGATGTGGGAAGGAGACTGCAGAAGACTTGGGGACGGCTTATATGTGGGGTCTTGGGAGGAGGGATAGTCAAGGAGGACACTAAGTATTTTTCATTTCTTAAAATGAAAAAATACTGTTTTTTAAAAAATACAGTGGTAAAGCCTGTAGGTTCAATTTCTAGTACCACCAAAAAAGAAAAAAAAATATTCAGTAAAGGAGTATTGATCTTGTTCTTTCAATAATTTTCCGAGCCATCAAGGAAAAAGAGGACCCAGGCAACTAAGGAACATATAAATATGCTGACAGGTTCTCAAAACTGGGAGAAGTCTGAGACCACAGGAAGAAAGGAGGAATAATTGGTGTTATATTAAAATGAAGGCAAAGCCACTCTAAGAACAGTTTTTTGTCTAAGCAGAAAACAGACTTGGGGGGTGGGTACTGGGGATTGAACTCAGGGACACTCAACAACCAAACCACATCCCTAGCCCTTTTTTGTATTTTATTTAGGGACAGGGTCTTACTGAGTTGCTGCTGAGGCTGGCTTTGAACTCAAGATCCTCCTGCCTCAGCCTCAAGAGCCACAGGTATGCACCAACACACCCAGCAGACAACAGATTTTTTAAAAAATATTTTTTTAGTTATAGGTGGACACAACACCTTTATTTTATTTTTATGTGGTGCTGAGGATAGAACCCAGCGCCTCACGCATGCTAGGCAAGCACCTTACCTTTGAGCCACAAGCCCACCCCAGACATCAGTTTGTTTGTTTTTTTTTTTTTAAAGCTCCTTTCAGAACTCAGTGTTCAGCAGTTTCAAGGAGAATAGAGAGATGGATACCTCCGCCCTGAGAGCCAGAGGTCTGTCACTGAGAATCTCTAGGCTGGGCCATGCAGACGGGCAAGTCCAGAACCCATCTAAGCTTCGGACAGCTCACAGGACCGTTCCCCGCCCTCCTTCCTGTTACAGCCAAGAGACCCAATGTGCAGGCAGAGCCGAAGACGACCGGTGTTCACCAGTGGAAGTGAAGTTCAGGGCAGAGTTCAGGCCTGCCAGCCCTGCAGCCAGCCCCAACCCGGGCACCCAGGGAGGCCCAAAAGCAGGCCTCCTCCCCCACACCCCTCAGGCCAGACAGAGCCCACTGGCTGCGAATTTTGTTTCCAGATCAACTGGGTTTTGCTCCGCGTACACTGGTCTATGGTCTATTATCTCTTAGTGGTTTTTCTATCCCCACAGACATTCCTGAGGCATCTGCAAACAGGACCCACTTGGAAAAAAAATAAGCCCTGAGTTTCTTGGTACTATTTTTTTTTTTTCTTAAATATCAATAGGTTTGCTGGGCACCATGGTGCGTGCCTGTAATCTCAGCTGCTCAGGAGGTTGCGGTGGAAGGATCACAAGTTCGAGGCCAGCCTCAGCAATTTATCAAAGCTCTAAGCAACTTAGAGAGACGCTGTGTTAAAAAAAAAAAAAATTAATTTAAAAAAAGGAAAAGAAGGTCTGTGGATGTAGCTCAGTGGTTAAGTGCCACTGGGTTCAATCCCTGGTACCATATACATGATATCATTATATATAAATATATACACATACGCATGGCGAGAGAGAGAGAGAGAGAGAGAGAGAGAGAGAGAGAGAGAGAGAGAGAGAGAGATCTCAACTGGTTTTCAGGCAATCTAAACTGATCAGATCATCCAGCTGTAAATACCAAGAGTATTGTGGATGGCCTTGGGTTCCTTGAGGGCAGAAACTATCATTCTATTCATCTGTGAGACCTTAGGGCCAAGTCCAGTGTCTGGCTCAGAGGCGTCAGCAAAATGAGAGGCCATTTGAAATGAACATAGAATTTAAAATTGAAGCCAGAGAGCAATGGGTTCAAACCGTTGGGCAGAAGCTTACAAAGTTACCTACTCTCTACGGGCTTCAATATTTTTTGCATAAAACACAAAGTTCTAGGAAGGTCTCTTGGGGTAGAGGGCTTGACTGGTGGGCATGAGGCTTCATTTAACCACCGGCATCACAAAAAATAAATAAATAAATAAAATAATACAAACCCCAGGTGCCTTCTAGAATTGCTGCAAGGACAGAAGGAGATGCCCGTGGAAGGACTACATGGTCAGAGGCAGCTCCATCCATCGCAGCCATGCAGTAACCACATCCTGCGTCAATATTTTTGCTGCAACAAGTCAAACTGAACTGGGTTCTTTTCTAGGAGATGAGCAAGAAATAAAGAAAAAAAGGAACAACAAATGCGATTCCCCAGCCAGCGAGCCGTCAGTGTTTCCTCTGCTATTTATTGTCAGAGCTTAGAGCCTGGTCTAAAGCTGGCCGTGCCTCATCCCAACTTCTGCTTCATCTCCCAGTGAAGTCATAACGCTGGGCTTACTCTGTCTATTGACACAGAGAGTCTGTGAGTCACAAATTCAACAGGATGACTTCGCTGCAGTGTGATTGACTGGAAAATGTTCCCTCATCTGGATTTTTTTTTTCCCCCAAGCAAAGGGACACACTTATTTTTGCAGCGTGGAGCGCGGGCTCTATTTATTTGACGTTGGTCTCTTTGACATTCACATTGGTCAAGGGAGGGCTCCCAATGTTCATGTTTTGCTTTATGAACTGGCATCTATTTTCCCCCACCTCCCTCTCCTTCTCCTTCCTGCTGACTCTTATATCTAAAGCAAACAGTCCCAGCACAATAGTTAGACTGCACTTGAATTTGGTGTTTACTTGACATTTACACACTGGCCATGCTGGACAGCTCAGTCATTCCAGAACAGGGGCTCGGCCAGTAAGGGATTGTGTTCTGCTTTGACTCCATTCTGTGCAACCCAAGATCTCAAGGTGGCTCAGCAGTGCCTTGAGAAGTTGCTCATCCTGACTCTTGTTCCTGAATCGGGGTATGTTAGGTGAGAGACGGTGTTCAGAATGTCTTCAGTCTCCCCAGAAAACTGTCCCTGCTCCATGGGGGGCAGACTGGTCAAGCTGGTACTATCTTCCTCTTCCTGAACCCAGTATGCACACTCCCACTATATGCTAGTCCCTGCTGCTAGATGTCCTCAGGATCAGCTGTAGATTCTTCATTTGCTTAACTTCATCTCCAGTTCTTCCATTTCTCCCCCCATATACTATTAGGACACATTAATAATATCTACTTTACAGGATTATTGTGAATCTGTGCATCCTGAGGCTTTAGGGTGTACCAGGGAAAGGGGCTCACAGACATCAGGTTACAGGGCTTCCTGCATCAGTGCTGTTTGATGCAGGAAAGAGGCTTAGACTTGCACTTGGCCAGGAGTCAGGACACCTGTGTTCTCATCCCAGCTCTGCCAACATGTAGCACCGACAAGTTACCTCTGCTCCCCAGGCCTCTGTTTCCATATGTACAGAGTTGGGGTGGGGTGGGGGGGCTCCCATTGCATTCTAATGTTGAAAATTTCCATATCTGCACAGTTTGGAGGAAGTCCAAACATACTGACATAGAAATTTGACTAGCCCAAAAGTTGATAAAGAAGTTGCTTTTTTTTTTTTTTCCTTCTTGCTTGCTTTTTTCTTTTTTTGGTTCTGGGTGTTAAACACAGGTGTGCTCTGTCACTGAACAACATCCCCAGCCTTTTTTAAATTTTTTCTTTTGAGACAGAGTCTTGCTAAGTTGCCCAGGCGGGCCTGGAATTTGCTTCTGCCTCCTGAGTTGTTGGAATTACAGCGATATGCCACCATGCCTGTCTAGATGCTGATATTTAAAAGAAACAGTAAAAGAACAAGATCATAATATTGATCCTGGGAAGCATGTAAAGAAACCAATGTTTGGGCTTGGGACGTAGCTTCGTGGTAGAGCATCTGCTTGCCAGCCCCTCAAGGCCCTGGGTTCAACCTGCCGCATAGCTGAAAAACAAATACAACTAGGACCTTAACAGCTAGCCTATGAGGATGGACATTGGTGTACTTTTTTTTGAAAAGAGTTTAAAATGGTTGCAATTTATTGAAAATTATTTTCTGTAATTTGACTCTAAGGAAGTAATTGAATATGTCTAAGGGTGCACACAAATTTTATAATAATGAAAAATTGGGGCTGGGGATGTGGCTCAAGTGATAGCGCGCTCTCCTGCCATGTGTGCAGCCCAGGTTCGATCCTCAGCACCACATACAAAAACAAAGATGTTGTGTCTGCCGAAAACTAAAAAATAAATATTAAAAAAAAAAAGAAAAGAAAAATTGGAAACAATCTAAATGTAGATCAAAAGGGAATTGGTTAAATATCATATGAGGAAATATCATGTTTAAAAATATAAGGTATATCTATATGTCTGTGATACATTGCTAGATGAAAATGAAGCAGATTTATCAAGCTATGTGCAGGCAATAATCCATGTCTTAAACATAAATTTACATATTTTCACAGATGTCTAAAAATTCTGAAAATATATAAACTATACATTGTGATCATATCTGAAGAGGTGATATATGGGTATTTTAAAATTTAAAACTCATGTTTATTGATTGATTACTTTTTAAAACAAGTATGCATTAATTTATGAAATCAGAAAAAAAAATTACCTTTAAAAAATAAAATATCCAGGTGTGGTGGCACACACCTGTAATCCCAGTTACTCAGGAGGCTAAAGCAGGACGATTGCAAGTTCAAGGCCAGCCTCAGCAATTTAGTGAGGCCCTAAGCAACTTGTGAGATCTTGTCCCAAAATAAAAAATAAAAAAAAACATCTGGGATGTGATTAAACACCCCTGGTTCAATCCCTGGTACCTAAATAAATAAATAAACTAGTAGGCTGGGGACATAGTTCAGTGGTAGAGTGCCTGACTTGCATGATGCATGAGGCCCTGGGCTCAATCCCCAGTGCTGGAAAATAAAAATAAACAAACTAATAAAAGGTGCAAGGGATTTTTGGTTAAGCATGGTGTAATAAACATGCTTTCTGATGCTGCCTTCTAGAACCCTGTTAAAATAATTGTAAATAAATTGGAAAGGTAAACCCAACCAGGGAAAAGTGGGATCAATGAAATAGATGGACACAGATTTAAAGAAAGCAGAAAACTAAGTCGACTGATTTCAAGATGGCAAGACCCCTGAATGATTCCTGATGTTGGGGTCTCAGGTAACTAGCAAGTGAGGTGCATGTGGGAAATGAAAACAAGATTACTGATTAAAAGCCTATACAAGAAAGTCAGACATGATTACATGTGGTACACACGTGTAATCCCAGCAATTCAGGAGGCTGAGGCAAGAGAATCACAAGTTTGAGGCCGGCCTCGGCAATTTAGCAAGACCCCTCTGAAAATAAAAAATAAATTTAAAAAAGAGCTGGGGATGTAGCTCAGTGGTAAAGATCCCTGGGTTCAATCTCCATTAGTGCCAAAAAAAAAAAAAAATGTTAGAAAACTTATCCATCCATATCCACCACAAGCAGCTGGGTCCTAAGATTCTTCCCCATCCCTGGGCCCTGGCTCAGTGGTAGAGCACCCTGGGTTCAATTCCCGGAACACAAATGCCAAAAAATCTATCCAGGGTCTCTGGGTGTGGGGAAGCCAGGCACAACTGAGGATTAAGGCACA
Source organism: Ictidomys tridecemlineatus (assembly GCF_052094955.1). Classification (NCBI taxonomy): domain Eukaryota; kingdom Metazoa; phylum Chordata; class Mammalia; order Rodentia; family Sciuridae; genus Ictidomys; species Ictidomys tridecemlineatus. The sequence goes on along the minus strand of NC_135480.1, from coordinate 185,508,149 downwards.
AAGGAGGACAAAGGACAAGCCACTTACAGAGCAGTCAAAGCACAGGTCTATTTTCCTTTGTGGGTTCCAAGACACTGGCTGCCTCACTAACTTGACTACATTCCCTGGGCTAGTTCCTAAACCTTCATACCCAACGCCTCAGGCATGCTAAGTACATAGTACCCCCAGGCCAAACCCTAGCCTCAGACTGCAGCTGTTAGATTTTTGTTGTTGCTTTATTTTTTATTTTGTTTTGGTACTAAAAACTGAATGCAGGGCTACTTAGCCACTGAGCCACATCCCCAGCCCTTTTTTTTTTTTTGTTTTCAGACATTGCTTAGGGCCTCCCTAAATTGCTGAGGCTGGCTTTGAACTCACACTCCTCCTGCCTCAGCCTCCGGAATTGCTGGGACTACGGGCATGTGCCACCAAGTCCAACCATAACGCAGTTTTTTAAACTATAAAATGGGATGATTTATTCAAAAAATATATATTGAGCACCTATACAAGGTACCAGAAAAATTGCATTACATTCTAGAATAAGAGTAAGCCAAGCAGGATCTCTGCCCCCAGAAACCTGCCTCCTAAATGCCTATTCTACACCAGCATGAACTCACAAGCAGGTTGTGAAGACAAAATAACTCAAAGTGCTTAGCACGGTACAGGTATAATATCTGAAAGTGGTGATGGTAATTTTCAATTTGAATGTCCCCACATCTTCCAATTCTTAGAGAATACAGATCTCCTTCCAGTATTCCTTCCAAGAAAGATAAGACAGAACTTTGCCAACATAACATTGTCAATCAGGATTATAATGCTTCAGTGGTGAACTTGACTTTGAAATTCCCCTTTGTCCTAACTCAAAACTATCTTATATGGTTCAAGGTCACAGTCTTTCTGGATTTAACAAGACCCAACAAAGGTCTTTGCCAATCCTGGCATGCACTAAGAAAGTGTGATTCCCAATTTGTACCTGGCCCTACTTAAAACAGTGTCTGGGACTACTTAAAAACTATAGTCCCAGCAACTTGGGAGGCTGATGCAGGAGGATCTCACATTTGAGATCAACATCAGCAAGTGAGGGAGATCCTAAGGTCTCCAAAAATAAAACATAAAAAAAGAGTTGGGGATGTGGATCAGTGGTTAAGTGACCCAAGGTTCAAACTCCAGTACCAAACAAACAAAAACAGTGTCTGTGAAGTCTTAAGTGACTCTAGTCCTTGATTATTGCATCTACAGTGACACTGAGTATTGGGGAAAGAACATACCATGACAAAGCCTTGCGGTCTTCAAGGTATTGCATCATTTCCCAGCGATGGGTGATACAGTACCAATGTCAAGTTACTATGTCAAGTTTCATTGATCAAGAGGAGAAATAACATTAATGCTATATATATATTTTTTTGGTTTTGGTTTTTGTTTTTGTTTTTGGGTACTAGGGATTGAAGTAAAAGCTACATTTTTACCACTGAGCCACGTCCCCAGTCTTTTTCATTTTTTATTTTGAAACAGGGTCTCACTAAGTTGCTTAGGGCCTTGCTATGTTGCTGGGGCTAACCTCAAACTTGAGATCCTCCTGCCTCAGCCTCCCTAGTCACTGGGATTACAGATGTATATCCCCATGCCCAGCTAATGGTACCTTTCCTCTCTAAAAATCTCACTTCATGTTCACAAAAAAAAAAAAAACAACAACAACAACTTGTGAGGCAGTTACATTCATAGACCCATTTTACAGACAAGGAAAGTACAGAACTGGATGATGTAACTTTCCCAAGGTCTCTGGGCTGGTAAGAGGCAAATAGGGCCTAGAGTCCAATCCTCAAGTGACAGAGCCCCCCTGCCTCCCTCCACCAGTCTTGGTACACGTGTTGCCTGCTATTCCTTCATCTCCCATAACCCAGTGAAACCTGACAAGGTGTCCTCCTTAATTAAGTTACAACAAGAGGACTCAAAAGAATTAAATTGAGACAATGACACCGTAATCTGCATTCAGATAAACCAAAGATATTGTTTGGTCTTGAGTCATTTTTTTTTTTTTAATGGAAAACCGAGCTTGTTGAATGAAACATCAGAATATTTGGTTGGTTAAATTTAGCAACCAGAAAAATTCATCAGTAAGTGACTACAAAGAGACTGAGGTCACTCTGAATAGATTACCTTTTCGAATATCTACTATGCTGTTAGGAACTTCTCTAAGATTAGGAACTCTTGCAGGGACTTCCTCCTCCAAGCTGCTTCTGGCCATGCCTGGCATAAGTCAAGGTTGTGTCTAAATCACAGTTTATCCACTGGGAAACAACGCATCCAATACCATGGGAGGCTGTTTGGATATTGCCAGAAAATTCTTTGGGCTTTTTTTCTTTTCCTTTTGAACATTGGTAATCACCATTCTTCCAGCACTCTTTCCACCAGCCAGTACATTAGAATCGATTAAGAAGCACAATAGGGAAAAGAACTAACCACAGAATAATCAAATGCATTGTTAATTAAAAAAAAAAAAAGTCATTTCCCTGACTCAAAGAACATAATGTCATATTGGCAAAAATAACCTACTCTCTTGTCCGGCCCACGAACTGAGAAGAAAATTAAACACAGAATTGCTTGTTTCATGTTTGCATTTCTCAGGGTGTGAAGCATTCATTTCCAAACCCTCACAAATCCTATACTTTCCATAACACAAAAATGTTCCCTTTAATCCGATTTAAACCAGGGAAGTGTGTTTTCCTCAGGAGGAGGATACTGTCCTAGTCCAAGAATCGGAGGCACGAGGCTTCTTAGATAAAGAAAGTAAAATCTTGGATAGTAGAATGTCTCAGTTCTCCTTTGGAGCTAATTCTCCCTCTCTTCCAAGAAGAAATAGAGCTTGGTGGACCATGTTAAGAAAATTCCAGCAACAGGTTTTCTCAGTCCCTTTGCTTTCTTTGCTAGGTCATTTAAATAGTTTTACATTTTTCATTTAAATTTTAAATTAGGATACTTTTGAATTTGCTAGCTCATTTGTTTCTAAATGTTATTTCCAATGTTTATGGTATCTAAAGAATTTTTCTGGTGGTCTTAAAAGACACACCAGATAAAGATGGGTATTAGACTCGAATTTCTTTTATGAACAAAAATATTCCTGCAACATATCTTACTCTTTATAAAGATCACTCCCTACCTCAACAGATATTTTGAGAATAGGCAAGCTAGTGAGGCTTGCCTATAATCCCAGCTACTCTGGAGGCTGAAGCAAGAGGATGGCAAGTTTGAGGCCAGCTTCAGCAATTTAGTGAGACCCTGTCTCAAAATAAAAAAATAAAAAGGGCTGAGGATGCAGTTCAGTGGCAAAACCCTCCAGGGTTCAATCCCTAGGATCAGGAGTATGGGGTAGGGAAGATAATTTTAATCTCTAAATATCTCAGAACTGAGGACACTAAAAAGCTGAATTTTACCTGTTGCTATCCAAATAGTATTTCAAAGATGTTTAAGGTAATCCCGTTAATTTTAAGGTTTTGGGTTCTTTGTTCTTTCAGTGCTGGGGATTGAACCCAGGGCATTGCACAAGGAAGTGTTGGGCAAGTGTTCCAAATCGCCAGCCCTCAGGTTTTCTTTTAAAATAGCTTAAAAGGATGTACTGGGCCTAAGTTTGTGTCCCTAGAATGTAACTTAAGTGATCAAACCTAAGGGTTTACAAAAAAGATTTTAATTGAATTTCTGAGAATTGATTTTTAAGCGTCTGTGATTCATTTTCTGCTCTAAAAACTTCAATACCCCAAGTTTGGGTTTTGAAAGGCAATGAATCTGGCTGAGGAAAGAAGTTGACTCTCACTCCATTTGGTTTTGGTTTGGGTTTTGGTTATTTCTGTTTGTGTTTTCAAGTTTGCGTTATTACAATGCCTTGGCGCTGCCGGATCCCTCTCTTTGTCCAAGTGTTTTGAGAGGACAGAGTTAAGGAGGATTTTATTTTTTTGTGTGTGTGTGTCTCCTTTATAAAACTTTTCAAAGGAAGAAAAGGAGTGGGTGGAGGAAGGGAAGGGATGGAAACCAAGCCCGTGAACTCTCCACTAGAGACAAGTCATGGATAAGATGGGGGCTCCCCACCCCTCCCCCACCCGGCCCTAGGAGCAGTTTTACTGTCATTCATTCTGCAGTGAGAGCTCTGTCCTGGGCATGTGTGCTGACGTTGGCCCAGTGGAAATGGAGCTACCAATGTGCAGCCGGACAATGCAAGTCCTCAGAAAAAACGTCACCACACCACTTTACTGGAGCTCAGAGAAAAGAGGGCTAACCTCAAAGGAGACCCACAGGCAAGGGACAATTAAGGAGGGACTTTGGAGTTTGATGAGGGTCCCACGGGAGAAAGGGCATTTCAGAAGGGAGAAAAAAAACAGCTGATGAAAATACACATCACATATTCAGGGATTTGAAAGAACATCCAGTTAAAAGTTTAGGGTGGGTGGGGTTGGTCTCCAGAGATGATTCTGGAAAGTTTATCTAGAGCCAGAGAAAGGAGGAAACATTGGGTCCACAAGGGTAAGCAGTTCTGAATGGCTCCTCTGGGCAAAGGGAGCTGTTGAAAGATGTGTTGGGGAGGCACAAGAAGCAGGCCCCCCCCCCCCGCCCTGGAAATATATTTATATTTATATATAAATATACAGCTAGGCAGGCACCAAAACTAGGTCCTGGGGATGTAGTAGTGAATGAAACAATAGTTCATTTATGGTGCCCTGGAGAATACTGGTGATACTAAAGAGCCATTATATACCAAGTAACAAATCCTGCACTTAGGAGATCTAATTTGATCCCCATCACTCTCAAGATATAACGTACTTTTAATATTCCCATTTTACCGAAAAGGAAACAAGCAAAGAAAGGCCTAGTTAGAAAGCAGTACAGTTCAGGATAGGAAACTGAGTGTCAAAGCCCACTTTTTTGGGGGGGAGGTGGTGCTGGGGGTTACTGGAAATTTAACCAGGAGTCCTTTACCACTGAGCTAAATCTCCCAGCTCTTTTTTTTTTTTTTTTAACTTTGAGACAGGATCTCAGTAAATTGCTTAGCCTTACTAAATTTTTGAGGCTGGCCTTGAACTTGTGATCCTGTCTCAGCCTCTGAAGTTGCTGGGATTATAGGCGTATGCCACCGTGCCCTGCTCAAAGCCCATTTTCTTAACTTCTCCATAAGATGGAGATTAAAGCCCTGCTATTCAGGAGGCTGAGGCAAGAAATCACTTGAGCCCAGGATTTCAAGACCAGCCTAAGACCTGGGTAACACAAGACCCAGTTTCAAAAAATTAAACTGGAGTTTACAGGGAGATTGAAGTGGAAGCTAAGAAAATCCTAGCCCCCTTGTCAAAGTTGCAAGCCCCCCTCACAGATATTAATAGGGGTTTCATTCAAAGCCATGTGGGTACTTAAAATCATCCCTTATATCCAAGCAAGGTGGCATATACCTGTAATCTTAATGACTCAGAAGGCTGAGACAGGAGAATTCCAAATCTGAGGCCTGCCTTAGCAATTCAGCAAGACCTTGTCTCAAAATAAAAAAAATAAAAACAACTTGGCATGTAGCTTAGTTGTAAAGCACCCCTCAGTTCAATCCCCAGTACCAAATTTTTAAAAAATTTAAAAAAAAATCCCTTGCTTTCACCTTTTAATAAAAGCAGCTTTTCCTGAGTCCTGTAGCAGTTATGCACCAGATAGCCCAGGCTAGGCCCCCAGAGGGCTCTGTGTGCCTGGAGACATTCTCAGTTATGGGTGCAGGGTCCTTCACTTAAACACTGGGGTTCTCTCTTCAGTCTATCATACTCCTCCATGGATCCACATTAACCCCCTACCACTAATGGCGTCCATCACATCACCTGCCAACAAATGCAGTTTGTATTGTAAGGAAAAAAAAAAAACTTATAACTCCAAAGACATTATTAACTTCCATACCACAAAACTTGTAATATCAGTTTGCTGAAATAAAGTCACCAGTATTTAATTCTCCTTTAAAGGGTGTCTTCTATTATTATTATTTTAGAGTGCAATTTAGTCATCAAAGGTTTACTCAGACTCATGTTTATAAATTATATAGGGCAGGGATTTAACTCTTCTGGCCCTACCTGTTCTGAAGAGAGGGAGGGTCATAACCTTGTTGTCGCACCAGGCACCTGCCTTGAAAGGGGATGGTTTGTGAACTCTAGGTTCTAAACCTCTTTTAGAAATCTGGGTGAATATAGCGATTTCCCTTTATGACGCAGTCGGAGGAATAATAGTTGCCTGCTAACAGATACTGTTTTTTAACCTTCAGAAGCTCATTTGGAATCTTCATCTTTTTCAACTGAGTTTCAGAATCTTGTCTTAATTATGTGACATAATAATAGCGGCTTTCCAATTCATCTTTACAAGATCGTTTTTTTTTTCTTTGTGCTGGTCATGGTGTTTTTTTTTTTTTTGAGGGGGAGGGGCTATTGCCTTAGATAAATAAAAGCATAGCAGAAAGGAATCTGGTTCACTGACTACTTAAGTCGTAAATTCCAAGTCCTGGCTTATATGTTTACATCCCGAGGGTGATGGCTGCGATTCAAGGGCTCATCCAAGTTCACCAGGGTGTAGGGACTTAAGGCAAAAGTGGCAAATTTCCCATGCAGCCCTCAAGTCCTAGCATCCCAAGTGGGTTTCGCCATCATAATGAAAGGGTGGGGGATGGGGTAGCAGGTGTTTTCCTTTCTTGATTCCTACGTTTGGAAGAGAAATATTTTCGAAGTTAAACTAACTGGCTTGGTCCTATGGAGGTGGTACTGAACCCCTTGAGATGCCAGAGGGGAAGACCACCATTTCCCTGCCGAATCATGCTTCCCACTCCCAGCGGCTCGCCCACGCGCCCCTCCGCCAAAGCCAAGCTGGAGGATCCTCACCGGCGTCCAACCCTGGATATTAAGAGATTCCTGTTGTTGGCAGAGTGTCCTGACTCGATTCTTTTGGGGCGAGATACATTCCAAGAATGTTTCTGTGGTCGGCGAGGAGTGGAAAAATCAGGGATAACAAATATTCTGAGGAAACCTAATAGTTACCAGGATCGCGAGATTCAAACAGGTGACAACAACAACACAAAAGGACGTGGCAAATGGAGTTCCATGAAGGATGAGCGCACACGCAGCGTGGTGCCGAGTATCGACTCCTATTCCCATTGACCCTCTTTCCTTTTCTTTCCTTGGCTGACACCGGCCAGAGGCAGCCGTCACTGTAGAGGGGGCTCAGAAGAGAGGGCGCGGGCGGAGCCTGGCTCTGCGCGCTGGAATCCAAAGTAAACACCTCGCAAGCCTACGTTTAGCAAGTGATACTGAACACCACACTCACGTTTAAAAAAAAAAAAAAAAGAGTACTGTTTGCAGAGATGAGGGCGAAAACATTTCCCGACTGGAAAATTACTGATCACCAACTAAGGGGCGAGTGGGGTGGGGAGGCAGCGTTAGAAGATTGTAATAATGATCTCCTCTTCCTTTCCTCCTCCCGGTGGACACGGACGGCTGTGCCGGTTCGGTGTGCACTTTGGGGGAACCAGGGTCCCACCTTGGTCACGCCACTTCCTGGCACCTGGCTACTTTCCAGCTAAGTCCCTTTTGGTGGGCTTGACGTATTCGGAGCCTTGGCTTAAAACAACGAGCTATCGTTTGACCTCTACTTCGCCATTTCACCTCTTTATGACTCAGTTTTCCTATCCATAAAGTGGAAAGGAGAGTGCGTAGCTTGTAAAGTGCTTTGAGCTGTCTGGTTGAAAGGTGTCTCCGCGCCTCACAGTCCCTCTTCTCTTCTCCACCCACCAAAGTAAATCTTGAATGCTTTCACTCCTTTCTTCGCTCCTTTAAATATTAAAACTATGACTCTCTTCCCATTCTGGCTTCTCTCCGCCTGTTGCAGGAGAACACTCCTCCAGTCTTCTGAGGCTCCTATTCCTCGCCACCGAATGCTGCGCACCGCCTCCTCTCTATCCCCACCCCCACCAGGCAGGCAGCCCCACGAGGACCCGTGCGAGACCAGGCCCAGCGCCTGCCCCAGCACTGCGGGGCGGGAGCCGGACTCCAGCGTGCGTGTGCGAAAGAGGGCGGGCTGGATGAGTCACGCGGATAATCGCGCTATTCCACAGCGCGCAGAGAGCGCGGCGAGCGCGTACGCGCACAGGGGTGGGGTCGCGTCACTTTCCCCCTAGCCCCCATCAGCCTTCTGGGTAGCCAGCTTCGAACCCTGGGAAGCTGACCATGGCAGCGCGGAAGAACTAGTCGCGCAGCCACCGGACCTGCGCCCGCTTCTCCGCGGCCAGCACCGGAGCCGTCGCCGCCACCGCCGCCGGCGTCAGCACGGCTCCAACCCGCCAGCTGCTGGGCTGGCGTCACGACCCAGCCCGGCCCCGCCCGCGCCCCTCCCTCTCCCCCGCCCCCACGTGCGCCGAGTTTGTTTATTTAGCTGCTATGACAACGAGCGGGGGGGCTGAGGGGGGGCGGGGAGAAGAAAGGGAGGGGGCGGGGTCTGACGGCGGACCCTGGCGCGCAGCGGGTAGGAGGCGGGGAAGGAGCTTCCCGAGAAGTTATAAGTAAGAAGCGCGCGGCGGCCGCCGGCAGTTCCCCGGCCCGAGAGAACGAGCGCGGCTGCGGGCGCGCGGGGAACAGAGGCGGTGGCGGGCGGCGGCGGCACCGGGAGCCGCCGAGTGCCCCTCCCCGCCCCTCTGGCCCCCCACCCACCCACCCTCCGGTGGCCCGCGCCCATGGCCGCGCGCGCTCGGCGCAACCCCCAGGACTCCGCGCCCTGCGCCGCCGCCCAGCTCGCAGCTCCGCGCCACCGCGGCCATTCTCACCTGGCGGCGCCGCCCGCCCACCGCCCCGGCCACAGCCCCTGCGCCCACGACGACAGCCGCAGCGACCGCGACAGCGGTGGGGGACGCTGCTGAGTCGAAGAGAACTCAGCCTGGCCACCGGACCTACTTACTCGCCTTGCTGATTTTCTATTTTTATAAGAGTTTACGACTTTTCTAAAACTTTTGTATACAAAGGAACTTTTTTTAAAAAGACGTCTTCAATATATATTTAATCCAAAGAAGAAGAATCTCGGGCAATTGGGTTGTTTCTTTTTTCTTTTCTTTTTGGTTTTTGGCTCCGTTTCTAAGGTTTTTTTTTTTTTTACCCCCCTCTTGACTTTGGGGTTCGGATACCCCAGCTGCTTCGGGCACCCGAGGACCTTCTGGGCCCCACATTAATGAGGTAAGTAAGATGCGAGGCATTGGGTGGGAAGGGGAATCAGTGGGACGCCACTGGAGCAGCGGTGGAGAGTGGCCCTTGACTTCTGCCTCCCTGTGCGCTCCGCAGGCAGCCACCTGGCGAGTCTGACATGGCTGTCAGCGACGCGCTGCTCCCGTCCTTCTCCACGTTCGCGTCCGGCCCGGCGGGAAGGGAGAAGACACTGCGTCCAGCAGGTGCCCCGAATAACGTAAGTATCACGCAAGGCTACAGGGAGCACCTAGTGGATTTCTGTGGGTGGTACGTGGTCGAGCGGAACCCGGCGGTCACTTAGAGACCCCTGACAAGGGGAAGAAGTGTCCGTCTCGCGGACTCCACAGCCTTCCCAGGATGGCTTCCACGCCCTTGGGTCGGGTACGTGCGTGTGGTCCCGCACTGCGGTGCCGCCAGGGTCGCACAGTGGGTCTTCACAGGTCCCCAGGCGTGCAAGCGGTAGGGTCCGCGCGGCTGGGCCACCCGGCGGGAGGTAGCCAAGTCCCAAGACACCGGCTCGGCCCGAATGAGCTTAGCGCGTAGGCGGCCGGGTGGCAACGGCGCACCGGGAGAGCCGCGGTGTCCCAATTCCGGGGGTGGCAGCAGAGTCTCGGGGATCTGGAAGGGGGAGGGTCCGGGGCGCTAGTTCAGGCAGTCAAGAAGACACAACATGCAGACGCATCAGCTTCCCTCGAACCCGGGTGTTGGCAGAGATTGCAGCGTTGGCATCTGGAGTCCCCCTGAGCTTTCTGCCCTGCCCATTCCCCAAGTCTGGGAGGTGCAAGTGCTCTTGGCTCGCCAAGAAGTCACTGCGACGGGTGGTTATAGGGGACCACCATTAACGGTCTCTCTCCAACCCTGTTCCCACAGCGCTGGCGGGAGGAGCTCTCCCACATGAAGCGACTTCCCCCGGTGCTTCCCGGTCGTCCCTACGACCTGGCGGCGGCGACCGTGGCCCCAGACCTGGAGAGTGGCGGAGCCAGCGCTGCGTGCGGTGGTAGCAACCCGGCCCTTCTACCCCGAAGGGAGACTGAGGAGTTCAACGATCTCCTGGACCTAGACTTTATTCTCTCCAACTCATTGTCCCACCAGGAGTCGGTGGCCGCCACCGTGTCCTCGTCGGCGTCAGTCTCATCCTCTTCATCCCCATCTAGTAGCGGCCCTGCCAGCGCGCCCTCCACCTGCAGCTTCAGTTATCCGATCCGGGCCGGGGGTGACCCGGGTGTGACGCCAGGCGGCACCAGCGGCGGCCTCCTCTATGGCCGGGAATCAGCGCCGCCTCCCACGGCTCCCTTCAACCTGGCGGACATCAACGATGTGAGCCCTTCGGGCGGCTTCGTGGCGGAGCTCCTGCGGCCCGAATTGGACCCCGTGTACATTCCGCCGCAGCAACCGCAGCCGCCAGGTGGCGGGCTGATGGGCAAGTTTGTGCTGAAGGCATCGCTGAGCGCCCCTGGCAGCGAGTACGGCAGCCCGTCGGTCATCAGTGTTAGCAAAGGCAGCCCTGACGGCAGCCACCCGGTGGTGGTAGCGCCCTACAGCAGCGGGCCGCCTCGCATGTGCCCCAAGATCAAGCAGGAGGCGGTTTCCTCGTGCACGGTCGGTCGACCCCTAGAGGCCCACTTGGGCGCTGGACCCCCGCTCAGCAATGGGCACCGGCCTAGCGCGCATGACTTCTCCCTGGGGCGGCAGCTCCCCAGCAGGACTACCCCGACCCTGGGTCCCGAGGAACTGCTGAGCAACCGGGACTGTCACTCTGCCTTGCCGCTTCCCCCAGGATTCCATCCCCATCCGGGACCGAACTATCCACCCTTCCTGTCCGACCAGATGCAGCCACAGGTCCCACCGCTCCACTACCAAGGTCAGTCCAGGGGATTCTTAGCTGGGGCTGGGGAGCCCTGCGTGTGCTGGCTCTCCGGGGCCCACGACATGATGTTGACCCCACCTTCTTCGCCCCTAGAGCTCATGCCACCTGGTTCCTGCCTGCCAGAGGAACCCAAGCCAAAGAGGGGAAGAAGGTCTTGGCCCCGGAAAAGGACCGCCACTCACACTTGCGATTATGCCGGCTGCGGCAAAACCTATACAAAGAGTTCTCATCTCAAGGCACACCTGCGAACCCACACAGGTAGTGTGACAGAAGCTGAGAAAGCAGGCAGATTGGTGTCCCGGGGCTTATAGGATAGCTGTGAACGCACTCCTTTGGGTGCTTGTGGTATATATATGTGTAATCTCCTTCATCTCCTGGATCACAGGAGAAGACAGCCAACCGGCCCCTGTGTTGTTTTTTTTTTTTTTTGCCCACGAGCCTTTTGCTTGATGGATGATATCTGCTTGAATATGCAGTTTTGTTAGGTCTTTAAAAGGCAGGGAGATTCCCAGCGGAATGTGGGCCTCTCCTTAGTTGGGCAAAGCCTTGATCTAGTAATCAGGAAATTATACTTTGCCCTGCAAAAATTGATGGCTTTTTTCTTAAATCAAATTTTAATTTTCTAAATTATTCTCTTTTCAGGATCACCTTCCTGTTAGTTCTAGTTTAAATAATTAGATTTTATTCAGATTGCAATAATGAACTATTAAGGTTCTTGGATTTCCTAAAATCCTCAAATCATTTACATAATAGTTTTCTTTAAAAAAAAAAACAGAAATGGCAGTACCATGGGGGGAAAAAGTAGGATAGGATACTTTTGTTTCCTTTGGGCAGAGACAGCATCAATATTTCCAAGTTCATTGACACCACTGTGATGTCTTGGATTTAAAACATGAAAAACATTAGCCTGATAACAATGTGGATGTGGGCAACAATGTGGATGTGGGCGGTTTGTGTGTTTTCACTGCTTAAGTACTGTTTCCCTAAAAAACAGAGCAAATGCTTAGTTACTATTACTGATGTGAAATTTAATGTGGCCCTTTAGTAGTATAAAGAGATTTCTAGATTCTTTCACAAGGGAGCATCTGGGGAGTTGATATTAGTATCTGGCCTCCAGTTATAATAGAGGTCTCTTCTTTATTCTGGCTATGGCTTCAGCTTTTTTCCCCCCATTTCCCTTTACAGGTGAGAAACCTTACCACTGTGACTGGGATGGCTGCGGGTGGAAATTTGCCCGCTCTGATGAACTGACCAGGCACTACCGCAAACACACGGGGCACCGCCCGTTCCAGTGCCAGAAGTGCGACCGGGCCTTTTCCAGGTCGGACCACCTGGCCTTACACATGAAGAGGCACTTTTAAATCCCAAATAGTGGATATGACCCACACTGCCAGAAGAGAATTCAGTATTTTTTTTTAACCTTTCACACACCGTCTTCCCATGGGGGAGGAGCCCAGCTGACAAGCACTACAATCATGGTCAAGTTCCCCAGGAGTCAGCTTGTGAAGGAACGGATGATCGGTAGAAAGGAGGAATGAAAGACTCAAAGAACTGACGGGTCTGTGACTGGATCTTCTATCATTCCAATTCTCAATCCAACTTGAACATGCCTGGACTTACAGAATGCCAAGGGGTGACTGGAAGTTTGGATATCAGGGTATAAATTAGATCCGAGAGTTGGGGGTGGGGGGAGGGAAGAGCAGAATTCCCTTGAATTGTGTTTCCATGCAATATTAAGCATAAAGATCACCTTGTATTCTCTTTGCCTTCTAAAAGCCATTATTATGTTAGAAGAAGAGGAAGAAATTCAGGTACAGAAAAATGTGTTTTTTTAATAGCCTACGCGCGATGGTGCTTGGTGAGTCTTGGTTCTAAAGGTACCAAATGAGGAAGCCAAAGTTCTCAAACTGCTGCATACTTTGACAAGGAAAATCTATTTTTGTCTTCCGATCTACATGTATGACCTAAGTCAGGTAAATACGCCTGGTTTACTTCTTTTACATTTTTTATGCAGACAGTCTGTTATGCACTGTGGTTTCAGATGTGCAATAATTTGTACAATGGTTTATTCCCAAGTATGCCTTAAGCAGAACAAATGTGTTTTTTTCTATATAGTTCCTTGCCTTAATAAATATGTAATATAAATTTAAGCAAACTTCTATTTTGTATATTTGTAAACTACAAAGTAAAAAAAATGAACATTTTGTGGAGTTTGTATTTTGCATACTCAAGGTGAGAATTAAGTTTTAAATAAACCTATAATATTTTATCTGAACAATGATTTCATTGTTTTTGTTTTTGTTCTGGAGAATCGTGTAACAGATTTCAGTTTATACATTGGGGAAGAGGGCATCTGAGAAGCATGTTAAAAAGCCAACTTGTTCTGAACAGAGGTTGTAAAAGACTTGTTTTTTTAAGCTACTTAGTTTTACAATCAGTACTACCAGAGCTGAGTACTGAAAATTATCAAATTTAGAAAACATCTGGTCTGGGTTGCTCTACAAATGTACATAAAACTACACAAGAGCAGTTTTCTTATTTGAATGTGATTTCCCAGGTAGAAACAGCTCAATTATTCTGTTCAGTTTTAAAATGAATGTTTATCAATAAACATACACATTCCAGTTTCACATTTTAAAAATATCTTCATGGTTTGTCTTTAATTAAAAGTAAGTGAAAATATACAAGTTTTGTCTCTCTGGAGGCCCGCTCTTGTGCTCCCCACGAATTTTGAGTAACAAAGGAATCTTCCCCAGGCAGACAACCATAAGAACAGTTCCACAGTGCCCTCCTGAGGATTAAAGGATCTATTCATTCTGTTTGTGACAGGGTGTATGTGTGTGTGATCCCCAAAGAGGTCTGGAACAGCTTCTAGCAGATTATTTTAAAACTTCCTCAACTCCTCTGAAGACAGAAACTGACTATAAAATTAAAAATTAACTCATTCATGGTGCTGGGAATGTGGCTCAGTACTAGACTCTGCCTGAGTAAGATTCTTGTGTTTGATTCCCCAGCACCTTCAAAATTATTTGTATTAACAAAACTAATTATAAATTTTAAACTTTTAAATGGTGTTTTTGCAAGTAAATAGCATTTTATTTCTGGGTTATGCATGACAATAGAATGCACTATGACACATCATCATACATAAATGGAGTATAAATTCCCATTCTTCTGGGTGTACATGTTGTAGAGTTACACCAGTCATCTAGTCATATCTGCACATGGGGTCATAATGTCCAATTCATTCTACTATCCTTCATACCCCTCTCCCCTCCATTCCCCAATGCCTAATCCAAAGTAACTATTTTTCCCTAGCCCTCCCCCCAATATTTCTATAGTTTAAGTTTCAAAACTGCACTATTCTAATCTCAAGTGTCTTGAAATGGGTGTCCAAGAGAGTCAAGTAAATTCATTTGTGGCTGTCACAAAATGGAAAAGCATTTGTGACACTTGTTGACACCACAATGGCGATATGAGTGACTAACAAGATCATCAGGGGGGCAGAGCTGACTGTCATTTTCCTTAGAGTGCTTATTAACTGTCCATTATATCTAGTGTCCAGAGGTGTGTTGGCTCCATTGTACACTTATAAATGGAATGAAAAGAAATTCACAGAGGCTCGTGGTGGATCAACACAAGGTATTGTCTTTGGCTTTTAGGAGTCCAGCCCAACTGGAAAGCATGGCATGTGTCTTTGCTTAAAAGAAAACAGGTGCATCAATAGGATGGAATTTTATGTGGCCAAGAACATATTCAAAGCATACTTAATGACATAGAAAATGCTCGTGGTATGTTAAGTGGAAAAAGTAGGATAGAAGACTATTAAAATTCCAAATGTGTGCCTTTCTTTGTATGTGTGTGTGCCCGGGGGTGGGAGTGGGGTTGGGGGGGATAGAAATTGAAAATTAACAATTAATTTGAAATTAAGAGAAAAACCTGGAAGGAAATGCCAAAATATTAAATTTTCCTTTTTTTTTTTTTTTTGCAATTTCTAAATACTCTAAATTAAGTGCAATATGTAAGGAGAATTTTTTAAAAAATTAAAAATATTTAGACTTTTTTTCAAAAGAGTAAAGTTATGAACACATTTTCCTTGGTATTAAATTGTGTTTGTTGCTCTTAAAATAATCCACTTATTCAGAAATTTCTGGCAAAGTGTTGATGTATGAATATGGTTTATTGAGTGATTGCTGCCATCTTTTCCGCTAAGTGCCTGTTACTCTATAGAAGAAACATCATGATAAACTGTCAAAACATTTTAAATCGATTCAAATTTTTCTAACTTCATAGGGAAACATTGCTACACATTAACTTTTTGTAACCTGAGAAAGAGAGCTTCAATATCAAAAATGAATGAGGAAGATTTCCCCAAAATGTAACAGAACAAAATGCAATTTAACACACACAAATAGTTCAACTATTTGCTCTCACACACATCAGTTCTGCACTCCTAGGTGTACTGTCATTACGGTGTTACGGAGCCATTTACACTGTATAATAAAGAGCACCTAATAATTGAGATGCCTGCTTATTATAATTTTTTCCTTATGACATTTAATTTTATATGGCTTGTGTGCATACAACCACAAAGGATTAACAATAGTGGTTTCTAGCAAAATATTCTTTTGACAAGCATACATACCTGACTCTTACAACCATGTTTCGATTTGTAAAACTAAAACTGGACTTTCACCATCACGAGTATGGTCGGGGAATAATTCTTTTCAAAAATTATTCCTAATTTTAGAAATGGAAATCAGTGTTTAATACTTGAAAATTAACAATTTTTACATACAATTTCTCAATTTCTTTTACTTTTTTTTTTTTTTTTACACCGGGGATTGAACCAGGGGAGTTGAACCACTGAGCCACATGGCCAGCCCTTAAAATTTTTATTTTGAGATCTGGGATGGGAGCTAAGTGGTAGAGTGCTTGCCTAGCAAGCATGCATGAGGCATTGGGTTCAATCCTCAGCACCACATAAATATAAAATAAAGATATTGTGTCCACCTAAAACTCAAAACAAATTTTTTTTTCTTTTAAATTTTTGAGACAGTGTCTCACTAAGTTGCTTAGGGGCTTGCTAAATTGCTAAGGCTGGCTTTGAACTCAGGATCCTCCTGCCTCAGCCTTCTGAGCCACTGGGATTATAGGCTATGC
Organism: Ictidomys tridecemlineatus; assembly: GCF_052094955.1. Classification (NCBI taxonomy): domain Eukaryota; kingdom Metazoa; phylum Chordata; class Mammalia; order Rodentia; family Sciuridae; genus Ictidomys; species Ictidomys tridecemlineatus. The sequence goes on along the minus strand of NC_135480.1, from coordinate 185,491,916 downwards.
CACCTCGCTCAGCCTACATAACAATTTTTTTTATATATGAGGAAGCCTAGGTGAGGCCATCTTTATATTATAGAAACAACTCCACAGAGAAAATATTAAAATAAGCAATAAGCGGGTACAATGATCCACACCTGTAATCCCAGAGTCTCAGGAGGCTGAGACACAAGGATTGAAAGTTCAAAGCCAGCTTCAGCAACTTAGTGAGACCTGTTTCAGTAAAAAATAAAAAGGGCTGGGAATGTGACTCAGTGGTTAGGTGCCCCTGGGTTAAATCCCCAGTAGCCAACTGAAATAATATAAAATAAAACATGCAGTGGTGGTACCTGATAAATTTTGTTATATGGGAGTATATGACTTTTGTAGCCTGCATCAGCCAACTTGTTGTATGTGCTTCTGACACTGCATTGAGCACAACTCACACGCATAGATAGATTTGTAGAACAGATTCTCCCTACACATACACCTCCCTCTCTCTCCCTCTGTCTTATACAGACATAGGCACCTCCCAGTTCTACATAAACCCATTTATGATTTTATCATTTTGTCATTAAATTATTTCTTTTATCTTGTGTATTTGCTTTAGTTCTTTGTATTTTCTTAGCACCTTCCATAGGTTATTGTATCAATTTGACATGGTTTTATAGTACAGAACTGAAGGTATGTCTGCCTCCTAAAAATTGTTTATGAAACTATATTGTTCACACAGAGCCATTCAATATTTCACATAAAACCGCTACAGCCTGTCCACAGAGCAGAACACAGTGTTTAACCCTAGAAAACAATTGTCAAAATCAGAATGCTGTATGAAAGTAAAAGTTGTTTTTGTTGTTTTTACTTTTTTTTTTTTAACATTAAGTGAATCTAAAAAGTTGGAAACAACCTTTGGGCACAAGGTATTGATATTCAAATACCAAATACCAAAATAAATCTTAGTGAATTTCTTACCATCTCTTGAAAAATGAATGAAATCTTAAAACCTTTTAAGTACTTAGTGCTTCAAGGCCTTTGTCAGTGTCAAAACAGAGCAGGGAGGAAGAGAGAGAGAGAGGGAAACCAACTGCTAAACTATTGGCAAAAACACGGAAAATCTTTCAGGCTGGTATCAAGACTGCTACAGCCAGGTGACTTATTTGGGGAGGGAGGGGTGCTGGCCCGTCAGTCAGTCAAATTGCTTCTCTGAAACCACGTACATTCTGCAACCATCCTTTTAATCGTTTTTTTTTTTTTTTTTTTTCAGGATGCCCTTGACATAGTATCACTTTTCTGATTGCTTTAGTCTCCTCAACACCTAGATGAGTCAGCATTTTACAACAGGTCCACCCAAATGTCCTTCTCTGCTTGTTCTTAGAGGAAAAGGAGGAAATAAACAGAAACTCAATTTAATTGCAAGAAAATGTAAATTCACGCTTACCTGGTCCCTTTGAGAGCTCCTCCAAGTTCACCTAACAGCATTTTTCACTGATGAAACATAATAATTAAGAGGATACCACAGAGTGTTCGGACATTTGCTACATTTGTTATGCTTTTATGTTTCTTTCCTGTCGGTGTTACATGTTATCTGAGCAAAGCAGGAAACAAGAGAAAGGGTTTTGTTTGTTTTGTTTTGTTTAATGGAGCCTAGGTGGATGGAAAGGGAAGGGAGAATAGAGCCCTGAGTTTGGCAATTATCTAGTTAAATCAACTGCAGCAAACAGTCAAACCTGTCCAATCTGAGGCCAGGAGATGGAGTGGATTATCTCATATAGAATATTTTAATCTGTACTGATGCTATGTTACTACATAGTGGCCAAATCCCCATGACACACAACCAACGTAGTCAGCTGCTACACCTGAACACCCACATAAAAGCCTTTAAAGTAGATAATAACTACAGAGAAATTGAAGGCAGCCTAGACACACACTTGCTGAAAGCCTGAGCAATAAATAAATTGGTGCAAACTACAAAAGCAGAGTGTCCTAGACACAACCAGAAAGGGTTCTGAGGACAAGGGGCAGGCACGCCTTGTGTCTAGACAATCCAGGTCCCTTTTTGTTGCTATATAATAGTCCCTTACTTCTGCACAGCACCGTGAGCTTTTTTTCTGAAGTATTTGCAACTTGGGTTACGTAATTGATCCTCTCACCAAGAGGCAGAGGAAAGAATCCCCGCCTCCCGACCCTCTGCCCACTATACAGATTGAAAATCGGAAGTTCCTTTCACAGGAACAGCATTCTGTTCTCATTCCTGCTGACACACTCAAAGCACTCCTCCTCTAATACTTTAGTCTTCATCTGCTGGGCAGGTAGGACTACAGGCAAAACAGATACACACCCACTTCAGAAGAATTTGCTAACATCCAGGTTCTTCCAGTAAACCCGTTTAGAATCACTAGCCCGAGACTTTCTGTCTCCATATCAGTGTGCTACTTCCTTTGTCAAGGAAGCCTGGGGGAAGCCCAAGGTTCCTGCACCTTGTTTCTCAACCGGGTTAGGAACTGGCTCACTGTGCCATGCACATAATCTTCCAGTTCTGAGCTGGAAAAAAAGGGTCTCATTTCTGACCCCACCTCTGGCCCGGCACACAGAGCTGTCCTGGTCGTACAGATCCAGTCACCCCTTCCAGCCCCCATTCTTTAACTTGCCCATCCCCAGGGCCTATGGTTATACACATTTAACGTGGTCATTCCTGCAATGGTCGCCCCCGCCTACTTGTCTAGTATCCTCTCCAGTCCCACCTTAGATAAACTGGCCATGCGAAACTCTCAGGCCCAAGTGCTCCTTGCCTTTCCTTGACGACATCTGCTGCTTCTGGAAAGACCCGTATTTGCCTAATCAGGGCTCCTGTGTCCCTTGAAGTCTGGTGGAGAATGCCTGTAATCCCAGCAACTCAGAGGCTGAGGCAGAAGGATTGCCAGTTGGAGGGCCAACCTCAGCAACTTAGCAAGGCCCTAAGCAATTTAGCAAGACCCTGTCTCAAAAAATAAAAAGGGCTGGGGGTGTGGTTCGGTGGTGGTTAAGCCCTCCCAGGTTCAATCCCTGGTACGCTCTGTGCTACTAGCTTTAGATCTGTCAACACACATCCTTATATATTACAAGGCTTGATGGGTCTGGCTCTCCCAACAGACAGGAACTTTTGGAACGCACTGGAAGCCTTCCTTTTTTTCGTTGCTAAATACCCACAGGTTCTGGACTCCATTGAATACAATTAATCATTAATTGAATATTTAGCCAAAGAAAAACCTGGCCTCTCCTTTTAGAGGATTCTTCCTGGCCAGGTGATCCTCTGCATTGATTCTGAAAAGAGTTTCATTTGTTTGAGGGGTTTCCTCTTTGTTGGGGAAAGCAAATCTGTGTCCGGCAACTGGTGGGGCTGGTGAGGAGGAGCGGCAGTGACCATACGGTACTTACAAGGAATGGTTGCAGATCACTGGGCAGGTTCTCCAGGAAGCCAAAACTGGGGGAAAGGAGATATTTTATCCTTTTCCTTGGAATGACTGTCATTCCCTTCAAGGGGAAAGTATGTGTACTAAGAACACAGAACAAACAAGACTTTTAAAAAATCGTGCCTGATGCAGGGCTCAGTGGTGTAGGCCTAGAATTCAGGTGATTTGGGAGCTTGAGGCAGGAGAGTTGCAAGTTCAAGACCAGCCTCATCAATTTATCAAGGTCCTAGGGCTTAGTGAGACCCTGTCTCAAAATATAACATTGAAGAAGGGGCTGGGATGTTGCCAAACATAAACCAAAAAAAAAAAAACAAACAAAAAACCCTGCACCTTAAAAACTTCATGAGGGCTGGGAATGGGGGATGTAGCTCTTGTCCTGTGGGCACAAGGCCTTGGGTTAGATCCCAGCCCTGGGGATTTAAAAAGCTTCAAGAAAGTCCTTTCCATTCTACTCTAGGCTACTGGGTGGGCAGACCCCTCTTTCCGCTTGGGTGACAGTAGTTTTCTGATGTCTGGACTAGTCCAAATACACTGACTCTGAAAACTAGGGCACGAGATTGACAAATGCCTCTGCCCCTGGGGCACAGCTCCACTCCTGGAGGAATAGATTACAGGTGACAAGGACCGGAGCTGTACAATTCCATAGGAATCTAAGCAGGAAAGGGGCTTCAAGAAGATTAAATTCAAATTGAAAACTGAGACCTGGATAAAGGACTGGGCTTGTCCAAGGTCACATGAAGCTGGCTCTGAGCAGTAAGCACTGCCTTGATCTGGTTTAGCAGGCCCACGTGGATGGTTCCCTCCTCTCTAGTGCTCTCACCAGACAGCCAAGACAGGCCTGTGCACTGAGGTCCCCCAGAGAATACAGGAGCTGTCCTCTCAGTGTGACATAGCCTACCACCTTTGTTCCGCTGTCTCTTTCCAATCAATTCCATTCCAACAGGTGGAATCTAGTCAAGCGCCCACCTTGCTAGCCATTATGCAAGGGCAGGAGAACAAAACACAAGAATGTATAAAATGTGCCATCTACAGATATTTTTCCTTAGTACAACTGCTCTGGGAAAAGTTCTCTGTATATTCAATGAAAAGCGGAATCCCAGTCCTTGTTTAAAAAAAAAAAATTATCTCTTTCAGGAAAGTTCTTTGAAAGACTCAACCACAACCACATTCACTGTAACAACACGCACCATCTTTTTTTTTTTTTAAAGAGTGAGAGAGAGAATTTTAATATTTATTTTTTAGTATTTGGCGGACACAACATCTTTGTTTGTATGTGGTGCTGAGGATCGAACCTGGGCCGCACGCATACCAGGCGAGCGCGCTACTGCTTGATCCACATCACCAGCCCCATCACGCACCATCTTTCCACGTGTGTGTGTGTGTGTGTGTGTGTGTGTGTGCTGGGAATCGAACCCAGAGTCTCACACATGCTAGGCAAATGTTCTACCCCTGAGTTATACCTCCAGCCCCCTTTAAATTTTGAGACCAATTTCCCTAAATTGTCCAGGTCGACCTTGAATTTACGGTCCTCCTGCCTCAGCCTCCAGAGTAGCTGGGACTACAGTCATGTGTCCCCTTCACCCAGCTCCTCTACAATTTTCTTGATCACTTATTATTTTAGAATCTTTCAACTTGTTTATCGGGTGCATGTTAAATCATGTTAAAACGCGTTATTCAGGTTCAGCATGAAGATTTTGGCCTTATTCACAACAATATTACAAACCTCAGCTGGAATGGATGATTCAGGCAGAATGGAACTTAATCTTTTTTCGAGTCTTTAACCCAAGAAACACCTTGGGTTACTATGGTTTGGGGATTGCTTGCCTAGATCCCAGGAACAAATTGGTTCTCTTTTAAACGCAATTAGCATTATAGCTAGTGAGCATAACTAGCTTCCTAGGACTCTCCTGGTGCCAAAGCCTGGAGAGAGGAGGAGGCCTTACCTAGGGGATTCTTTGCATCCAAGACTTTGTTAAGCAAAGTCACTCTGCTGTGGGAGTCTGATTTGCAACTGGTGCCTTTGTCAAAGGATTAGAAGATCCCTATTGTTTAATGTTTGGACCTCAATTTGCATTTGGAAACACATGACCTCTTCCAGGTTTGGTTCTCCTCTATTTTCATTTTCTTGTCCCTGTACACAGTTGATACTGTATGTTAAACACTTGATAAAACTGCTTGGCCGAATGTTTGCAGTAATTAAGGAAGTGAGGTCAGTTGGCTTTCTCTGTGAACGATGGAGTCTACCTGGGCCCCAGTAATAATGAGCCAGTGATCTGTTTGGCAACTGACAAATAATTCATAGGCAGTCTTCTACACGTTTCATTTATTTCCTTAATTAGAATTTATAGGGGGTTGGGGATGTGGCTAAAGCGGTAGCACACTCGCCTGGCATGCGTGCGGCCTGGGTTCGATCCTCAGCACCACATACAAACAAAGATGTTATGTCCACCGAAAAACTAAAAAATAAATATTAAAAAATTAAAAAAAAAATAGAATTTATAGGACATTGTTAAAGAGAGAAAGTCTACAGAGATATTGTCAGACAGTGGATCTGTAAAAGGAACTGAAGGAGAAAAAAAATCCTTTCTGTCTGCCTTGGGGACATATTTGAACACTTCTGTTCAATGCCTTTCCTTTATAAATAAAGGTTTGGGAAAAATTATTTTAGGTTTGCCATAACAATACTCTCATCTCTACCTGATGTTTAACTACCTGTCCTTTGGTAAACAATTTTTAACTAACATTTGCTTTGACAATGTTCCCAGATTGGCAACATAAAACCTGGAATAGAAACTTTTTGTGAGGAGGGCAATTTCACAGATTGTGGGTTTAGACCATGTGGTTTGTTTGTTTGTTTATTTTCTTTTTAACTCTTCAGCGTCTCTCTTCTTTTCCTTTGTCATCCACCACAGGAAATCATTTCCTGCTTGTCAGGATGAATATACTGGGGAATCTGGATTGGAGAATTGCTGGCTGGGCTGGGCTGTGGCTCAGTGATAGAGCACTTGCCTAGCATGTGTGAGGCACTGGGTTCGATTCTCAGCACCACATATAAATAAATAAATAAAATAAAGGTCCATCAAAAAAAAAATATATATATATATATAAGTTGTTGGCTGAATGAGTTGGAGGTAGATGGAGACTAGAAAAGTGAATTCACATTCATTAAGCACCTATGGTATGCCAAGAACTTTGTTAGGTGCTTAGAGATTAGTTATACCTATTTTGTAGAGAAGAAGACAAAAGCCCAGAGGAATCAACCAACTGGTCCAAGGTCACACAGCTGTGAATGGAATCCAGGTCTGCTTAACTCCAAAGCCCAGATTCTCACTGCTATATCACACTCTTTCAGATAAAGTAAAGCTCCTCACCTCCTAGGAATTTGTGCTTGTTTCTCAATCTAAACAGGATGATGTTTGGTGCACACAAAGCTACACGGGCAAGATTGACCTAACCCAACCTTTTTTTCTAATAGAGACAAGCAATCTTATCTGTCATTCTATTAAAAATACCCTACATTCCTCTAGGCTCCAGCTGGGACAATGGCTTAAGAAAAGTCTTTATTTCTGCCTCAAAACTTCCCCGTAGACTCTACCAAATCACAAGAATAAATAAGCCATGGCCCTTCTTCCCAGGTCTTTTATTCACGAATTTCAAAGCATTTGACACATGTATTCAAATGATTAGAACAAGGACTAGCAGCCCTGTGTGTAGTTGGACCAATTGAAGGTGAGCTTAGGGAGGTATCTTGCTGAAGGTCACCCACTCCAGGGCCCCCTCCAGCACAGAACGCAGGCAGAAGTTAGCTACAAGGAGCCGCACATGTGAGCTCCATCTTTTGAGCCTGCATTCTCAGCCATAGCCCATGGGAAACAGTCCTGTTTCTTGCCCATCTTCCAAAACTCTTTGCCAACATTCTTCTAATGCTCCCAATAACTAAAGATAATCCCTTTTCCCCTAACCAGGATCTCAACCTAAAATAGATCTGGGCATGTGCCACTGGGCATGAACAAATGACTCAGGGAGTCATTTCAGATCTCAGCAGCAGGGAAGCTCTGCAGAGCACAGGGGCTGAGTCTAGGAGCAAAGGAACCACAGGGCTGGAAAGTGCACCTTTCCCCCAAAGCCTCCTTTGCATCAATGGAGAAGCTGAGGCCCTTGCAGAACTTCATTCGAGGCCAAGACTCCCTGACCTTCATCATCAGCCTGCAGAGGAGGTGTCAGAGCGACTAGTGAGGCAAGACCCCGAGGTCCCTTGTGACAAATGGTACACAGCTCTTTGAGTGGTGTGTTCAGCATCAGGGAAAGCCGGAGGAGAAGGAGTCTCCCAGAACGTGCTGATTGGAGATCTTGTCTACATAGAAGTTTTGTGTGGCTGTGTTGTTTTTTGTTTTGTTTTTCTTGTTGGTTTGCTTTTCTCCTTTAGTTTTCTCATTGGCCATTAGGTTGTTTGGTCTTGTTTTTGGTACTGGGGACTGAACCTGGGAGTGCTTTTCCACTAAGCTACATCCCCAGCCTGTTTAATTTATTTTTTATTTTTTATTTTGAGACAGGGCCTTCCTCAATTTCAGAGGCTGGCCTTGAACTTGGAATCCTCCTCTTTCAACTTAGTCACTAGGATTACAGATGTGCACCACTCACACTGTACCTGGCCATCCATTAGGCTTATATCTAATTCTTTCTGACCAACAAGGGATATCCTTAGAACAGAGTACTATGCTTCATTAAAGTTATTGAATAAATGACAATAAATAAGGGCAAACATTTATTAAGATACACTCCATGCTGTTCAATATTTTAGGTGTTCTTCTCAGTTCTCCCAATGACCCTCTGAGACAGGAATAACTATTCTAATTTTAAGGATGAGGGATCTGGGGCTGGGGATGTGGCTCAAGCGGTAGCACACTCGCCTGGCATGAGTGAGGCCCGGGTTCGATCCTCAGCACCACATACAAACAAAGATGTTGTTGTGTCCGCCAAAAAAAAAAAAAAAAAATTAAAAATTCTCTCTCTTTCTCTCTCTCTCTCTACCGCTCTCTCTCGCTCTCTCTTTAAAAAAGAAGGATGAGGGATCTGATGTTTAAATAATCTAACTGGAATCATATATATATATCATGAAACTGGAATATAATCCTGACTCTACCGAGCCCACGTGCTCTTGAGCAATATGCTCTTCATATGCAGAAGAATGTTCAGAAGTTAATGGGCAGGGGCTTATATAGTATGATCTAACTTGGTAAAATCTATCTGTTCAGGTGTTTAGGGGTATATTTGTATTGGGAAATGTCTGGAGAGGCTGTTCAATGTCAATTCTTGGAGTGGCTTTTCTTGTCTGCACTAAAAGAGCCCTCCAGCCCTGCCCCTGCTATCCTCTATCTCTTTAACTTGATTTCCCTCAGGACACCTACCTGGAATGCAATACATTCTGAAAGTATTTATTTATAGCTCCCTTCCATCATGAGGGGGAGGACAGTGCTTGACAAAGTGTGCTTGGCACTTAGTAGATACTCAATAAATATTTGTCAACTTGAAAGAAGGCACCAAACTCTTAATGGTGGTTGTTATTCTCTCTCTCCCTCTTTTTGCGGTGTAGGGATTGAACCCAGGCGCTCGTAAATGTTGGCAAGTGATCTACCACTGAGCTGCTTCCCCAGTCCCTTTTTAATTTGATTTTGAGACATGATCTCTCTAAGTTGCCCAGGCCAACCTCAAACTTGCAATCCTCCTGCCTTGGCCTTAGTAGCTAGGATTACAGGTGTGCACAATGGCTCTCTCATGCTCTATCTCCCTCTGTCAAACGGGGAACAGTTTAGACTCTTCATACTGAAGTCGATGTAGTTTTTATTTCCCAGGTTTCATCTGAACTCCTCTGAGTTAAAAAAAAAAAATCCATTCCACTTAAAGGTGGAGAACCTAAAATGGTCTACTTTCAAATGCAGAAAGGTGAACTTCCCCTTTTTTATAGTAACTTCTCTGGAGCTGAAGGCTCCTTTGGATTGCTAAAGAGAAGACCACAGGAGAGCCGCTTAGATAAACTTGTTTTGAATCAAAAGGTAATCACCAATGTTTCAACTGCTAATTCACTTAGTGTCCCAGTCCTTCAGACGGCTTTTCCTAGCACCATTTTCAAAAGATAAACCCTCTCCTGACCAGACTCAATTGAGACAATTGACGGTAGAGGAAGAGATTGACGGGAAGTTGTTTTTAAGATGAATGACCCTCTATCTGGCCCAAGTGAAAATGAATGGGACATTTGAAGGGCACTGATAGAAGTTGTTTGGGTTTTAACCTGATGAGAAGCTCCCTCCTTCCTCTTTCAAAAATGAATAAGCTGTGAAGGGAGTCACATTCAACTTGCCCAGGTCTTCAAGCCACGTGGCCTTGACCTTGCTTTTGCACTTGGTCTAGTCACATTCAGCTGGGGGAGGGGGTTGCCATTGAGCCCACCCCTCCCCCTTTCACTTGTGTCCTTCTGAAGGGTGACTTCTGCCCCATCAGCGGTTTCAAGAGCCCTGGAAAAGCCAGAAGCAAAGTGTCCCCGCATTCCTCCAAGTCAAAGGGCTGCTTTGGCTGGCTTCCTTCTTTCCCCAACCAGAACCAAGCTCCTATATAAAATTCATAAATTCTTGGCAGGAAAGAAATCCTCCCATTGGAAGGAACAGATGTTCTACGAGTAACTTTTGCCATGATACGCTGTTCCTAATATCGGAGTCTTAAAGTGTGTGATTTAAAAAAAAATAAATGTCAACATGTTCTGGGCAGTTTTTCCATATCCATCTGTGGCATGCACATCACCAACCCTCCCACTGCCTCTTTTTAAATTTCCAGAGAGTAGTTGGGAATTGGAAAGACATTAAAAAGTGAAAGCAGAAAATCCAATTCAACAAGTATGCTAATGTATAACCTAAAAAAGAGAGTCACTCCCTTCCAGTTGCGAATCTCAAAACATCCTTCTTAGAACTTGGAATGAGCCAGACTTTTTCCAACAAGGCAATTAATTATGACCAATTAACACGGAGGGGTCATTGCTATTAGCAGAATTCCATGATCGTGATCTATTCAAAATATCCCTTTCCTAAAGAAAGCATCAACCAAGGGGCTGCGGGGCTATTTTCACTTCGTTTACACCTCATTAAACTGCCGACCTCCATTATCTGCGTCTCGGGTGACTCCGGGAAGGGGCAAGGTTAGTGCACGCCCCTTACCTAGCCTGGGAGTAACTAGATAGTTGGACCTGGCCTCGCTAGTTGCGAGCTGGCGCTCGCTCCCCAGGGACAGGGATGCAGGCTGACGGGCTTTCTGCAGGGTGCAGAGCGCTCGCGGGCCCTGGCCGGGCTCAAGGGCACCCCTGTCGGCTTCAGAGTTCAAAGTCAGCACAGGTGGGAGGTCTGGTGGAGTGCGGTGGGGTGGGCTGAGGTGTGAACTCCGCGGAGCAGAGGAAGGTGACAACGGGGGCAGAGTGGGGAGCAGCCCCATTTGACATTCAAATGCGCACCGGTTCGGTTGCGTCCAGGCTCTCAGGCCAGTTTTACTCTCCACCGCCGGATCGGACTCTAAACTCCAGGTCCCTGGTGGGGCCAGTGCCAGGAACCCCACCCCACCCCACCCGGAAGAGCCTGTCTCCGAAGCCCTTTCCGTGGCCAAGTGGAAGTGGAAATGGCAGCGCGCGGAGCGCGGGTGGTCCCCACACGGAGAGCCAAACCTGGAGGGCGCCTCTGAGACGCCCAAAGTGTCCCCGCAGGCTCGGGCCCGACTTCCTCGGTATCCCATCAGGGAGGCCGAGCCCCGCTCCGGGGCCGGGGCGGTGGCGAGAGCGACGCCGGGAGACTCAGCCGTCCCCTAGCGCGCGCCGAGTTGGAGGCGGCGCGGCGCCGCGCGGTCTGCAACGCCCCCCGCCGGTCTGTCGGGCACAGGACGGCTCCGGACCATGGGTCCCCAGCGCCGCTCGTCCTTTTCAGGCAGCCAGAAGGGCGCCCTTCCTCTTCCTCTTAGATGAGGTTTACAGTTAGGAAAGTTAAAATCAAGTTTAAGTGGAGTCTCATCTTAGCTCTGTCACTGACTTCGGGCTCCAGGAAACTCTAGAATTCTAGGCTTCCTTTGACAAGTGTGAATATCATTCCTGGACAAGGTTATTGAAATAATTCAGAGCATGTATTAAAGTGCCTGCCACATAATAAATGCCCAGTGAAAGGAGGGTACTGTTATTATTACCAGCTGGGTAGGCTCTCAATGAGGAGGTCTGCTGTCCTGTTCCTCTGAGCAAGATTGGCGTGGACTGGCAGAGAGGACCAGGTTCAGGCTTCTCCTTGGCTTTTGTTTCTGTTTGCTGCTGGGGATGGAATCCAGGGCCTGGTGCATGCTAAGCACTGGCTGTACCACTGAGCTGCACCCCCAGCCACTGCCTTTTCTTGGAAATGGAAAAGGGACCTGAGCTCACAGCAGGGCTCCAACTTCACTGTGCCCACCAGCTGCACCTGACTAAGGCCTTAGATGTCTCCTTTTTGAATCAAATACCCTCTTTGCAAAATAGAATAACCATACTGGACTCAGAGTTGCTACCAGGTAAGAAACACAGGGCTCCGGGCTCAGGAAAATCCTTACCCCTGCTGGCAGTCAGCAAGTCCAGAGCACCTGTGCCTGTAGCACATAGTAGGTGCAGTGCAGGACACTTGCCGCTCACACAGGCAGTCAGCAGGCCCAAAGTTCCTTTCTTACAACAAATTCTGCCCGCTCCCAGCATTTCAGAGACCTTAGTGCCTCTTGCAGCTCTTTGACTAGGCAGCTTGGGCTGTTGGAAGCTTTAACTGCTCATCACCCCTTGACCTCCCTCCTATGGATGCCTCAGATCCTTTCTGGAAGGTACCAAGCACACAATAGGCATTCAGTAAACACTAATTTATTATTCTCTTTTTCGAGCACAAAGCAGATGCCCAGCAAGTATTTGTTATATTAGTTTGAGCTTCACCTTTGGCTGAGCTCCACACCTGGGGAAGTTTCCCTTCAGGTCTTTCCTCAATCTTGGTCTTGCCATATGTCACATCCCGTGCGTGACCTGCTCCTCCTGCCATCTTTCTAAAGGTTGGTGCTTTGCATAGAGGAAGAATGATGGATCTTGTTAAAGTTAACAGTCTAGAGTTACCTCTTTCAATTGTATTCTGTGATACTAATTTCAGAAATTTACTGAGATATAAATCAACATGTGAAATCTCCTTTTTTTTTGGTCTGTTTTGTTTTTTGGTATCCTATGCATTTTTTATTTATTTATTTTTTTAAGAGAGAGAGAGAATTTTAATATTTATTTTTTAGTTATCGGCAGACACAACATCTTTGTATGTGGTGTTGAGAATCGAACCCAGGCTGCACGCATGCCAGGCGAGCACGCTACCGCTTGAGCCACATCCCCAGCCCTCCTATGCATTTTTTATTTTTATTTTTTATTTTATTTTTATTTTTTTTAAAGTATTTATTTATTTATTTTAGTTTTCGGCGGACACAACATCTTTGTTTGTATGTGGTGCTGAGGATCGAACCCGGGCTGCAGGCATGCAAGGTGAACGCGCTACCGATTGAGCCACATCCCAGCCCCTCCTATGCATTTTTTAAACAATTTTTTTTAAGAGAGAGAGAGAGAGAGAGAGGGAATTTTATTATTTATTTTTTAGTTTTCGGCGGACACAACATCTTTGTTTGTATGTGGTGCTGAGGATCGAACCCGGGCTGCACGCATGCCAGGCAAGTGCTTCATTACCGCTTGAGCCACATCCCCAGCCCATTTTGAATGGGGAGGGTAAGGAGAACAGGAGTGCAGTTTTAGTTGAAAGTGATCCCGTATATCTGAACACTTGTGTGACCATGTTTTCTGCCAGACAGGCCAATATGATACATTTTTATGGATGTGTGCGAAGGCTTCAGCAGCTTCAGGGTCCCATCCGCATGATTTCTCTAGCTTGCCAACATGGCATACTGCAAACCGGGAAATCAAAAACAAAACCAGAACAGCAGCCACAAAATATCCTATGAAAAATGATGTCTAACAGCTATCTGCCTTGGCAGTCACAGTAGTGTGTGTGTGTGTGTGTGTGTGTGTGTGTGTGTGTGACATCCATTTAATTGTTAGCACAGTCCATGTTCCCAAGGAACCTCAGGGAGGTAGGGAGCCTTTGGACCTGAGGTCCATGGGAGTCTTTGCCCACATCCTGCCTCACCTCTACGTTGTCAAACAAGGTCCTGCTCTCCCAGACTCTGACGTGGGACTTTTCACTGGCCATCTGAGCAAGCATTCTTAGGGACTCTTTAGAAATGATAGGACACAGACCTTATTAATACAGAGCACTGAACAAATTAGAGAGCTTTCACATATTATGACTAGGTATGCGACAGCTGTTACTTTACCAAAACTATTCATTACCGGGCCGTTTGTTTAAAAGTCGACCTGGTGGCTTGGAGACAGGGCTTTTTGCTTTCTGACTCACAGGAAGCAAAAATAAGTGACTATCAGGTGATGACCGTACTTAGAAGCCAAACTGAAAATGAGAAGGCTTGTCATCCTCAGGCAGAAGGCAAGTTGACTCCACTTTTAAAGCAGGTAAGTGCCAGACTGTTGAAAATTTAAGATTTTCTTTGCGTCCTACATTAAACAAAACAAAAAACAACTCACTCACCGTTTGCAGAATAATTACAGTGTGCCAGTTTCTTCCTTTCTTTCATCATAGTGCTACATCCCTAACCCTTTTGGCTTTTTATTTTGAGACAGGATCTCACTAAGTTGCTGAGGCTAGCCTCAAACTCGCAATCCTTCTGCCTCAGCCTCCCAAGTTGCAAGGGCCACCAGATCCAACCAGTGTCCCAGTTTTTGTGCTTGAAAACACGTGAAGGGATATCACATGGTCTCTGTGGTTCAGAGTCTAGCAGGAGAAACGCATACATCTATGTATTCCAAGCCACTATGAAGTATTCTTCATGACGGTAGGGACCACCAGTCCCCACTTCATGGGTAGTTGGGAGGCAGGGCTGTGGAATGCCTAGGTGAGTAGCAGTTGCTGAGAAATTGATCTACAACAGCCTCCCACAGAGGTCAAGGTGGTATTGGCACTATTCCAGGCTGAGAGGGGCTCACAACACAGCCAGGATTCAAGTTCAGATAAGATCATGTTCTTCCTACCATATTAGGCTCACGAAGTGCAAGCAGCGTTGCATCTCCTGAAACCCTTCTCCTCTGGTCTCAGTGTGGAGTGGAAATGAAAGATTGCCCAGCTTCACACCAGCACTTTGGCGTATTAGGTCTCCAGACCATGTCAAATGGGTTCCCTGCCCTCCTCTTCATTTCCATTTTCCACAGAGTTCCATAGGAGGAGGAAGGCTTCCAGCTCCATTCGTGTTTATCCTGGAAACAACAAGAAACAACTTCCCTTGCTCCCTCCCCAAAGGATTGATTGTATTTAGAAAGCAAGCATAGCAGGTATCTAAAGTTCTGTGGGAACAAATGCATTTTTCATTTTGTTTTTAAATTAGCTTTAGTTGAGGGATAACTGCATACCCTAAAGCTGTATATTTAATGTATACAGTTTGATGAGTTTAGATCCATGCCATCTGATCAATCAAGGTAATAAACGTGTCCATCACCTTCAAAGTGTCCTGGTGTTCTCCTGTGTGTGTGTGTGTGTGTGTGTGTGTGTGTGTGTGTGTGTGTGTGGTTTGTGGACTTAACGTGAGATCTACCCTCTAAACAAATTTGAAAGCATACAACTTTATATTGTCAACTACGAATACCATTCTATAGCAAATCTCTAGAATTTGTGCATCTTGCATAAATGCAACTTTACACATGTGGAGGAACAATTTCCCCTTCTCCTTCCCCCAATCCTCTGGCCACCACTATTCTACTCTCTGCTTTTAAGGATCTCATGCATGACAGACAAGGGCTCAGCCACTGAACTGCATCACCAGCTCTTAATTTTTTTCTATCTGGGGTCTCTCTATGTGGCTAACGCTGACCTTGAACACCTTTACTCCAGCAACCCTCCTGCTTTAGTCTCCCAAGTAGCTGGGACTACAGGTATGCACCACCACACCTGGCTCCTAATTATTAAAGACTAATATTCCACTGTGTGCAGCTTGCTTCCTTTGCTCGTTAATTCATGTTATTGCACTCACTCTAATTCATTCCAAAATTATTATTCATTTTCCAACAGACATGGTATTTATGTCTGGTTTTGTACCATTATTGACAATGCTGCTGTGGACATTCTTGTGTGTATTCCCTGGTATTTAGGAGAAGAGCTTCATCTAGGGTAATTTTCAAGGAGTTTATTGCCGGGTTGATAGGGATGGCGTTGAATCTGTGGAGAGCTTTGGGTAGAGTGGACATTTTAATAATAACAAATGGGGCTGGGGATGTGGCTCAAGCGGTAGCGCGCTCGCCTAGCATGCGTGCGGCCCGGGTTCGATCCTCAGCAGCACCACATACCAACGAAGATGTTGTGTCCGCCAAGAACTAAGAAAAAATGAATAAATGTTAAAATTCTCTCTCTCTCTCTGTCCCCCTCTGTCTCTCACTCTCTCTTTAAAAAAAAAAAAAAAAGTGCTTCCGCTTAAAAAAAAAAAAAAAATAACAAATGTTCCGATTCACAAACACAGGATGTTGCTCCAGGTGTCTGAGTCCTCTTTGATTTTTATCATTAATGTTTTTTGTACTTTTCAGTGTATAGATCTTTTACCTCACAGTTAATTCCTAAATATTTTGTTGTTTTGATTATTATTATTATTTGGTACCAGGGATTGAACCCAGGAGGTGCTTAACCACTGAGTCACATCACAAGCCCTTTTTAGTTTTTATTTAGAGACAGGGCCTCACTAAGTTACTGAGGCTGGCTTTGAACTTGCAATCCTCCTGCCTCAGCCTCCTGAGTCACTGGGATTATAGGTGTGCACCACCACACCCAGCTGTAATTTTCTTTTTTGAAATGTCTTTGGCACTTTTATCAGGGTAATCATGACTTCAAAATGAGTTTGAAATTGTTTCCATCTTCAATTTCCTGTAATAGTTTGAGAAGGATTGGCATTAAATACATCATCCCACAACTGATCACATATCTGCTTGTGTGAGTGATGGAATGAGAAAATGGCAAATGGAATGGGTCAAATCTCTGTCCATAGAATAGCCATGGAACCTTGTAGAATTCACTAAATCACTTTGAAATTATGTCCATCCCCCCACCTCCAGTACTGGAGATTGAACCCAGGGCCTTGTGCATGCTAGGCAAGCGCTATACCACTAAGCTCTATCACAAGCCCTTTTTGTTTTATGTTGAGACAGAGTCTCACCAAGTTGCCCAGGCTGGCCTCAAACTTGTGATCCTCCTGCCTCAGCCTCCCGAACCACTGAGATTATAGATGTGCAGTACTGCACCTGGCTGATGGATCTTCTTTCTAAGGGTGAGACCTTGGTTAGGTTACTTAACAGAACTAAGCTTCAGTTTCGTCATCTGTAAAATGGGGAATACAATAGGGCTTGTTAAAGGTAGGGTTGTAAACAAGAATTAACTGGCATAGTGCGTATAAAGTGTTGAAAACAGTGTTTGCCTTGCAGCGAGTATTCCATAAATACTAGCTATCTTTATTATTATTAACTGGGTCAAATTTCTTGGCTGCTGGGGAAAGGAGTGTAAACTGGGTATAGTTTCTAAATGATGATGACAACACATCTCTGGTAGGAGATTGTGGGAGTGAAGCTCTGAACCAGGGATGCTCTACCACTGAGCCACATGCCCATTCCTTTTATTATTTATTTATAGATAGAAAAAGTCTCACTAAGTTTCTCAGTTGCCCTTTTTAGGCCTGAGTTTCTTCCCTGAACTGTCACTCAGACAGTAGAGAGGAAGCTCTTTGCTATGACTTGGAGGAACTCACCATATAATTCTTTCCATTTTTCTTCTATTTTATTCCATTTCCTTGGCCTGAAGGCAGAAATGAATCTATATAAATTTTGTCCACTGTGGCTGCATGTTGAAAATTCCAAGGGCTAACTCTTGCACCTTGAGATGAACTCCATATAGTCAAAATTGTACTGTAAATGGACCAACAAACTTGGAATATGGAAGGCCCACAAGACTAAAGTCCTGTATCAATGTTAATGTATGAAATTGATAATTGAAGTTGAGCAAAGGTGAATGTCCCTATGCTTAGGAAATATACCCTGAAGGACCTAGGGTGAAAGGCCAGGATGCATGCACTTACCCTTAAGCAAGTAAAATCCTAATAACAGGTGAATCTGGGCACAGGGTATATGGAGGAACCTGTACTATTTTGACTTTTGCAACTTTTTTGCAAGTTGGAAGTTTTTTCCAAATAAAAATTTAAAAATAAAAACCTAATAAAGAACAAAGAGCTCAAAACTTCCTTGTTACTGCTTTCTTAGTAGCATGAACACTATAAACAGATGAGGTTCTGGAGTAAAGGTTTCCAAGGTAATAGTTCCTTGTAAAATACTGGACTTGAGCATGCAAATCCTATCCCAGCCAATGGATTGGCAGGGACTTTATACAGTATCTTCTATTTTGGCTGCTGTAGTTATAAGATATGGTTTAATTAATCTCTCAGGCTCGCCCATTAAATGGCTTGCTTAAGGTTGCCTTCAGTATATGCTGGAGCCTGGCTTTGAGTCTAGAGACACCTGTCTCCAAACCCCATGCTCTTTTCGTCCCCCTCCTGCCACTGTGTGTCAGCATGGGCCCTGCCCCATGGGAATTCACAGTCTCCAGGGATGGTCCGTACCTACATAAAAAGAGACCTTACGTCTGAATCATGTATGGGGTTGTAGAAACAGCTGTAAAAATAATGGCATCATTACAGAAGGATTAGATAGAGTCCATCTCAGCCACAGAACAGGCTTTGTGAGCGTTCAGCATGGACTCCAAAGACTGTATCTGCAGTTAAAGGAAATCCCCAGATGTTTTATTAGCGATGTGTTTCAAAATCATCCAAGCACAAGGAAAGAAGTGTGCTGGCATTTACCACCCCACTTACCTTTCCATAGCTCATCTCCCCAAACATTGTCCCATTGCTACAGCCCATGTGACAGTGTCTCCTCCAAGGTTTCCAGCAACCTTGCTGGGCATTTTCAGATGATCCCTACAAGTGACGACCAAATGATTGATATCAAGTTCCTCTCTCCTAGGAGTTCAGATGTTTCCCTGGCAAATGAGGGATGGGCCGTCCTAATTCTGCTTGGCTCGGAAAGGACCGTACAACTGAGGGAAGATTGGAGTTTGGTTTCTAGAGTGTGAAAGAATGGCCCTGTCCATTCAGGTTCCCTCGCCAGAATCGTTGAAACCAGATCACCAGTGTCTGTGAGAAGAAACCTCTGGAATAAAAGCAAATAAAAAGTCTTCTAAATATATTCTTATGGAAAGCTGCCCTCTCTGCACTCCAGTTTTCTCACCTGCAAGCTGAAATGAACAAGTTTCACATGGCCACTTTCTTGCAAAGATTCAACAAGGCGATGCATCTGGAAAACTTTGGAATACAGAGGGCACTGGCAATCATCCCTGTGGTGAAGGGTGGCCATAGCACTGGCAATAAAAAGCATTTCTTGAGCACTTACTCTGGGCCAGAAGTGGTGCAGAGCATTGACATGGGCTGGGGGGAGATATTAGAGAAACGTGTGGTTGAATGTGACCTTGGGAGTCAGCAGGCCAGGTTCCCACCCTAGATCTGTCATGTACTAGCTCTGCTGTGATCTGATCTGGAGCAAACCTTCTTCTATGTTGATTTCCTGTCTATAAACTGAGGATTATATCAAACTTTGGCTTGAATGTCTCTCCCCAGAGTTCATGTGTTGGAAGTTTAACTCCAAAATCCATATGTTAGTGGGGCCCTTGGAAGGTGATTAGATGACATGAGGTCAGAAGGGTGAGACCTTCGGAATGGCACTAATGGCTTTATTTATTTATTTATTTAATACCTTGGTCCCAGGGATTGGATCCAGGGCACTTCACGACTGAGCTATATCCCCAGCCCATTTTTATTTTGAGACAGGGTCTCACTATGTTGCTTAGGGCCCTGCTAAGTTGCTGAGGCTGTCACTGAACTTGCAATCCTCCTGCCTCAGCCTCTGGAGCTGCTGGGATTACAGGTGATGCATCATGCCTGTCCTGATTTATTCTACTCTGATGTCACTTAAAAAAAAGATGGCTGGTAGGGATCTGGGTGGCTTTTCTAAATAACATTTGTCCTTTATAAAGTTCCTATGCACACATGAATATGCTACGGTTTGTATCATTATAAAGATCTGGGGACACAGAGATAAGTTGGATGCCAAGGGTGTAGAGGTGTGGAGGGACCTGTGGCTCTGGGCCTGGGGTCTTAACTCTGTCCCATATGGCTCTATGCTGTCCCGTAATGTTATTCTAGTCAAATAGAATAGGCAGTTCCCTGTAGACCGTTCCCGTGGGGCATCTTGGAGACTGAAGGAGGTCAGGGTCTCCCTGGTTTGATAAATCAGAGTCTTGCTTTATTAAAAAATATATATGAATAAGTGCTAGAAAAGAGGGAGAATTGTTCTATTTAATACATGCATGCCCTGGAACATAGAAATGCATCAATTACAATGACACCACATATATCCTCTTCCAAACTGTTGCAGATCCTGAGTTTGAACCATTCATGATGTGGTCCTGTCTCAATCACCCTTTTGCCCCCTGAATGGTGAGGGGTTGCTGTGGCCAAACTTGTTTTGCATGAATTTCCCTGGATGGAAAGTGTAGGTGAGCATGCTGCAGTTGATTCCAAGGTGGGGATGGAAGCCAGCCATCAGGGAGCCAGGGCAGGAGAGGGGAGAGAGAAGCGGAACAAGTGTCTTTCCACAGCATGCTGGGAAGGGCAGGGAGATCCGGGCAGGGATAGCATGGTGGTTCAAGGAGTGCTCATGATGAGGTGGGAGAGACTGAGCGCATGAGAAGGGCTCGGTGGTCTGCCTGTCGGCAAGGCCCAGGAGCATGGTAGTGGGTGAGACTGGGAGAATAAGGAGATGCCTACTAGGAGAAGCCAGTCTATTGCAGAAAAGGATCTTTCTTCCCCTCCAAAATCAGATGTGATGGATGAACCACACCCCTGGGCAACCGACTGACAGCTGAGGGAAGGTGTCTCCTTATGAGACCTTTACAAGCAAACTGCAGGAGTCTTCAAGAAAGATTTAAAGTGTGTGGACAATCCCCTCAGGGGCATCCAGATTTCACTAATGGCACCATCACCTTTCTCTCTCTCTCTCTCTCCCTCTCTCTCTCTCTCTCTCTCTCTCTCTCTCTCTCTCTTTCTCTCTCTCAGTACTGGGGATTAAACCCAGGGGCTTATTCACTGAGCCACAACTCCAGCCCTTTTTAATATTTTATTTAGAGGCAGGGTCTCAATGAGTTGCTTAGGTCTTCACTTAGTTGCTGAGGCTGGCTTTGAACTCACGATCCTCCTGCCTCAGCCTCCCAATCCACTGGGATTACAGGTGAGCACTACCCCGCCCAGCTGTATTACTTTTTAAAAGACTGTATAAAATTTCTTTATCCGTTCATCCACCACTGGATGCTTAGGTTGCTTCCATTTCTTGGCTATTGTGAATAACAATTTCAATGAACACGAGGTGCTGATTTTATGTCCTTTAGGTATACAGCCAGCAGAGGTATTGCTATGTGGGTGGACCTTGAGGACATAAGCCAGGCATAGAAAGAGAAATATCACATGATTTCACTAATATGTGAGATCTAAAAAAAAAGTCAAGTACATAGAAACAATTGAATAATGGTTATGGGGGGTTGGTGGAAGGAGAGTGGAGAAGTGGGTCAAAGGGTACACATTTATAGTCATGTGGGTATGCATTTATAGTTATCTGGAGGTCTGATGTAGAGCATGAGACCTATGGTGAATAAATTGCATCATATACTGGAAATATGTCAAGAAAGTAAATTGTGGGTGGTGGTGCCACATGCAAAAAGGGTAACTATGAGAGTGATGGTTAAGGTAATTTGCTTAACTGTAGTAATCATTTGTGTGTGTGTGTGTGTGTGTGTGTGTGTATAAATGTGCTATATACTTAAATATACTTGCAATTTTTTTTAAAGAGAGAGAGAGAGAGAGAGAGACAGAGAGAATTTTAATATTTATTTTTTAGTTTTCGGCGGACACAACATCTTTGTTTGTATGTGGTGCTGAGGATCGAACCCGGGCCGCACGCATGCCAGGCAAGTGCGCTACCACTTGAGCCACATCCCCAGCCCCCATACTTGCAATTAAAAATAATAAAATGTATGGAAAGGAAAGGGGTTAATGGGGGAACCCACAGACTAAACAGACTTAAGAGATTTATCAAGTTTTCTTTTTTAAAAAAAGGAAGAATTATTATAACATTTAGATATGCCTAATTGGATGATAGATGAGAGGAACTAAGTACTCTAAAAAGTAAGAACCCCAATATTGTGGCAAGAAGGGTTGGGTTTGTGATGGGAATGGGGCCTCTGGATGGTTTATAGGATAGTAGGCAAAGTTCTGGTTTGTTTGTTCGTTTGTTCTTTTTTGTGGTAGTGGGGATTGAAGCCAGGGCCTTACGATGCTAGAAGTTCTCTACCACTGAGCTACAGCCCCAGCCCTTTATATTTATTTATTTTTAAAATTTTGAGACAGGTTCTCACTAAGTTCCTGAGGCTGGCCTTGAACCTGTGACCCTCCTGCCTGAGCCTCCTGAGTAGCAGGGATGATGGCGCCAGGCAAAGTTCCGTTTCTTGACTGGGCTAGTAGTTAAAGAATATGTGTGCTTCATAATAATTTGCAAAACCATACATTTACGTGGTTTTCTGTCTTTGAGTTTTATTTTACAAGGTGAAGAATAGCCAATGAGCCCTGTTGGGTTGTGTGTGCACGTGGCTTTAAGCTCTGGAACTCAGAACAATAGTTCAGGAGCCGGTGGCTGTGGTTCTTCCAAACCCTAGCACGTCTGCAGCTTCTTTCCTCATAGCACACCTCCAGGAAGGAGACCTTGCAGCCTGACCAGAGAAGGATCCAGGGAATTGGGGTCACGTAGGCCGGGCTGTGTGAGCTTCTGACTGGTCACCTACTGTTCAATGGCTGAGCCATGTCATGCGACCCCTCCAGGCCCGCAGAGGATCGACTTCCTCATGCAATGAGGGATAATGGATTGTTGTAAGGATTAGACAAGAGAGTGCAATGGTACACAGTAGGTGCTCAGTGATGCCTTACTATAATTATTTTTTATGAGTCAAAGAACAGGTTGGCTAAGTGGTAGGGCCTGGAAAGTGCGTGCGGACCTGCCGCCGTGCTGGGTAGCTGTCCCGAGTATTCCCATAGTTGATCTGGGACCCAGACAAAGGTCTTTTCTCCTCCAGCTGGCGGCCTTCTCCTGGAGGACAGGCCCCAGCAGGGAGGCATTAAGTCATGCTTCTGTGGGGCTGGAAGCACGTGACCTCTCTGGGGTGTTCTGCCCTTGACATCAATGAATGAATCAGAAGTTGGTGAGTGTTAGGGAATCAATAAGTGACCCAGGGACAAAGGCAATGACAAAGCTATTCTCAGTGATTCCCTTGCCATCCGGGGGTGTGACATAGAAGGCACTGGCCCCTGAACAGGAAGCTTTCTGCTATCTGGGGCCCAGATGTAGCCTCAGCTGCTGAGGCCACCCGGACTCATTCCACCTCTCCCAAGACAAGTCTAGGTGACATGCTCCTCCTCTCCCAGGGGACATTGGGCAATGTCTTCACATATTTTTGGTTGTTGTAACTGGGAAGATGTTACTGGCTTCCATGGATGGGGCCAGGAATGCTGTTGGACACCCAAATCACACAGCTCCCCGCAGCAAAGCATCATCAGAGCCCCCAAACGGACAATTCCATGGAAGGAAGTGCTCAAGGAGACTTGTGACCTGGAATCTTCTGGTCCTGCCTCAGGGGCCTTGACATACTTTTAGGATAAAAAGAGGTTATATTGCTGGGCACAGCAGCACATGCCTGAAATTCCGGCTACTCGGGAGGCTGAGGCAGGAGGATTGTAAATTGAATGCCCGCCTTAGCAACTTAGAGAGAACTTACCTTAAAATAAAAAATAAAAAGGGCTGGGGGTATAGTTCAGTGGTAGAATGCTCCTGGGTGATTCAATCCTCAGTTACCACAGGGGGGAAAAGAAAAAAGAGTCATAATACAACTTGCCCAAAGATGATGGTTTTCTGACTCTAAGGCTCAGTTTGAGTTGGAGATCTGTCCTCCCTGAGGTTTCCTGAGAACTGAAGTTCACAGTTTATCCTAAATAAGACTTCTGAAAGCTGGGCATGGTGGCACACACCTGTAATCATAGCAGATTGGGAGGCTGAGGCAGGAGGATTGAAAGTTCAAAGCTAGCCTCAGCAATTTAGCAAGGCCCTAAGCAACTGTAAAGCACCCCTGGGTTCAATCCCTGGTACCAAAATAAATAAATAAATAGATAGATAATTAAACAAGACCTCCAGAAGACAACCTGAGCCACACAACCAGGAGTTCTGGCTTCCCTTTCTCTTGGGAGTGCTCACAGCACCGCCTCTCAGGGGCTCTCCATTCCCAGCTCTGTGATGATCCCAGCCTGGCTCTGGAGCCAGCATGCAAGCCCTTTCAAGTTCAGGCCCCGTCTGCCCTCCATCCACACACCATGCTCTGAGCCTCATGCTTGCTCGATCAGCATTGCCTGCAACCCCCACGCTCTTACTCACAGCCCTGACTTTGTTCAGTGATTCCCAAATGTGGTACCCGTTCTCCCTGGACGTCCAGTCGGTTGGACAGGAAGAAAAGGATGACTGTCTCTCACTTGGCTACTTAGGCATTTACTTTAACGTGTATTAGGACAAAGGAAGAGAGCAAGTAAATGCATGACATGGGGTGTCACTTTTAAACAAACGTGTTCAAGTCTTAAAACAATAGTCCAATAAAATATCATGTAAACGTTTTGCCGGTGATGGTCATATGTAGTAAAAATCGTGGAGCTGGGGTGCCCAGACATGAAATGTGTCATTGCTCACTCTGTCCCTGGCTGAAGGCTCTTCTCCCTGCCTCTGTGTCCCCTCCCTCACTGAGCCCCTTGACCAGTGAATGCTCCTCATCCTGAAGATAAGCATCTCCCCTCATCCCCTCACTTCTAGCTGGGTCCCATGTCTTTCCTCTGTGAGTTCCTGGATGGGACCCAGAGCTAAGATAACCCAGAAGTGAAAGTGCCCAGCACAGGGCTAGACAGAGCAGAGGCTGTAAGGGGCTGTGTTGTTGAATGACACAGAGCACTGCTTTTTACCACGCACTGTTCATTTCCCGTTCAGACCATCCCCAGGAACAAGCTCCTGACCAGAACAGAGGCTCCGTAGCGAGCCAGGGCAGGAGAGACCTTCAATGCATCTAAACCCGCACCCTGAGCACCGTGCAGCCCCGTCCACAGACCTGCTGCCTGGTGCCACAGAGTCTCTGACTTTGGGCCTGGGAGACCTGGGTCTGTCTGAGTTTGGCCAAATCAGTTTTCCTGTCTGAGGGTCAGTTTCCCCATCTGTGGAGCCAGGAGGGGGAGTGGTCCCCAGGTCCCAAGGCGGCCGCGTTTTGACCTCAGTAGGTAGTTGTGGAAGCACTTTGAGTAAGCCATCAGGCACTTCTGCACGAGTGGAAGGGGTGGTTGTTTTTCAACTCCCTAAATGAGGACAACCTGGTGCTCTGGGGCTTTCAGCGCGATGCTGTGTAACCAGAATAACCAGATTGCATGTTCATGCATCCACACACGTGTGCGCGCGCACGCACACACCCTGATTACAGAATGTGGCTTTCGGGCCTCTTTGAGATGCTTTGAGATCCAGCTCACACAAGCTGCTCAGAGAGAGTGTTGGAACTCCGCAGCTTAGAGGAGAAAAGCCCAAGAGAAGGGAGACCCCATCCGAACCCCAAAAGGGCTTCTTCCTCGCAGCTCCCCTTGCCAGGCCCTGGCGACAGGGGATGGAGGGTGGTCTCCCTCACAGGCTTCCATTTGAGCAGGGAGGACCTAGGAGAAAAAGCCATTCCATTAAAAGCTGCAAGGACGAGCACCCAGTGACACAAAATGGAGCAGAAACCTCGAGAATTTCACTCCAAGTCCCAGGGAGGCAAGCTCACACAGAACACACGAGGAGGTTGTTTTAAGATGAAGGTTTTACCCCAGACTGGGACAGCACGGCATTGGGGGGCATTGAGGGGCATCACCTGAGGGGACCACTTTTCCCTTTGAGGGAGGGAGCTGCCTTGGACTTACTAGCAAGAGGAGTGCTGGGGGCCTGCCCTTCCAGCATCAATGGTGGGGAGCTTGAGGGCACAGAGAAACCCCTCGGAAGATGGTTTCCGAGAACAGCATCTGCCTTATTGTGCAGCAAAAATAGCTCTTACAGTGGGTAGGTGCCAATTTACATACATCAGCCACGGTAGGCCAGAGGTGATATAGGACATACCATCTTATGGGAGTCCAGACACCAGGAGTTCAGAAACTGCCATGTGTGCTGACCTTGCACCAACAGGGGAATGACTTCTTGTCAAGGGAACCAGGAAATGGCACTTGTCAGTGTTCTGACAGCACTGTGTCCCCAAACATAGCTGTTCTGTGTTAGGACTCCCTGCTGCACGGTGAGCAAGGTAAGCATTCCTCCGCGAGGGTCCAGAGTCAGGCCCTGCAACAGCGGAGTGGAGTGAGTGCTCCCGCCGGGGTCAAAGCTGCCAGAAAACACAACGTCAGGGTCAGGATACTCCAAAGGCCTCCGACAGCCCATGGACCCCCCCCCCGCCCCCTTGCCATGTCCCATGCATGGCACTGGGGCTGGGAAGTCAGACGGCAGACAGTTGTGTAACAGTGCGCTGGAGTGATGCCACCCCACGGGCAGAGAGCCACAGGGAGGCCCATGCAGAAGAGGCCATCCCGGTCAGGGAGGAGAGCGCGGCCCCTGCCAACGGTGTGCCCGCGCCCCCCAGAGTCATCGGGGCCCAGAAGACACGGGACCTGGTTCTATGACTTCACTCCACTTGGTCTTTCTGGGTCCCACCATTTCACACTCTCCCAACTCCACAGCAAGGACCAAGTCTTTATCCCCAAACCACTGGCCCAGAGTCAGGACTCGGAATGGGTGCTGAATAAATACAGCCTGGAACTGTACTAGGTGTCCACAGAAGAGCTCCCGGGGAGAGTGGCCTGCGCCCTGAAACCCTGCGTTCTCCAGGGCTATCGGGGGATCTAATTTAGGGATCACTTAATTTGTTTGTTTATTTATTTATTTACTTACTCTCTGTTTTGGTACTGGGGATTGAACTAAGGGGCACTCCACCATGGTGCCACATCTCCAGCCCTTTTTTGTGTTTTATTTAGAGACAGGGTCTCACTGAGTTGCTCATATAACAGTCATGGTAGGCCAGAGGTGATATGGGACATACCATTGCTAAGTTGCTGAGGCTGGCTTTGAACTCATGATCCCTGCCTCAGCCTCTTGAGCTGGTGGGATTACAGGCATTACTGCTCCTGGTCTCACTCAGTTTATTGGGGCATTTTTACCATACTCTCTTGCATTTTCTGAAATTGAAAGTAGTATTAGAAGCCAACATATGATGTAGAGAAAAGATATATGTACTATATATGTAAGTTAAGAGATACAATTAAAAAAAAAAAAAAAAAACAAGTACTCACAATCCGCCACCCATGTCAAGGATAGCAACATGTCTAGAACAGTTATATCCACCTGTGTGACTCTTTCCTAACTCTTCCCCAGATAGCCCCCTCAGCCCTCACCCATGGCCACTGTTCTGAACCTTCTGTTCAGTGTTTCCTTCATTTTCTTCATGGTTTCATTCTGAAAGTACAGGTAAGAAAAACAATCTACTATTTCTTTTACTTTCTTTCCTTGCTTTGAGCTTTATAAAAGGTATCATACTCTAACCTTTTTAGTTTTATTGAGGTATAATAGATTTGCCAAAAAAATGCACATATTTGACATATAAATCTTTATATACATTTTTTTTTCCTGGTACTGGGGATTGAACTCAGGGACACTCAGCCACTGAGCCACATCCCCAGCCCTATTTTGTATTTTATTTAGAGACAGGGTCTCACTTTTGCTGAGGCTGGCTTTGAACTCATGATCCTCCTGCCTCAGCCTCCTGAGCCTCTGGGATTACAGGTGTGCATCCAGTTTAATGCACAAATCTTGATGAGTTTGGACGCACGTACACACCCATGACCCCACTGCCATAGCCCCAGCTCTTAACATGTCCCAATAGTTCCTTGTGTCTTCTTTTTCTCTTTTCTGAGGTAAGAACATTTAACATGAGATCTATTTTCTAAACATTTTAGAGTGCAGAATACCATCCTGTGAGCCACAGGCACCGTGCTGTGCAGCCCAGCTCTATTAATCAGTCATCTTGCAACACTGAAGCTTTGTACACATTGAGCAATTACTCCTCCTTCCCCTTCCCGGCCCCTGGCAGCCATCATCTTACTCTGCTTTATGAGTTTGACTATCTTAGATAGCTCATGTAAGTGGAATCATGCAATATTTGTCTTTCTGTATCTGGTTTATTTCACCTGACGCAATGTCCTCCAGGTTTATCCATGTTTTTGTAAATTATAGAATTTTCTACTTTCTCTCTCTCTCTCTCTCTCTCTCTCTCTCTCTCTCTCTCTCTCTCATACTGGGCTTTGAACCCAGGGCCTTGTATATGATAGGCAAGCACTGACCTATATTTTCAGTCCCTGTTCCCCTTTTAAACCACATTCCTGTCTTACCCTCCTTTTTTTTTTTTTTTTTTTTTGGTACTGGGGATTGAACCCAGAAACACACAACCACTGAGCCACATCCCCAGCCCTTTTATTTTTTATTTAGAGACAGTGTCTTGCTAAGTTGCTTAGGGCCTCACTAAGTTACTGAGGCTGACTTTGAACTTGTGATTCTCCTGCCTCAGCCTTCTGAGCTGCTGGGATTACAGGCATGCACCACCATGCCCAGATTCCTCTTCTTTTTTAAAACTGAACAATATTCCCCTGTGTGCAGCTTGCTTTTGTTACTCATCTATTCCATTTGGCCTTGGTCCATTCGTATTCCCCTCTGTACAGTACTCTTTGTATGATAGACCATCATTATCATTTATTTATTTGTGGGTAAACATCATTTCTAGTTTTTCTACCATTATTTGCAACATTACCATGGACATTCTTGAGTGGGTCTCCTGGTGCACAGGAGTAAGGTTTTACCCAGGTGTACATCAGGAAGCTCACTGCGGACTTGGAAGGTTCTGAGTGTTCCCAAGGTGAAGTGCATTCTTGGCTTGACATCCAGGGCTGAATTCTTTCCTGCCTGATTCTCTAGCCACGCTGCCCCTCTGTGTACCATTCCCAGACTGCCAACTGCCCTCCTTGTCTCCAGGGATTTGCCCAGGCAACTCCCTGGCCTACAGTGCCTTTCCTGCTCCACTTCCAACCCATCTCTTCCTTCAGATTTGAGCTCAGAGCCCTATCTCCTTCCCTGATGGCCAGGTCTTTTGTGCATCTCTGCACACTTTGTTTGAATTTAGAGAGAAACAATCCCATGTGAAGCCTCATCTCTATCATCTCCAAGCATTATAGTTTTAGAGGTTTTTTTTTTTTTTTTTGTCTCTCTGAACCTCAGGTCTACACTAAAATAGAGGGAGAAATGCTACAACTTATTGAATCTTGACTGTAGCCACACTTACCTTTTTGTGCAAGCATTTCTCAATAAAGTGCAATGTCATGGTGTGGTTAGGATCATATGCTTTAGAATTATATCATCCTGGGTTTGAGGATTACATGAGTCAATGTATATAAAGGACTTAGCACATTGCCTACACACAGAAAATGTGCGGTAACTTCCAGCTGTTATAATATCATGCCTTTTCGTAGGAGTCACTATTTTTATCTCTAGGTTGCAGGTCAAGAAACTGAGGCACAGGGCAACTGAATCTCTTATCCGAGGTATATGGTGAAGCTTGGATTTGAGCCTAGGTTCTTGACGAGCTCAAGCACCTAACTACTTCCTTATAGCAGTTTGAAGTACAGATGAATTAGAAAGTACTAAAATCTGAAAGCATTTTTTCCTTTTCTGCCTACTGGATATTTGGACAGGCCTCCTGACCTATGCCTGAGTCTCTAGGACCTATGACCTATGCCTGAGTGATAGTAAAAACTCCCAGGTGGAAAGTCTAGTTATCTGCACATGTGACATCTGGTGCCTTCGTGGTATAGTGGGGGCAGAGGAAGTATTTAAGTGATTGAAATGGTTCATTTAGGGAAAACGTCACTGCTTCCCTCTGTCTTTTTCTTGCCTAAAGAACAAGCTTGTGAAGTAATAAGCCAAGAGTCTCATGGTGTTTTCTGATTCACTTCCAGCCATCTGGTGAATCACAGAGCTTCTTGAAGCCAGGTAGAAATGAGGACCATCTAGACCGTGAAAAGATCAGGAGACTTGCAGTTTTAAAGTGGTAAATGGGTAAACCAAAGCCCTCAGATCATTTGGGTCTTTTTGAAGAATGAACAACTTCCCCCATTCCTCCCTGATCTTTCCATCCAGGTCCCCAGTGCTTTTCAACAGGATTTGGTGTCGGGGTGTTTCTGCCCATGGACAGGTGCTAGGGTTTTCTACTAGCTAGAAGTTTTAGTGTGCTAGGGAGAGAGTGGAAGGGGCTCCCTTTGGGATTCTGCCAGTGGGCTCCGTCTGGTGAAAGACTTCCTCTTAGGATGAGGCTGGACAAGGGAGTATTAGCATGCAGAGGGACAAGGAGCAGGAAGCAGAACCCAGCTGTCCTGAGCAGCCCCCCCCCCACACCAGACAAAGGACCAGGACAGAACTTGGGCTCAGAACAAAAGGAGTTTCTAACAAAGCAGCACGTTAGATGGCTAGGGAGGGAGGGTGCCCCCTGCCCTAGAGGAGTGTGAGTAGTCACTCAGTTGAGGGCAACACAGGGGGTGTCCAGCAGCCTAGAGCAGCCCCAGCGACTCTGCCACCTGGAGGCTCTGACCCTATCACTGCACCAAAGCCTGTGCCCTTTGACCTCATGCACACAGCTCTCTGCCCTGAGCTTCCTCTCAGTTATTGACTTCCTGCTGGGTTCCACTTTTCAGAGACAAGAACTATATGTATGTTTTTTTTTTTTTTTTTTTTTTTTTTTTTTTTAAAGAGAGAGTGAGAGAGGAGAGAGAGAGAGAGAATTTTTTTTTTTAATATTTATTTTCTAGTTCTCGGCGGACACAACATCTTTGTTGGTATGTGGTGCTGAGGATCGAACCCGGGCCGCACCCATGCCAGGCGAGCGCGCTACCGCTTGAGCCACATCCCCAGCCCTATATGTATGTTTTTTAACTATAGCAAAATGCACATAACAAAACTTAGCAGTTGAACCTTTTTTTTTTTTTTTTTTTTTTTCAGTACTGGGATTAGACCCAGGGCCTCACCTATACTGGGCAAGTGCTCTACCACTGAGCTACATCTCCAGTCCTTTTTATTTTTTACTTTGAGTCAGGGTCACTCTAGATTGTCCAGGCTGGCCTCAAACTTGCGATCTTCCTGCCTCAGGCTCCAGCATAGCTGGAATTATAGGCGA
This sequence comes from Ictidomys tridecemlineatus, assembly GCF_052094955.1. NCBI lineage: Eukaryota > Metazoa > Chordata > Mammalia > Rodentia > Sciuridae > Ictidomys > Ictidomys tridecemlineatus. The sequence continues at coordinate 185,460,877 of NC_135480.1, read as the reverse complement.
GCACCACTATGGCCCGGCTCTCTTTCCCACTTGTAAGTGAAGAGTTCTGTGGCATGAAGTACGCTCACGTTGTTGAGCAGCAATCACCACCATCCGCCTCCAGGACTTTCTCATCTGCCTCAGATGAAACTCTCCAGTTCCGGCAACCCCAACTCTACTTTCTGTCTATGAATCTCTCTACTCTAGGGACTTCGTATACGTGAAATCACACAGAATTTGTCTTTTTGTGACTTATTTCATTTAGAATAATGTCCTAGGTGCATCTATGTCTAGTGTCAGATGTCTTTCCTTTTTAAAGCTGAATAACATTTCATTATATGTTTACGCTACAATTTGTGTATCCACTCATCCATCGATGGACCGTTGGTTGCTTCCACCTTTTAACGACTGTGAATACTGTTGTCTGAACAAGGGTGTCCAAATATCTATTTGCAACAAATATCTATAATATTTAGATATATAATATATGGATATTTGCAATAATTATCTATAATCAATTTTCTTCTGGTATAGGGTGCTTTAATACATGAGTTATATCTCCAGTTTTTTTATTTTATTTTATTTTATTTTTTTATTGGTTGTTCAAAACATTACAAAGCTCTTGACATATCATATTTCATACATTAGATTCAAGTGGGTTAGGAACTCCCATTTTTACCCCAAATACAGATTGCAGAATCACATCGGTTACACATCCACATTTTTACATAATGTCCTATTAGTAACTGTTGTATTCTGCTACCTTTCCTATCCTCTACTATCCCCCCCTCCCCTCCCATCTTCTCTCTCTACCCCATCTACTGTAATTCATTTCTCTCCTTGTTTATTTTCCCATTCCCCTCACAACCTCTTAAATGTAATTTTGTATAACAATGAGGGTCTCCCTCCATTTCCATGCAATTTCCCTTTTCTCTCCCTTTCCCTCCCATCTCATGTCTCTGTTTAATGTTAATCTTTTCTTCCTGCTCTTCCTCCCTGCTCTGTTCTTAGTTGCTCTCATTATATCAAAGAAGACAATTGGTATTTGTTTTTTAGGGATTGGCTAGCTTCACTAAGCATAATCTGCTCTAGTGCCATCCATTTCCCTGAAAATTCCATGATTTTGTCATTTTTTTTAGTGCTGTATAATACTCCATGGTGTATAAATGCCACATTTTTTTTTATCCATTCATCTATTGAAGGGCATCTGGGTTGGTTCCACAGTCTTGCTATTGTGAATTGGGCTGCTATGAACATCGATGTGGCAGTATCCCTGTAGTACGCTCTTTTAAGGTCTTCAGGGAATAGTCCAAGAAGGGCAATAGCTGGGTCAAATGGTGGTTCCATTCCCAGCTTTCCCAGGAATCTCCATACTGCTTTCCAAATTGTCCTCATTAATTTGCAGTCCCACCAGCAATGTACAAGTGTACCCTTTTCCCCACATACTAGCCAGCACTTGTTGTTGTTTGACTTCAGAATGGCTGCCAATCTTACTGGAGTGAGATGGTATCTTAGGGTGTTTTTTTTTTTTTTTTAGAGAGAGAGAGAATTTTATTTTTAATATTTATTTTTTAGTTCTTGGCGGACACAACATCTTTGTTGGTATGTGGTGCTGAGGATCGAACCCGGGCCGCACGCGCAACAGGCGAGCGCGCTACCAGTTGAGCCACATCCCCAGCCCCTCTTAGGGTGGTTTTGATTTGCATTTCACTGACTGCTAGAGATGGTGAGCATTTTCTCATGTGTACTTGTTGATTAATTGTATGTCCTCCTCTGAGAAGTGTCTGTTCAGGTTCTTGGCCCATTTGTTGATTGTGTTATTTGTTATCTTATTGTCTAGTTTTTTTTAGTTCTTTGTATACTCTGGATATTAGGGCTCTATCTGAAGTGTGAGGAGTAAAAATTTGTTCCCATGATGTGGGCTCCCTGTTTACCTCTCTTATTGTTTCTCTTGCTGAGCAAAAACTTTTTAGTTTAAGTAAGTCCCATTTGTTGATTCTTGTTATTAACTCTTGTGCTATGGGTGTCCTATTAAGGAATTTGGAGCCCGACCCCACAATATGTAGATCGGAGCCAACTTTTTCTTCTATCAGATGCAGAATCTCTGATTTGATATCAAGCTCCTTGATCCATTTTGAGTTAACTTTTGTGCATGGTGAGAGGAGGGGATTCAGTTTCATTTTGTTGCATATGGATTTCCAGTTTTCCCAACACCATTTGTTGAAGATGCTATCCTTCCTCCATTGCATGCTTTTAGCCCCTTTATCAAATATAAGATAGTTGTAACTTTGTGGATTAGTCTCTGTGTCCTCTATTCTGTACCATTGGTCCACCCACTTGTTTTGGTACCAGTACCATGCTGTTTTTGTTACTATTGCTCTGTAATATAGTTTGAAATCTGGTATCACTATACCGCCTGATTCACACTTCCTGCTTAGAATTGCTTTTGCTATTCTGGGTCTTTTATTTTTTCATATGAATTTCATGATTGCTTTATCTATTTCTATAAGAAATGCCCTTGGGATTTTGATTGGCATTGCATTAAACCTATAGAGAACTTTTGGTAATATCGCCATTTTGATGATGTTAGTTCTGCCTATCCATAAACAGGGTATATTTTTCCATCTTCTAAGATCTTCTTCTACTTCTCTCTTTAGGGTTCTGTAGTTTTCATTGTATAAATCTTTAACCTCTTTTGTTAGGTTGATTCCCAAGTATTTTATTTTTTTTGAGGATATTGTGAATGGAATGTTTTTCCTTATTTCCGTTTCAGAAGTTTTGTCGCTGATATACAGAAATGCCTTTGATTTATGCGTGTTGATTTTATATCCTGCCACTTTGCTGAATTCATTTATTAGTTCTAGTAGTTTTTTTGTAGACCCTTTTGGGTCTTCTAGGAATAGAATCATGTCATCCACAAATAGTGATAATTTAAGTTCTTCTTTTCCTATTTTTATGCCTTTAATTTCTTTCGTCTGTCTAATTGCTCTGGCCAGTGTTTTGAGAACCATATTGAATAGAAGTGGTGATAGAGGGCATCCCTGTCTTGCTCCAGATTTTAGAGGGAATGCCTTCAATTTTTCTCCATTCAGAATGATGCTAGCCTGAGGCTTAGCATAGATAGCTTTTACAATGTTGAGGTATGTTCCTGTTATCCCTAGTTTTTCTAATGTTTTGAACATAAAGGGATGCTGTACTTTGTCGAATGCTTTTTCTGCATCTATCAAGATGATCACATGGTTCTTATCTTTAAGTCTATTGATGTGGTGAATAACATTTATTGATTTCCGTATATTGAACCATCCTTGCATCCCAGGGATGAATCTTATTTTTTTATTTTTATTTATTTATTTTTTTTGCTGGAAATTTGATCCTGGGGTACTTTACCTCTGAGCTACATCTCAGCAGCTCTTGTTAAGTTGCTGAAGTTGGCCTCAAATTTACAATCCTCCTGCCTCAGCACCTGAGTTGCTGGGATTACAGGCATGTACCACACCTGGCCCTTTTAGTTTTTTAAAAAATATGAACAGGATCTTGTTAAGTTGTCCAGGTTGACCTTCAACTTGAGATATCCTCCTGCCTTGGCCTTCCGAGTAGCTGGGATTACATACACGGGCCACTGCATCAGGCCTTCGTTGTTTTTTGTTTGTTTGTTTTAGTACAGGGGGTTGAACCCAGGGGCACTTAACAACGGAGCCACATCCCCAGAACTTTTAAATATTTTATTTAGAGACAGGGTCTCGCTGAGTTGCTTAAGGTCTTGCCCAGTTGCTGAGGCTGGCTTTGAACTTGCAATCCTTCTGCCTCGGCCTCCTGGGCAGCTGGGGTTACAGGCCTGTGCTACTGCCCCTGGCTTATCCAGGCTTTCATTGCAATCTGGAAGGCACTAAGTCTTGGCCACCTCTGTGCTAGTTCAGATCCCCCTAGAAGCAGGTGCCAAGATGGGATTAAACATGCAGGGACTTTCTTAGAACCAGCCTCTGAAAGAAAACCAGAAGGGAGCCACAGGACACCGGGGGATTCCCAGCGTGAGAAAGGAGTAACATTATCCACAGAGCCGTCTCCAGCAAGAGGCAGTCCCAGCAAGGACGCAAGTCTGACCTGAGCGAAGGAGACAAGGAAGGGAGTCTGAGAGGGGCCTCCTGGACGGCCACCCTATTGAAGAGAGGTTCAGGAGGTTTTCTGGGAGTCCTGGAGCCTACGCTGCCTGTCGGAGGAGCCCACTCTCACCCAGGAACAGGAAGAGGGAGCCTTGGCATGTCCAATGCCCTGGACCAATGGCTGTAAGCACGCAGCAGGAAGTGTGGCGGGTGAACCCCGGGTGGACTGCCTAGCAGTCACCAGCTCCATTGCGGTCACTCTCCTGTGGCTGTGACTGTTCTCGTGGCTGCCACTCTTGGGTCCCTCTGGACTATTTAAGGTGTCATGGGCTCATTTCTTCCGTGGTTAGCATACAGCTTTCACATAGTAGGTGCCCAACAATGAGTAATTAAACAAATGAGCAGACTTCTGGCTTCAATCTATCTCCTAAATGTTTTTACCCAGTAGGGAAAATGTGACCTCCTAAAAGCCCATGGGTGACACTTTTTTTCCTCTTCCCCAACTTGTTTGCCCCCCTGCCGTCTAAGGGTTTCTCATTTGCATATGATTACAGAAGAAAACAGTTTTTTAACAATAAGCTGCATTCTCACTAACTAACCGTCCTGCTTGATCAGAATCCAGAGGGGTTTGAGCCTTTTTTTTTTTTTTTTTGCATAACTGTTAACAGATCTTCACCCACATTTTGTTTATTTGGGGGATCAGATCCAGCCTACTGAACTCCCCAGCTCAGGCATCTGCCTCTCTCTCCCCTCAACCTACCTCCAAGAGCCGGGGGACCCGGGTGAGGTGCAGACAAGAGCACGTATGTGCAGCAGCAGCAAACTTTCATACAGGGCTTGTTACCATGACGACCAGGAAGGTCCAAGTTGACTGTGACCCCAGAGTCACTTTCAGAGTGTCCTCAAATGGCACTGCACACCTTACAGAAAACTTGATGAGGGAGGGGTTTATATGTGTGTCTCCCCCACCACAAATGCATAATTGAATTTGTCCTAATCCTGGTGCCTTAGGACAGAACCTTGTTCAGAAGTAGGACAGTGGCAGATGTCATGGGTTAAGTGAAACGAGATGATACAGGAGTAGGGTAGCCTTACTACCCAGGGGGCTGGTGTCCTTATAAAAGGAGAATTTGGGCTCAGACATTCACACAGGTGCTGTGTTGATGCTTGCACAAGCCAGGAAGACCAAGATTGCCAGGAAACCTAGGGGAGAGGCCTAGGACCCCTCCCTTCCCTCCATCAGAAGGAACCAACCTTGTCCACACCTTGACCTTAGATGTCTAGTTTCCAGAACTATGAGACAAGACATTTCTGTTATTTAAGGCACTCTGTTGGCAGTATTTTGTTACAGCAACCCTAGACAACGAACAGAGAAGGAGAGGAGAAAACCAAGTGGACGTGAGCATTAATCACCTGGTACCTTCACTTTTCCAGGAGCTCTAGGTGATTACCTTCAAGAAAATGCTTTTACTAGGAATAAAAAAAACAACAGTTGCTTATTTGAAGACCATTCCGATGGGGCAAAACACACGTTTTCAAACAGCTGGTACCTGTAAAAGACGCTCTTGTCAACAGGATATTCCTGTTGGCATGGTACTGTGTATTTGCCTAAACCAACAGCACCCTGTTTCTGCAACAGTCAACCTACACAAACAAGGAAATATGGCTGGAGAAATCAGAAAATGCATACATCACAGGAAATCCCCAGACATGAATGCAGACAAGATCAACTGAAGAGTGACAAAAGAGATCTGGCAAATGCAGGAACTCTGCCCCTTGGAAATGTTTGACATTTTCCTGGAAAAGTTGCACTCAGTACGTTTAAAAGGAAAAGCATGGATGGTCAGAGCTAAAAGAGGAACCTAGGGATCACTGAATCTAGCTGCTCAATTTGGTTGGTTGAGAAAACTGATGCTCAGGATGGGGAAGGGATTGATCTACAGTCACACAGGAGCAAGCACTTGCTGGGAGTCCTGAACCCAGCTTTTCCAACTCCCAGTTGAGGAATCCTTCCCTCCCTATCCGTCTTTCCTCTTCTTTCCCATCTCTCTCTGTGGCTGGTTCCTGAGGTGAATTATTATTATTATTTTTTAATCACTACCTGGAAAGATCTTGCCATTGCTCACGATGTCCCTGGGATTCCTGCAGGGGGAGTCCCATGCTCTCTTTCACTGACCTTCGAGTATCTGAGAATTATTCAAATTTATGTCAAGGGAGCTGGCAGGCAGGATGGTCTCCTTTTCTCCCAGAGCCTGATCTGTTACCAGATGTAGAAAAGCCACTGACTTTGAAAAAGTCCTCTCTCCCTGGCTCTGTTTCCATGAAGGTCCCCGTAAAGTCCAAGGAGACACACCTTCAGTGACAAGTGGGACAGCACAGAACTGGGGGAACTGTAGGAGCACCCGACACCCAGTGCACAGACCCACCCAGCACTTACAAAATCAAAGATGAACACACGCGGCACACACTTGCCCTGAACACACACCCACACGCCACGCTGAGCACTCACATCATACACACAGACAACACACATTCCCACAAAGCCCCTGCAGGAATGAGGTGAGCTCCTAAAGAAGCCATGCTGTACAAAGCCCAGTGACACAGAGTGGCCTTCCCCTCTGGGCTTGAATCTGCCTCTGCCTAACCTTGGTCGGGTTCCTGAACTTCTCTGAGTTTCAGTGTCAACGTTTGACCATGAGGCTGTTTGTGCTATTGGATGAGAGTGCATATCGAGTGTGCAATTCAGTGCTTACTCCTCGCAGCCCTGGGAGTGTTTGTCCATGTTATTTTTGCACAGACTGCTGCCTGTTGGAGTTTCTGAATGCTCCCCACTGCCGGGTCTCTGGACAGCAATAGGATCAAGGCTAGAGGAACGTGATGGATTAGTGCAGACAGCCTCCTATCTGGTCTCTCTGCCTCCACTCTCCCCTCCCGGATCCATCTGCCCTTTTCCAAAGTGATCTTGCTGAACTGCCAATCTGTTCACCAACTCCCCTCCACTAGAACCTCCTTTGGCTGCCCTTATCTTCCAGGACCAAGTCCAAACTCCTGGGCTTGGCACATGAGTCCTTTATCATCTGGCACCTGGCAGCCCATGTGCCCGAGCCTTGCTGATTTGCTCATTATTCTCTGAACACCTGTTGCATAGACCGCTCCTCCTTGCCTTTGCACATACTCTCCCCCACTTCCTGAGATGCCCTTCCTCCTCTGGGGGTCTAGCTGAGTGGTCTAGCTGAATGGTTCTCAAAGTGTGGTCTCTGGAGCACCACAACAGCAATACCAGGAAGTCAGAAATGCAAATTCTTGGGCCCCACCTCTAGATCTACTGAATCAAAAACACTGGGCACTGGGCCCAGCAATCTGTGTTTTAGTAAGCCCCCAAGAGGGTTTGAGAACCTCTGTCTCCTGAAGGCATTCTCCCCCAAGTTCAGGTGCTGCTTGTTTATGACATCCTTTCAACTCCCTGCTGCCTTCTGCAGATAGGGTCCTGTCCCTCAGACTCCTCCAAGTGTTCAGAGAGCTCTGAACTCAACTCATAGTGCTGACCACATTCTGTGCTTCTTATTGTTGTCTCTTTATATTTATGTTCCCATTGCTGGCTTGGGGATGTTATCATGCTTTTATCTACTTTTGCCCAAGTGCCCATTATAGGGCCTGAAATGTAATGAATATACCCATGAATATCAGTGCTCTGAAATTTCTCTACAACCCTGGGCCAAGTTCAGGAATGTGGGCAGACAAGGTCTCTAGGAGAGTTTATTCATGAACTCTGCCTCTCTACCTTTCTCATATTCATTCCATATCCTCCCCTTTCCCTAGCCCCTGAGTAACTTGAAATTCCTTGAAATCACATGCATTTTATTTACATGTTTCTGTATTCCCTAATATATGTCAGTCTTTTATTTTTATTTTTGGTACCAGGGATTGAATCTGGGACCCTTAACCACTGCACCACGCCCCAGCCCTCCTTTATATTTTATTTAGAGACAGGGTCTTGCTAATAAGTTGCTTAGGGACTCACTAAATGGCTGAACCTGGCTTTGAGCTTGTGATCCTCCTGCCTCAGCCTCCTGAGCCGCTGGGATTACAGGCATGAGCCACCGTGCCCAGCTTAATTTTTAAACATAGGAAAAAAATATGTAGCATAAAATTTTTCATCTTGATGGTTTTTTATCAGTAGTATTGAGTACATTCATTTTATGCCAGTTTTAATGGGGGTAAAAAAATGATTAAAATTGCTTGAAAACAAGAAATTTTGGCAACACAAGAATACTCATCATGTCCACATTGAGATTTGGAATGCTCCAAGAGATATGTGTGCCTGTCTTTGAGAATACTGTATGTATATAGTTTTGGGATTTCAGGTATTCAATGGGGGTGATGACATATACTCCCCACAGATAAGGGGGTGCTGGTGTAGTAGCTACAGCTAACATTAATTGAGTGCTCACTAGGATCCATGCACAATGGTAAGTGCATTCAAACACATCTTATTTAATGTTGACAACATCACTGAGAAGCAGATATCTCCACACAGCAGAGGACACTAATGGAGAAATAGAGTAACTTGCCAGTCCCTGGATTGGAACCTCTAAGCCACTGTGCTGAAGCACCTGACATTGCACCTCTGGAGACGCCTGCATGTCTTGGGAACATGGCAGTCCCTTTGCTCTGGTTCCATTTACGGCTAGCTGGCCCTTGCACCTGCAGGCAATAAGTGACCCATGTAACCTTCTCTGGTTCAGGCCACTGCATTTCTATCCAAGCTTAGCCTGTGTTTTGCCTGGTGAAATCACAGTCCCCTGTTCAAAGCTGGAGCAGGACTGGAGTCCTCAACCTGTCACTTGGCTCCTCTGTGATCTAGCAAACCTTGTCTAGGCCTTACCAGGCCTCAGCTCTCTCATTTGTCAAGGTCCACAGTCCCTTACTCAAAGATCTCCAGGCCAGATGTGTCTCAGAATTCAAAATGTTTCATATTTTTAAAAGGTGACAAGCATACACACTCTGTGTTACACCCACTGGAGGCTGGGGCAGCGCACCCCAAATATCAAACACATTACTTTTTTTTCGCAGCAGAAGTATGAATATTCACACTGAGTGGGATAAATACAGACTCATGTCATTTCAAATTGGCACCAGATAAGTTACAGAAGCGTTTTCATTTTTTTTTCAGAGCTTTTAGAAATGTGAAATTGAGGACTTTATGGACTTATACCTGCCTCAGAGGTTTATTACAAGGTCTAGGTGCCCTCAAAGTACATGCAAATACTTTTAGTGGAGGTGGTGGCCTGCTGGAGGGACAGAAGGCAGTTGATAAGAAGGTGGCTCATCTCTTGTCCCATCCTTTACAAATCCTACCCTTTTCTCAGCCCCCTTTCAGACCGTCCTCTTTGACTTTCCCATTTAAGATCCACCTACTCAATGTGCTCTTCCCAGACCCAGACTCACTTTCTTTACACCCTCCTATGTAACTGGAGTCTCCAGATACACAGTCATTTGCATCTGGTCTTGCAGCTTTGGAAATGTCAGACCATATGGTATGCTTCTGGGTGAGCTGGCCTGGGTCATTTTATGCTCCCTGAGGTAAGCTACTCCGGAGGCCCAGGTGCTTCTTGCAAAAGCAACCAAAGGACAGTTTTTCTAGAAGGATGAGTAATATTATGATCTCACAAGAAAGCCCACCCCCAAAGCCCTCTCATGCTGACCCATGGCAGAGGGATGAGAGTCACAAAGAAGTAGAGAACTAGCTGGGCCTATCTCTTAGCTCTCTGGAGATCAGCCAATTGTAGGTCCCTCGCAGGTCTGGCCATTCCTAGCAATCACATATTGCCACGCCAGGTTTTGGGAATGCCACTAGAAAACAGAAGTGTGGAGAGGGTAGAGGGCAAGGTGCCCATTGTGTACTTACGTCAGCCCACGAGTACTGTTGTTGCTGTGAGGATGAGATTGCACCATGGAATGGGAAAGGCCCTTCCCTGATCTAAGCCATTATTATGTGGGTCCTATTCTGGCCACAGACACCACGTGGGAAGTCAGGCCTCCGCTGTTATTTCAGCCTCGGGGGTGAAAACATCCGAACAGTGGAATCTTTTTTGTTCCTGGCTCCAGTCTCGGAATGCACAGACTGTGGATTCACCGCTGTTTTGTCTCCACCGATCACCACCCCAAGCAGAAGGGCCTCGCGATGCACATCTAGTCTCCTTCCTTGGTCCCTGGCCGGCTCACTGCTGGCACCCGTTGGACACCTTGGCAGGTTGCCAGGGCCTAGAAAACTGGGGAATCTAGACAACGCTGGGAACTAAGTGCTACTGGGTTAGTGGGGCTGGTGGAGGGACCGCGATGGTGGGAGGTGGGGCGGGCGGAGCTGGGCCACCCAGCCCCGGGGTCCCCCTCAGAGTTGAGCACGCGGGGAGCCTCCCCGCGCCTACCTGCGTGCGCCCCTGGTGGCGGCCGCGGGACCTGCAGGCCGGCGTCCCGGGTGACGGCGATTGTTGATTTCGCCGGCTTTGATGAGGCCAGAGCGGGCCTCTTCAGAGGAATGCAGACCTGTCTGCACCCGAAAACCAAAACCGTGGCCAAGGGGCGGGGCGGGCGGCCGGCGGAGAGGCCCTACCCCACCCGGGCGGACGCGGGCATCTGGAATGGGGCCTGGCGGAGTGGGCCGGTAGGCGGCGCGGGCCCGGGGCCAGCCGCGCTGCGTTCCCACGTGCGTAGGCGAGCGCTCCCGGAGCCGGGGACCGGCCCCCGCTGGGGAGCAGCGCCGGGACTCCCCCTCTGTGCGCACCGACCCCCCGAGAGCCCAAGTGGGGCTTTCGCAAGGTTTCTCAGAACCAGTCCCGGATTCCCTAGAACCCATTCATTCTGATCCCTGGCCTCGCCCACACCGACCTCCCCCACTTGAGCCACCAGGCGCCTCTGGTTACTGAGCGCTCCAAGTGCCCTTGGAGATTTGGAAGATTTCGTATAGATTTTGCGAAGATTTTGTATAGTTCATTAATATCTTTGTCTCCTGGGTCAACAAAACAACTAAAATTTATTTTTACCTGTTTCTTTTTATTAAAGAAAAAGAAAAAGAAAAGTGCTACGTGAAAATGTAAAATGTCCCATGTATTTCTATTCTTCCAATGCACTCAGCTGCCTGCTCGTCCCCAGGTCGCAGGGCCTTTGTACTTGCTCTTCTCTCTGCCTAGAAGGCTTTTCTTTCAGAGTGACTTCCTTCTTCCTTGCAACTCAGATTTCTCATACCTGACGACTTACTAAACAGTCCCACTCCATCCCTCTTGCGTCACGCCCTCCAGTTTTATTGTCTTCGTAGCACTTAGCACTCTGTGTTGTATTTACCGCCCCCCCCTCCCACCCAGCTCCTTGAGCATCAGCCTTGAACATCCTGTTCACTGGGTTCTCCCTGGTGCCCAGAGTAAATATTTGTTGAATTAATGTTGAAAGACTCCTCCTGGAGGTGACTCCTTCAAATGCATTTGTTTGCACCAAAGCCAGAATTCTGAGTCTGTGTGCCTCAAGTAGGCGTTCTCATGGATTCTTTGTTTTGCCTTTCTGTCTTCTTTTCCTGGGAAATGGAAAAGTAAATATGCTTGACTATAACAGTCTTTTGTTGGTTTACAACTGAGCTTCAAGATTAAGGGTTTGGGCTTTAGATAGAAGGGGTTTCTGTCGTCTTCTGCCAATCTCTTCGGTGAACCTGGATAGGTTACTATCCTTCTTAAAGTCCCAGTGCACCTTAAGTGTTGGGAGGATTTGGGTTTGAGGATTTAGGTGCCTCCTTGGGGCAATTTGCTCTGCTTTGCACTCCAAAGTCACATAGCTGGCATGGCAAAGTCTCCATTAATCAACCAGCCAGAGTGCTTGGGGCAAGAAATGTCCTGATTAATTTAAATTCCTGGCTAAGGATCAGCTAATTAGAACATCCTTATTGAAAGTATGAATAGGAGAAGAATCCATTTTATTGCTCTAGAAAGCAACTTCATCGAACAAAATCACACATTCTTGGAAATATAGTAAAGTGAATGTTGTTATTTCCCTCTCAAAATTAAAACTGAGCCCTGAGCCTGGGGTTGAAGAGACCCTTCGAGGGTTCCCAGCTGCTGAGCATAGCTGTGTGGCTTTAGGTAAAGCTCTGCTTTGACCTCCAGTGTATCTGTTGTCTTCGAGGGACTTGAAGGTGGTACCCCCAGCTTCTAGGGAATTTGAGAGAATGAAAGGCGGTAACACATCTAAAGTGCCATCCAGAACCTGGCATGCAGCAGGTGCCCAGTATTTATTATTATTTGCAATGTCTCTGACCACCACAATGTGACTGAGCCACATACCTGAAGACAAATGCCAAGACAGATTGAGTTGGCCCATGGTCCTGGCCTGTCTCATACTCTGGGGCCCTGGGAGAGCTCCACTACTCCCTGGCCTCGGTTTCCTCTTGGGTAAGATGAGGAGTCTGGGTCGTCCCCGATTTTCACATAGGAGTTGGTAGTGGCTAGATTCATGCGATGCTCCAGGGTTTCTTCCTCTGTGGGTCTTGGGTCTCAGCCTGGGCTCTGGAAGACCAGGCTCCTTCTCTCCCAGTCAGGCTGGGCCCTTCCAAGGACCTCCTTAGGTGCTGGCTGCCAGCCCGGCCCAGTTGTTGTCACTCAAATCATCTTGCAGCAGCAGCTGCACCAACCTTCGTCTTGGAAAAGCTGTCCTGTGACGCCCTCTGGAGGAAGTAGGGATTCCTTTCCTCTGCCATCAGTTTCCAGTTCTGGGCCCCAGAGACTGACCCAGGCCAGAGCTGGTAAAGCAAAAAAAAAAAAAAAAAAAAAAAAGCCTGCAAATACATGCCCTCTCAGAGCTAGGGTAGACCACTCTTTCCAACCTTGCACCTCAAGTCCTGCATGACCCCCTTCCTGGGTTCCCTGCCCCAAGACGGCTGCCTTCCTAGGCCACCTGCCCCATCCCCTGCTCAAAGACCTTTAGGGCTTCTCATGCCAAGCTTCCCAAAGGACACCTAAAGTCTTTTGGGGCAGGGGACAGGTCACAGGCCTCTCTGGCTATTTTCCCACTGCAACCCACAATTCAGGGAAATGTGAGGATAAAAGGCAATAACACATCTAAAGTGCTGCACCGTGCGTGGCATGCAGCATGTGCCCAATATTTATTATTTGCGATGTCCCTGACTAACCAATGAGCTATTGCAGGTAGAGCTGCCAAAACTTTATTTTAGAGCCTCCTTCTATATGTTTGTAAATTTTCCAAAAATTATAAAGCAAGGTTACCAAGTTGAAATTGATGAATGTGTAATTAAATGTCTTCAAAAGGTGATTTTACAATTAGCAAGGACGGTGGAATGCGTTGGACATGATTATCCAAAGTACACGTAGGAAGACACGAATTGGGTGTCAGCATACTTTATATACAAAGATATGAAAAATTGTGCTCTATATGTGTAATAAGAATTATAATGCATTCTGCTATTGTGTATTTAAAAAAAATAAAATCAATAAGAAAAAAAAAGTGATTTTATATCAACTGTCTCTGCAACTGGCCTCCACTATTAGGCAGTTATATATAATTCACATTTAATATGGGTGGGGGTTAATTAATATGTATGATATGACTTGTGGGCAGGGCCAAGGTCTAAAGTCATTCTGAGCCTTTCCACCTCCACTTGAGCCATCCTGAGACACTTGCTGATCCTCTCACAGGTTCCACTTTTCCCAGACTCCAGATCTTTGCACCTGCAGTTCTCTTGTGCCGAGGGTCCTTCACCTTCACCTTGCCTGGGTGATCCCTGTGAACTTCTCAATAGGATCTCAGGAAGTACCCCTGAGGTGCTTTCACGGTCATGGAGTGGGGACCCCTGCAGCAAGCTTTCTCTGGCTGTCATTTGTGAGGAGGAGAGCTCAGGACCAATGTCTTTTTTTTTTTTAATATTTATTTTTAGTTTTTCGGTGGACACAACATCTTTGTTTGTATGTGGTGCTGAGGATCAAATCCGGGCCGCATGCATGCCAGGCGAGCACGCTACCTACCGCTTGAGCCATATCCTCAACCCCAGCCCCGTCTTTTGCCTCCATGTTCATCTGTGCACTGGCCCTGACCATCCTGGAGAGCAAGGCTGGGCCTCATTTAGCCTTGTGTCCCCAGTGAAAGGACATATGGCATATGGATGTGTGGATAGATGGATGAATGGGTGGATGGATGCAAGAGGGGTGGCCCAGTGGAAAGTCCCAGCATTGAAATGTAGGAAAAGAGATTCATCATCTGGCTGGTGTCTGAAATGTTCTCTACATATTCTGCCAACAGGCAGTTTAGGTCCCACTGGATGTGGACTTTTTGTTGTTGTTGTTGTTACTAGGGATTGAATTTAGGAACACTCAACCTGAGTCCCATCCCCAGCCCTATTTTGTATTTTATTTAGAGACAGAAATTCACTGATTTGCTTAGCACCTCACCATTGCTGAGGCTGGCTTTGAACTAGTCATCCCAAGTTGCTGGGGTTATAGGTGTGTGCCACTATGCCCAGCAAGGTGGACGTCTTTAAGGGACAAAAAAATAAACTTGTGGTTCCACCACTCGTTCCATGAACTTAGGCATGTTGCTCTTCTAAGATTGTCTTTCCATGTATAAAAGGGGCTAATGATATGCAGAGCCCGCGATCACAGGCTAGGTTAGATAAGATGACCTAGGTGGACTGTAAAGCCATTTTGACACAGGAGCTATTATTATTGCCCTTGTTCAAATCCCATTCAGCAGCCCTCTTGGCACTAGAAGAAGCTTCTTCCTCAGACTCATCTGAAACTTCCTGCCCCGTGATTCACCTGCTCACCGGTCACTCTGCTGTCTGGAGCCCCCGTACACGGAGGAGGGTTGGGCATTCTAGTGGCACCGAGGCAGGCACTGAGATCAGGTCCATGCACACCAAGCACCAAAGTACCATCACCTCGTGAAGGTTGCTGTCGGCAAACTCCAGAATGTCACCAACTCTAGGTATAGAATGTTAATTACCAGGGAAACAACACCTACAAACAAATTTAAAGAGGAAGAAAAAAAGAGGGAAAAGGAGCCTTTAGACTAAAATGATGATTGAAGAGATAGAGCAATTAAATGGTCTATGTGAATTTGTTTACATCTTGATTGAAACAAACCAACAATTTAAAAAAATTACCATACAATCATGAAAATGTAAACAAAATTATTTTAAATTTCTTCCTTCCTTTTCTTTCTCCTCCTCCTCCTCCTCCTCCTCCTCCTCCTCCTCCTGTATTGGGGATTGTATTGAATTCAGAGTACTCTACCACTGAGCTACATCCCCAGCATTTTTTAAAAGAGGTTTATTTTAGCTCATGATTCTGAAGGTCCACAAGGTCAAGGCCACATCTGGTGATGGCCTGTTTGCTGGCAGTCCTGAGGTGGAGCAGGGCTTTACATGATGAGATGCAGGGAGTACTTCTATATGTGCCTTCTGGTCTCCCTCTCTCTCTCTTTTTTTTTTTTTTTTTAATTTGGTCTTTTTAGTTCTACATGACAATTAAGTTTATTTTTGACATATTTCCCCAGCCCTATTTATTTGTTTATTTATTTATTTTTCAAGACAGAATTTCACCAAGTTGCAGAGGCTAGCCTCCAACTTGTGATCCTCCTGCTTCAGCCTCCCAAGGTAGCTGGGATTACGTGTGCACCACCATGCCTGGCTTTATTTTAATTTTTTTTTTTTAGTTGTGATCATGGTATTTTTTTGTGTGTGTTTTCAAGTCTTATCTTTTATAAATACCTGCTGAAATATTTACAAGTGAAATTATGTGAGACGCAGGATTTGATTTAGAATAAGCTAATATGTATGAGGAGCAGGGTATCAGGAGTACATACAGGGACGGATGAAGGAAATTCACGTTATATATGCTGTAACTGGATACACAGTGGTTTATTATGGCTTTCTTTCTATTTTTTTGTGTTCAAAATTTTCTATACTAAATAACTTTTTTCCTAGATTTATTGAAGTATGATTGACAAATAAAATCATCACCATAGCCACTATACCCAGCTATGATGCTACATTTTTTTTATTACTAACATACCATTTTATTGGTAGATAAAATCAATCTTTATTATTATTATTATTATTTATTCTAATTTGTTATATGTGACAGAAGAATGCATTATACAATTCATATTATACATACAGAGCACAATTTTTCATATTTCTGGTTGTACTCAAAGTAGAGTCACACCATTCGTGTCTTCATACATGTACTTAGGGTAATGATGTCCACCTCATTCCACCGTCTTTCCTACGCCCATGCCCCCTCCACTCCCCTCCCTCCCCTTTGCTCTATCTAAAGTTCTTCTAATTGTCCCACATCGCCCCTCCCCTGCAACCCCACTATGAGTCATCCTTCTTATATCAGAGAAAACATTCAGCGTTTGTTTTTTTGTCTAACGTATTTCACCAAACATATTCCCCTCCCCTCCCGTCCACATGGCCACCATGGCAAGATATCCTCCTCTTCCATGGAAGAATGAGATTCCATTTACATATAATATTCCATTATATATATTCATATATAATGAACACCCCCCCACACACACACACAAATATAGATTCACAATTTTAAAATCCATTTAGGGTGTTTCATGTCTTGCCTATTGTAAATCATGCTTTAATAAGCACGGGAATACATGTGTCTGTTTTTGATCCTACTTTCAACTCCTTTGGATATATATACCCAGAAGTGGGTTTGCTGGATCATATAACAGATATGTAATCAACCATTGAGCCACATCCCCAGCCCTTTTTTGTATTTTATTTAGAGACGCGGTTTCTTAGGGCCTTGTTAAGTTGGTGAGGCTTTTGAAATCACCTCCTCCTGCCTCAGCCTCCTGAGCTGCTGGAATTACAGGCCTGGGCCACCATGGCCAGGCTAGGGGTTCTATTTTTTTTTTTTTTAATTCTTTGAAGAACCTCCTGACTGTTTTCCATACGATTGTATCCATGTACATTCCCCCCAGCAAGGTCCAAGGAACTCCTGTTCTCCACCACCTGGCCAGCAGATGGAAGACACCTTGCAGTCTTGTCTCTGTAGTAACAGCCATCCTAGCAGGTGTGAGGTCCTATCGCACCGGGCTTTTGGTTTGCATTTCCTTGATGATGGGTGTGGTTGAGCTCCTTCTCCAGTACCTGTTGGCCATTTGTGAGTTTCTTTGGAAAAATGTCTATGCCCACTTTCACTTAGATTACTTGATATTTTTTTGTTATGGAGTTGTATGTGTTCCTTGTATATTTTGAAATGAACCCCTTTCCAAATATATGACCTGCAAATATTTTCTCCCACTCCTTAGGTTGCTTTTTCCTTTTGTTGACAGTTTTCTTTGCTGTGCAGAAACTTTTGAGTTTGATGCAATACCACATGTGTATTTTTGCTTTTGTTGCCTGTACTTTGGAGTCACACCCCAAAAAATCATTGCCAAGACTAATGTCAAGGATGTTGTTTTTTATTGTTTGGACGGGGACTTGTTATCTTGCTCAGGCTGGCCTCAAACTCCTGCATCAAGCAATCCTCCTGCCTTAGCCTCCAGAATAGCTAGGACTACAGGGACATACCACCACACCCAGCTAAGGGGTATTCCTCTGTTTTTCTCTAGGAGTTTTTTGGCTCCAGGTTTTGCATTTAAGACTTCACTCCATTTTTAGTTTATTTTTGTGTATGATAATGGTTGTATAAGAAGGGTTTTTTTTGCATGTGGATATCCAGGATTCTTTTGGAGGCCTGCAGCAGGGATTGAACTCAGGGGCACTTGACCACTGAGCCATATCTCCAGCCTTTTTTTGTATTTATTTACAGACAGCGTCTTACTAGGTTGCTTAGCACCTCGTTTTTGCTGAGGCTGGCTTTGAACTCGCGATCCTCCTGTCTCGGCCTCCTAAGCTGTTGGGATTACAGGCATGCTCCACTGCACCCTGCGGATGTCCAATTTTCACAACACCATTTGTTGAAGGAACTGTTCTTTTCCCATTGTGATTTCTTGATAAACAAATGCCTTTACAAATCGCATGCCTTGTTCCGGTTTCTGGAGACCCCTCAATGCTTTAGTGTAAGTAATCATATAATCATTCGTTGTGGCTGAGGGGAGAAGAGTCAGTTGGGGGAGTTCATGGGTGGGGAGAAAGAGCAGAGGGGAGGAGGTCACTCAGCACTGTGTCAGCCCCGTCACTGTCTGGCGCTGGGCTGGCGCCACCCTGAATTCCTACAACATGCACACATGGACTGGCTTCACAGTGTCCTCTGAGCTCATCCTGGGGGGGAGGTGGTGTCACCCTCACAGACAGGGAAGCAGGGAGTCACATGCCCAAGATCACAAAGCTCAAAAGTGTTCAAGTCCTGCTGTGGGGGAAAAACAAAGAAATGCAATAGCGTAATGAAGGAGAGAGAGAGAGAGAGAGAGAGAGAGAGAGAGAGAGAGAGAGAGAGAGAAAGACATGGGATCTATGAACAGTGAAATCAATCCAGGAAAGCAGCAAGTGTGGCCCTTGTGGTCAGGGGAGCAACAGGCTTGAAAGAGGCAAGACTAGATTGGATCAGAAGGGAAAATCCCCAAAGAGAAGTCTCTGGAAACCTTTGGAAGAACACTGGATTACTACAGTCAGCAGACAGAAAAACTTAGTCTTATATTTCTAATGAAAAGCGTAAGAAATGGCCAATTAAAATTTCAGAAAGAACTGCAAAGGTTGTAGAATAAAATATGAAATACAATTTTTTGTAACTGTCAGTGTCGGGAAGGTATATGGTCATAAAATCCAGAGATCACTTTTTTAAAGGGCTTGATGGATTCATCTAGATGACAACAGGCTGTTCCTGGCATGTCAAAAAATACCCTAGCAAAATAAAACACAAATTGTAAAATGGAAAAAAAAATTATTTGAACACATAAATAAAGGGTTAATTTCAGTAACATATAGAGAGTTCCTAAAATTCAATAAAAATAGACCAATGATCTAATAAGAAAGTATGTAAAAAACAAAGACAATACAAACATCTTAAAAATATATGAAAAGATACTCATTCTAAACCATAAAGGAAATGCTAATTAAAACCATAACAAAATACTGTGAGATTCATAAGGACTAAAATGTTTGGCAAATCCCCTGTTGTCAATGGTGTGGGACCACAGACACTTCCACAGGCTGTGGGATAGGGTGCAAATTGGTGCAAGCTCCACAGAGGATCTCTTAGTATCTATCAGAAGGAAAGTGCTCACATCCATTAATGCAAAAACTCCACTTGTAGGAATTTATCACATTTTTGTACACTCAAACATGAATAATAATACACATGATGTTATTATGCTTATTAAATTTAATTAATTATTTAATTAATTGGGTTTTTTGCAGTATGGAGGAGTGATCCCAGGGTCTCAAGCTTGGCAATCTTCCTGTCTCGGCCTCCTGAGCAATCAGGATTACAGGCATGCCACCGTGCCTGGCTAAATTCACTTACGAGTGAATTTCTATACTTGCAAATTTACAAGTGTTCAACCACCACAATTCGGTGGTTTTTAGTATACCCACAGATTTACAGCCTCACCACTAATTTCCAAACATTTTTGTCACCCTGAAGAGAAGCCTTGTGCCCATCAGCAGTAATTCCACAGACTCTCTTATTACCCAGCCATCGACAACTACTAATCTAGTCCATACGTGGCCCTTAGTGTTTGGCTTGGTTCCCTTAGCAAAATGTTTTCAAGGTTCATCTGGGGGCTGGGGATGTGGCTCAAGTGGTAGTGCGCTCGCCTGGCATGCGTGCAACCCGGGTTCGATCCTCAGCACCACATACCAACAAAGATGTTGTGTCCGCCAAGAACTAAAAAATAAATATTTTTTTTTTTTTTTTTTTTTTTTTTTTTTTTTTTTTTTTTTTTTTTTTTTTAAAGAGAGAGTGAGAGAGGAGAGAGAGAGAGAGAGGATTTTTAATGTTTATTTTTTAGTTCTCGGCGGACACAACATCTTTGTTGGTATGTGGTGCTGAGGATCGAACCCGGGCCGCACGCATGCCAGGCGAGCGCGCTACCGCTTGAGCCACATCCCCAGCCCTAAAAAATAAATATTAAAAATTCTCTCTCTCTCTCTCTCCTCTCTCACTCTCTCTTTAAAAAAAAAAAAAGGTTCATCTGGGCTTTGTCGTGTATTAGCATTTTGTTCCTTTTTTACTACTGAATACTATCCTGTTGCATGGATATACCACATCTCCTTATCCATTCGTCAGGTGGATGACATTTGGATTATTTCTATTTGGGGCTATCATATATAATGCTCTCTAAACATTTTGTTTGAATATCTTCTTTCAGGGGCTGGGGTTGTGGCTCCATGATAGAGAGCTTCCCTCACACATGTGAGGCCCTAGGTTCGATCCTAAGCACCACATAAAAATAAATAAATAAAATAAAGGTATTTTTTTTTTAAAAAGGATATCTTCTTTCAATGCTCTTGAGTACTTACCGAGGCGTAGAATTGCTAGGTCACGTGGTAACTCTGGTTAGCCTTCAGGGGAACTGCCAGACCCTCTCCCGCCCCAGCAATCTACGGAGGCTCACTTCCTCCACGTCTTCTCCAGCCCTGGCTATCCCACGGCTCTTGTCAATACTGAATGAAGCCCTGATGCAAAGGCACCAGCTGGACTGCAGCAGCTTTTTGTAAGGGAGTGAAGGGGACTATGAGGAGTCAGCGAAGCAGCGGGTCACCTACTCTTCTTGAGTTATGTGGCTCTGGCAACCGTTCAGGGCACAGTTTTTCTCTCTAGACGCTGAGACAGATCAACGGATCTACCCACCCATTGGTGTTCGTTGTGACAGCAAGTTGCCCCACATGGAGCGTCTTCACGCCCTCCCGGTTTTCCTGGAGCAAGAGTCCAGGCAGGACTGGATGGAGTCCCCTCCGCAGGGTTTCTTTGTACCTGCAGAACTCAAGGCAGCTGTGTTTTTTCCTTTTCTCCTTTTTCCTTCCCCTTTTTTTTCCTTCTCTTTCTCCTTCTCTGGCAGCTTGATACTTAAGGTCAGCAGTGGACCTGGGCACAGTGGCACTTGCCTGTAATTCCAGGGGCTCAGGAGGCTGAGGCAGGAGGATGGCAATTTCAAAAGCCTCAGCAGCTTAGTGAGGCCCTAAGCAATTTAGCAGGACCCTGTCTTGAAATAAAAATAAAAATATAAAAAGGGCTGGGGATGTGACTTAGCAGTACCCCTGTATTCAATTCCCAGTACAAAAAAAAAAAAAAAAAAAGGTCATCAGTGGAGATGGTGTTTTTCTGATGCTTGGAATCTCTGACTTCAGGCAAGGGCTGGACCCTTAGTAAAAGGCTCATCTGATTAAGTCAGGTCAAACCAGGTTAATATGTCTTTTGATTCATTCAGAGTCAACTGATTAGGGAACTCAATCACATCTGTAAAATCCCACCATCTTCATGAAATAATATACTGTAACCATAGCTATGATAGCCATTGCCTTTGCCATATTCTGTTCATAGCAGTTCCTGCCCGCAGCCAAGTGCATAGCACCAGATGGAGGAGCTCATGGGGATCACTTTAGAATATTAGACACACTGATTGTTATCAGTGATAATTCTGACTTAGAAGTGAGTTCCCATTCTTGCAAATTTATAAGTGTTATTGAGAGCCAATAATTTAGTTGGGAACTTCAATTTTTATATATTTAAGAACAGATACTGGGGCTGGGGATGTTGCTCAAGCGGTAGCGCGCTCGCCTGGCATGCGTGCGGCCTGGGTTCGATCCTCAGCACCACATACCAACAAAAATGTTGTGTCCACCGAGAACTAAAAAATAAATATTAAAAATTCTCTCTCTTTCTCTCTCTCTCCTCTCTCACTCTCTCTTAAAAAAAAGAAAAGAACAAAGATGTTGTGTCTGCTGAAAACTAAAAACAAATAAATATTAAAAAATTCTCTCTCACTCTCTCTCACACACACTCTCTCTTTAAAAAAAAAAAAAAAGAACAGGTACTAGCTGGGCATATCAGATAAATCCTCTGAAATGGAAATGAGGACAACCACTCCATTCACAATATCCTCGAAAAAAAATAAATAAAATACTTGGGAATCAACCTAACAAAAGAGGTGAAAGACTTATACAATGAAAACCACAGAACCCTAAAGAGAGAAATAGAAGATCTTAGAAGATGGAAAAATATACCCTGTTCATGGATAGGCAGAACTAACATCATCAAAATGGCGATATTACCAAAAGTTCTCTATAGGTTTAATGCAATGCCAATCAAAATCCCAAGGGCATTTCTTGTAGAAATAGATAAAGCAATCATGAAATTCATATGGAAAAATAAAAGACCCAGAATAGCAAAAACAACTCTAAGCAGGAACTGTGAATCAGGCGGTATAGCGATACCAGACCTCAAACTATACTACAGAGCAATAGTAACAAAAACAGCATGGTACTGGTACCAAAACAGGTGAGTGGACCAATGGTACAGAGTAGAGGACACAGAAACCAATCCACAAAATTACAACTATCTTATATTTGATAAAGGGGCTAAAAGCATGCAATGGAGGAAGGATAGCATCTTCAACAAATGGTGTTGGGAAAACTGGAAATCCATATGCAACAAAATGAAACTGAATCCCCTCCTCTCACCATGCACAAAAGTTAACTCAAAATGGATCAAGGAGCTTGATATCAAATCAGAGACACAGTGTCTGATAGAAGAAAAAGTTGGCTCCGATCTACATACTGTGGGGTCAGGCTCCAAATTCCTTAATAGGACACCCAGAGCACAAGAGTTAATAACTAGAATCAACAAATGGGACTTACTCAAACTAAAAAGTTTTTTTCTCAGCAAAAGAAAACAATAAGAGAGGTAAATAGGGAGCCTACATCATGGGAACAAATCTTTACTCCTCACACTTCAGATAGAGCCCTAATATCCAGAGTAGACAAAGAACTCAAAAAACTAGACAATAAGATAACAAATAACCTAATCAACAAATGGGCCAAGGACCTGAACAGACACTTCTCAGAGGAGGACATACAATCAGTCAACAAGTACATGAAAAAATGCTCACCATCTCTAGCAGTCAGAGAAATGCAAATCAAAACCACCCTAAGATACCATCTCACTCCAGTAAGATTGGCAGCCATTATAAAGTCAAACAACAAGTGCTGGCGAGGATGTGGGGAAAAGGGTACACTTGTATATTGCTGTGGGACTGCAAATTGGTGCAGCCAATTTGGAAAGCAGTATGGAGATTTCTTGGAAACCTGGGAATGGAACCACCATTTGACCCAGCTATTGCCCTTCTCGGTCTATTCCCTAAAGACCTAAAAAGAGCATACTACAGGGATACTGCCACATTGATGTTCATAGCAGCACAATTCATAATAGCAAGACTGTGGAACCAATCTAGATGCCCTTCAATAGACGAATGGATAAAAAAAAATGTGGCATTTATACACAATGGAGTATTACTCTGCATTAAAAAATGACAAAATCGTGGAATTTGCAGGGAAATGGATGGCATTAGAGCAGATTATGCTAAGTGAAGCTAGCCAATCCCTAAAAAACAAATGCCAAATGTCTTCTTTGATATAAGGAGAGTAACTAAGAACAGAGTAGGGAGGAAGAGCATGAGAAGAAGATTAACATTAAACAGGGATGAGAGGTGGGAGGAAAAGGGAGAGAGATGGGAAATTGCATGGAAATGGAAGGAGACCCTCAGGGTTATACAAAATTACATACAAGAGGAAGTGAGGGGAAAGGGAAAAAAACAATGGGGAGAAATGAATTACAGTAGATGGGGCATAGAGAGAAGAGGGGAGGGGAGGGGAGGGGAGCAGGGATAGCAGAGGATAGGAAAGGCAGCAGAATACAACAGACACTAGTATGGCAATATGTAAATCAATGGAAGTGTAACCGATGTGATTCTGCAATCTGTATACGGGGTAAAAATGGGAGTTCATAACCCACTTGAATCAAAGTGTGAAATATGATATATCAAGAACTATGTAATGTTTTGAACAACCAACAATAAAAAATTAAAAAAAAAAGAACAGGTACTAGCTGAGCATACTGGTGCACACCTGTCATCCCAGCAATTCAGGAGGTTGAGGCAGGAGGATCTCAAGTTCAAGGCCAGCCTCAGCAACTTAGCAAGGCCTTAAGCATTTCAGCAAGACCTTGTTCAAAATAAAAATAAAAAGGGCTGGGGACGTAGCAAAGTGGTAAATTTCAGCCATTTGGATGAATTCCTTCCTCTCTCTAAGCCTCTTTTTCTTATCGGTCCTATGGGAATGGCTAATAGTCATGCTTACCTCTCAGGGTTGGTAGAAGAATTTCTGGATGAGAACTCTTATAAACATCTGCCATCACCTCCCCACTCACTCCCTGCCTCTTTATCCTCTCAGCAGTCTCATCTCACATATCACCTTCCAAGAAGCTTATGACTGATTCTTTAATCACACCTTATCCCTCACAACCACCCAAGGGCTCAGCCTTCACATCCCTTCCACCCAGTCAATCCTACCCCTGGGCAATAGGCATGCCCACCATATGCATTTTCACCTTTGCATTGACAAAGGCACATGGATTTAACATGTGGTTGACCCTTAAGAAGGGAAAATAAGCAGAGAGGAAAAGCATGTCCTCCGAAGGGAAAATGAGTAAGCACACACCCTGTCAGGTTGAACGTGAGACCCTATGTTCCTGGCAGCCTTTAGCAAGCAGAACCAAGAGCTGCGCTCGACCCATCCAGAGGTATCATGAGCTGTTACTTGCCCTGGATTTATGATGACATCTGGTCCAGAGTAGCACGTAATCAGCTTTAACGCCTGCTCTAAACCTTTGTTCACATGAGCTCATCCATTAAAAGGAAGCCCAAGCCTGAGGGCAGCAGATGAAATCCTGGAGCCTTCTGGGGTGATTCTCACTTCCTCCCCATGTCACCTTGCTACCATAGTGGCCTTCTGGGTATCATTTCTCTCTCTCTCTCTCTCTCCCTCTCACATAACATTAAATTTGTCATTCTAGCTGTCCTTAAGTATATTCATATTTTCCTACAGGCATTGATGCGATTTCCAGAAGTTTCTCCTCTTCCGTAACTGAAACTCTGTCCTTATTATAGCAACTCCTCTTTCCTCCCCCCTGAGAGCTCCTGGAACCCCAGTTCTACTTTCTGTCTCTGTGACTTTGACTACTCTTGTTACCTCATATAAGTGGAGTCACAAGCATTATTCTTTTGTGATTGGCTTACGTCACTTAATGTCTTCAGGGATCACCCGGTTTGTAGTGTGTATCAGCTCAGTCTTCTGAAGTCTGAAGAGTATTCCATTATGAGTAGAGTCCACATTTTATTGATTCATTTATTTTTTAGTGGACATTTACGTTGCTTCCCTCTCCTGGTTATGGCTGTGAATATGATTGGACAAGTACAAGCCTGAGTCTCTGCTTTGAAGCCTTTTGGAGACGTACCCAGAAGTAGAATTGCTGGGTTATACGGCAACCCTATGTAATAATTTTTTTGAGGAAACGCCACGCTGTTTTCCATAGTGGCCATACCATCTTATGTTCCCCCAGCAATGGATCAGGGTCCAAACGCCTTCATATTCCTGCCAACCAGCTCTGCTTTGTATTTATAGCCCTCTTGACCCAAGAAAAGTTCATGTTCCCCCTGCTTTAGAGAGCCCTTCTCTGGGGACAGCTTGTTCACTGGGCTTGTCTTGACCCTGTTAGGGACCCAGGCCATCCTTCAGATGTCACGTGACATCTAGTCTGAAGAGTGGGCAATGTCCTGAGCAATCCCTTCCTCTTCCGCTCAGAGATCAAGTCCCAGTTTAGTCTCTGATGGCTTGGAGGGGAGGCTTCTGCCAGACGTGTAACTGTCCCACCAGTCCCTCCCTAGTCTGCTCACCGGGAGCTGGGCATCTGCCTGGAGGTGAAGAGGGGCTGGTGGAAGTCAGAGCTCAGCCTCTAGAAGCCTGGGAACGTGCAGGCCGCAGGGCCCCAGGAGCAGGGCCCTGTGAGTGCTATTTTCAACAGGGCTGTCATGATGCCATTTGCAGCTGAGATGGAATGCTTGGATGAATTTCCCTCATTCTCTGAACCCACAAGAATTTATATTGGTCAGAAGTGATACATTATGGAGCCCTGTTTGGGGACACAGAGGCTTCCAGGGTATATTTTTGGTAAATCGGATATATCCTTGATATGCAGTTGCTTAGAAACGGCCACTTGTGTAAGGTATACAGTGACTGCATTTTCCATACCTCAAATCAGAAGACTACGTCTGGCAAGAAGGAGTGTATTTATGGGGACACAGAACATTTAAAGTTGGAACTCTCCCAGAAAAACCCAGAGGTACAGACTCTGTGGAAAAGCACCACCGATTAACTAAGTTCACAAACAGGGGGTGATTCCAGGTGGTTCATTTCGCCATAGTCACAGTCTTTGACGATAAAAATGAGCTTCTGCACCCAGCAGGGTTTGTCTTTTTAATTTGATTTCAACAACCCAAACGTCACATAAACAAATTCTCACCGAAAAGGAAACATCTAAATGATGTGATAAATTCAAAGCCGTCCTTGACTCTTGTCCCCCATTCCAGTTCCATGGTGGCAGTGCTACTGCAGTAAGCGTTCTATGCGTCATCTTGAGTCTTTTCTATCCATTTAAATACATATGCTCATGTAAACATATTTTCTTTCTTTTGTTTTTGTAGTACTAGAGATGGAACCCAGGGGTACTCTACTATACATACCAAGATTTTTTTTTTTATCTTTTATTTTGAGACAAGGATCACACTGTTACCCAGATTGTTCTTGAATTTATGATCCTTTTGTCTCAGACTCTTGAGTAGCTGGGATTGCAGATGTGTGTTACACTCTCAGCCATATTTTGTTTTTTTAAAATAAATCACAGCATTGTATTTTATATTAGCTTGCAAATTACTACTTTCACTTAATATAGGTGAGAGATTTTTCAAAGTCTGGATATAGTCTTATTATTACTCGTTGGTACTATTATTCTATTTTATTGCTCCATAGTACTCAATAGCATGGCGGGGGGACAGTGGTTGACTTGGCCACACTCCCCAGTAGACAGGCATTTAAGTTGCTGTCAGCTCTGCTTTATGCTGAGATGGAATATTTAGATGTGTTCCTTAAGAATGTGAAAGTGTTTCTTTAGGATAAATCAGGGCTATCCAAAAACAATGAAAGAACTTGCCAGAAGGTCAAGTTGCCTTTGGAAATGTGGTTTACCTTGGTCCTGGCTAAAACTGATCTGCTCGCCTACAAGGGGGACCCTACCAGAGGGGGTGCAGGATGCAAACCTCAAGACCTGGATGAGCTGGGCACTGGAGATCAGTGAGTGAGCCAGTGTGGTGAAGCAGTCAGCAACATGGGGAACAACTGAGCCCTGTGTCCCTGTCTGGGGGGGGGGGCCTCTACTTAGTGCAGACAACTCTTAGCATACAGGAAAGAAGACTTGGGATCTACAAACCTTCCACAGTAACTTGGATTTTTAAAAGGTAAAGTCTTCTGGTTTTTAAATGTTGGCACTTGTTACAGTTCAAATCTTAAATGTCCCCCAAAGGCCTACATGTCAAAGGCTCTGTCCCCAGAGTGCTGCTCTTGGGAGATGGTGGAACCTTTAAGAGATGAGGTCTTGGCAGAAAAAGCATTTGACAAAATATTCTTCACGTTCAAAACTCTGGGAAAACTAGGGATAGTAGGAACACACCCCAACACTGTAAAAGCTATCTATGCTGAGCCCAAGGCCAACATCATTCTAAAAAGACAAAAATCTAAAATATTCCTTCTAAAAACTGGAACAAGACAGGATGCCCTCTTTCACCACTTCTATTCAACATAGTCCTTGAAACTCTAGCCAGAGCAATTAGAAGAAAGAAACTAAAGAGATATGAACAGGAAAAGAAAAAAAATCAAGTTATCACTATTTGCCGAAGACAAGATTTTATATTTAGAAGACCCAAAATACTGCACATAAAACTTCTAGAACTCATACATGAATTCAGCAAAGTAGGAGGATATAAAATTAACACCCATAAATCAATTGCATTCCTGAATCCGTGACGAATCTACTGAAAGAGAAATTAGGAAAACTACCCCATTCACAATAGCCTCAAAGGAAACAAAATATCTCAGACTCAATCTAATGGAAAAGGTGAAAGACCTCTACAAATAAAACTATAGGACACTAAAGAAAAAAATTGAAGAAGAACTTAGAAGTTGGAAAGATCTCCCATGCTCCTGGATAGGCAGAATTAACATTGTCAAAATGGCCATACTACCAAAAGTGCTATACAGATTTAATGCAATTCCTATTAAAATCCCAATGACATTCTTCATAGAAATAGAAAAAGCAGTCATGGAATTCATTTGGAAAAATAAGAATAGCCAAAGAAATCCTTAGCAAGAAAAGTGAAGCAGGAGGCATCATAATACCAGATCTTAAATTATACTACAGAGCCATAGTAACCAAAAACAGCATGGCATGGGCCAAAACAAACACATAGACCAATGGTACAGAATAAAAGACACAGAGACACACGCACATAAACATATGCTGGACAGAGCAGCCAAAAACATACATTAGAGAAAAGATAGCCTCTTCAACATATGGTGCTGGGAAAGCTGGAAATCCACATGTAAGAAAAGGATATTAAACCCCTATCTCTCAACCTGCATAAAACTCAACTCAAAGTGGATCAAAGACTTAGGCACTAAACCAGAGACCCGATTCCTAGTAGAAGAAAAAGTAGACCCAAATCGTTACCATGTTGGCTTAGGAACTGACTTCCTTAACAAGACCCCCTAAAGCACAAGAAGTAAAACCAAGAATCAACAAACGAGATGGAATCAAAGTAAAAAGCTTCTTCACAGCAAAAGACACAATCAAGAATATGAAGAGAGAACCGACAGAATGGGAGAAAATCTTTGCCGCTTTCATTTCAGATAGAGCAGTAATCTCCAAGGTATATAAAAAAAACTCAAAAAGTTAACACTAAAAACAAAACAAAACAAAAAAGCCCAAATAACCCAATCAATAAATGGGCAAAGGGACTGAAAAAGCACTTAGGTGGCAGTTACGCTGCTAGTTTCTAGTCTTCATGGACACCCACCCCTGCTTTCATTCTGAGAATGCTCTATTTCTTGAAGATAGAGCCACTCAATCTTTTAGGAGAGCATTTGGCTGCAGGTAACAAACACCCAACCAGAAAGTTTCATCTTCCTTCTTTCTTTCTTTTTTTTTTTTTTTGTGGCACTGGGGACTGAACTCAAGGACTTGTGCATGCCAGGCAAGCCCTCTGCCAACTGAGCTATACCCCAGCCAAAGTTTCATCTTCTTAAAGAGCAGGAAGTCTAGAAGCAGCAGCCAGAGATGAAGCAGTGACTTCAGTAAAGCCATCAAGAACTCAAGTTTCTACCACTTTCCTGCTCTGCCATCCTTAGCATGTGACCTTCTTTCTTGGGCTACAAGGACATCTGCAGGACCTCGGGGCGTTTGTCCTGGTTCGGGGCAGGAAGTAGAGGAAGGACAAAAAAGATAAAAATCATAAGCCAGTTGAGCCTGGTTATTTTTTTAATCAGGAAAACAAACAATAGATTTCCTGGTGGCCCCACCCACTGTCCTCAGTGGTCACCTTTCAGCCCGTGAGTACCAGGGACACTGAGTTTCTTGAAGTTGGACACATTGCTGTCCCCAACACTTAGGATCTTATTAGTAAGGAAACAGGAGACTTCGTGGATACTGATCAGGCTCCTAGAAGCATCTGTCACATTGAACACGTCCTTTTGTTTAAAAAATATTGTTTTCAACTTCCGCAATAGTTTCTAAGCTATCAGCTTGAAAACGGAGACAATCCAAGGGCTCGCCCTGCCAAAAGCTTCTGACCACCGAGTCCATTTCTGGTATCTCTCTTTTTGTGAGCTGAGTAGCTGTGATATCTCATTGACTCTGAACCTTCTAGCAGCAATGTAGAGGACCAAGGTGATTCTACATCATGTACCACCAGCAGAATAAGAAGTTACACTCCATATAACGGAGCTGCTTACTATTCACTCTTCCTGTCTCCCTTCTCCAGGGGATGTGGGACCCTGAAGTTTGAAGTTTGGACAGTGGGACACACCAGGAAGAGGGCAGACTGCAGACTGTGGGTGGAGTCAAAGACGCAGCTGCTCACAGTAGTGTCCAGCACACGAGTTCTGACACCAAGACCAGTGAGGAACCCACCCACCACCCACGCCCAGAGCCATACCATCATCAAAGCAAGCTGATCAGGGCCGCCACCAGACAGAGGTGAAGGGCTCCTTCTTACCCTCACTCAACAGCACCTCGTCACGACTGAGCCCGGCAACATCATCCCCCAGGACAGGATACAGTGGTGACAAGGGCGGTGGAAGCCAGATGGGCAGCTGTGTCCTCTGTCCTTCCCTAGGCTATCACTCATGTGGAGGACTTCTCTGCCTCTGCATTGTCCCCACTGTAGGTAAAGGATAAGAGGGAGATCTTCTGCCAGGAGTGGTGGTGCACACCTGTCATCCCAGCAGCTCAGGAGGCTGAGGCAGGGGGATCGTGGGTTCAAAGTCAGCCTCAGCAACAGTGAGGCACTAAGCAACTCAGTGAGACCCTGTCTCTAAATAAATACAAAATAGGGCTGGGGATGTGGCTCAGTGGTCAAGTATCCCTGAGTTCAATCCCTGTATCCCTAGTACCTCCCCCAATCCACCATCAAAAAAAAAAAAAAAAAAGAGTAAGAGTTTTCTAGACTAGGTGGGAGTTCAGGGAAAAAGTTCAGAGAGAACACAAAGAAGGAGCCACTGTAAAGTGTGAATAGGATTTGAGATGGTGGATTTTTTTTCTTTCTTCCTTTCTTTTTCTCAATTTGATTGTATATTCACCCACCTTCCTTGCTGTGAATGAGATGTTCTTCTAGGAACCAGCCTAGAGGATGCCCTTCATTTCTATCAATCTTATTTATTTATTTATTTTTGTAACAGGTATTGAACCGAGGCACTTTACCACAGAACCACATCTCCAGCCCTTTTTTAACTTTTTTATGTTGAGAGAGTTTTTCTAAATTGCTTAAGGCCTCACTAAGTTGCTGGGGGGCTGGCCTTGAACTTGAGATTCTCTTGGCTCAGCCTCCAAGCCACTGGCATTACAGGTGTGCACCACAGTGCTTGACCTGTCCATTGTTGTTTAAGCACCTTATTCTCCATATCATAACATGTTTCACTCAAAGTAGCTGGATTATTTCTTATTGGTAAAACTGGATTAGACAAAAACGGAACTGATGTGCAGAACTGAGTTTAGAAACTAGGATTATGGGGCTGGGATTGTGGCTCAGTGGTAGAGCACTCGCTTGCCTAGCGCAGGTAAGGCCCTGGGTTCTATCCTCAGCACCATATAAAAATAAATAAATAAATAAAAATAAAGTTATTGTGTCCAACTACAACTAAAACTAAATATTAAAAAAAAGAGGGTAAACTCATCAAAGCATTCATAGAAGAATGAAAAATATTTTTCCTCTCTTTGAGAAAAATATTCCTATCTTTCCTGATCTTGACATTCTACTTTTTGGGGGGAAGTAGAGTACTGGGAAGTGAACCCAGGGGTGCTTTGTCACTGAGCTACATGCTTTTTATTTTTTATTTTGATATAAAATCTCATTAAATTCCCTGGCCTGTCCTTCAATTTGCAATCCTCCAGCCTCAACTTCTTCAGTTGTATTACAGTCATGGGCCAACGTGCCTGGTCTGACATTTTACTTTGAATTGTGTATGTATTCCAAAGGATTCATACTCAGTCTGCTCAGACAAGCACCTAGAACAGAAATGCCAATCTATTTTGTGCTGGTTTCCATTTTCCATCCTACACCCGTGGCAGACATTACTAATCAATCATGCATTCCTTTGCTGTGAGACAGGACATAGGTTGACACAGCACTTCAAGCAGCCACTTCCAACTGACTAGACTGGAAAGCAAGCTAAAGCCATTTAGCCATGCCTGTTCTAGAACAAAGATGAATTTGAAAGTGCCAAAACATTTTAAAAGTCTCTCTCTATGCTAGCCTTGTCTGTGTGCAAGGCTCTGTGCTATAGGCTTTAGAGAAATTCAAAGATTATTTCAATACAGAGTCAGTCCCAGAAATTTTCTAAAGGATTTTAACTAGTGAAATATGGTGGATTATCAGAAAAGAAAAGGAGAATTCTAAAGGACACAGAAGTAGCCATGTAGGGAGAAACTGAGAGAGAGAGTGAATAAGCACTAAGAACTTACAAGGACCCTGCTTCCCTGCTCCTCCTCCTTCCAAGGCTGAGAGTCAAGTCTATGAGTGCACGCGGCTGCCACAGGACCCTGTAACTTTCTGGTGGCAAAGATACTTGCCTCAGGGCATGGGCTAGGACTGATGCAAAGAAAAAGCCTTTCAGGTGGCATAAGAGTTACCAGAAGGAGCAGGCAAGCTGGAGTCAGTCAATAGGAGTAGCTTTCCAGTGGGAAAGATGTTGCTGGAAGTCACAGGTTGGAGCCAGGTAAGGGTCAGATGAATGCTGCTGGGCCTACCACCTGCCCATGGACTGGCTTGTTGCCAAAAGACAGCTCCCTGACAGCAAGAAGGGAATCCCTCGCCTCTTACTCTGGCCTGCCAAGGTCCTTTATTGGCAAAGCTTAAGGCTGAACCCACTGGTAATGGAGAAATACCTCTAGGATCTAGTTCCAGTATCACAAAGCAGGGCAAAGAAGGGTGAATTGGAAACTCAGAGTCAATAAATTCGTAACTGGAGCAGGAGGCTGGGGTATACAGATGACCACAGGATGCATGGGAGGAAGTAACTCCAGAGCCACCAGGCGAGGGATGGACAGCGCTTCCAATGCTATTCTATTTTTATGCAGTTAATGTGACACTTTTCTAGCCCTAAATCATTCACCTCTTCAGAAGCATTTCCCTGAGGACTTCTTTCCAGCAGGTCCAATGGCAATATCTAACAAAAGGAAATACAGACATGGAGAAAGTCACGTGTGGAACATGCTCAGCGAGCCCTGGGCACAGGCACACAAAAACACTCCCACCCCTATCCAATCAGATCGGTGAGGTAGGAGTTATCTGATGCCCCTGTTTCAGAGAGGGGAAACTGAGGCTCCATTGGATGTAATTGCCCCCAATTCACAGAGCCATATTAGTAACCAGAGAAAGGGCAAAGCAGGGGCGGGCTGGTTCCAGGCCCTCTGGTTGGCCAACTAGACCAGGGGTTGGTGAATTTCTCCGTAAAGGCCATACAGTCAATATTTTAGGTTCTGTGGTCCTTATGGTCTCTTTCTCAGTTTCTTAACTTTGCCGTGGTGGTGAAAAACCTGCCATAGGCACCATGTCAGTGAATGGGCATGATCGTGTTCCAATGAAACTTTATTTATTTATGAATAGCTACACTTGAATTTTATATAATTTTCATGAGTCATGAAATGTTATTTCTCTTTTAATATTTCCCCAACCATTAAAAAATATTTTAAAAAAATCATTCTTTAGGACATACAAAGGAAAGCTGGGATTGGCCCACAGAACTGGGGTTTGCCACCTCCTGATCCACACTCTTGCTGCTCAGAGTGTAGAGTTGGTACTAAAAGTTCGGCATCACCCAGAACATTCTATGGAAAGGTAGAACCACAGTCCCCACCTCAAACCTGCTGAATTACAGTCTGCATTTTAATAAGATGCTTGGGTGATTAATATGCACCTTATAATTCAGGACATAGGACCTGATCCCCGATTATTTATTAAAATGCAAATTCCTGGCCTCATCCATTAAGAGCCTAATGAGCTCTCAGGAGGATCCAATGCCACCAGCCCCAAGACACTAAAGCCCTGGTTCTCCAATTTGGCTGAACACTGGGAGCGTCTGGCCAGCATTAACTTCTATGATGCCTGAGTCCCACCCTCGGAAATTCTGATTTAATTAGTCTCTGGTAAGGCCCGAGCACTGGCATTTCCAAAACCTCCCCAGGTAGTTGTCATGGACAGCCAGGTGGTCCAGACCAGTGATGATGGCTGAGTGGCCAAATGCAATCAGCACATCTATTTAGCTTGGCCCACCCAGTATTTTAAATTTGTTCCACTTCCAGCATTTAAAAATGGAAATTTCATATACATGCACATACAAAAACCCAGATTTCCAGCTTCTCTTGAAAAAACCAGACCTCTGGCATGGGCCAGTGTTGAGTAGCTTCTGCCTTCAGAAGCCCAATTCACCTCACTTCCCTCACTGTCTCACCCCTGTGGACCTTCAGGTCTGCCAACCCTGATTGGACTCTGGAAACATGCATTGGACCTTCTCTGTTGGATCCTGTCTTTCTCTGGCTTTGCTGCTTGGCTGGGAGAGAAAGCGTTCTTTCCAAAACCTGGTTTCAGATTTTCAAATTGCAAAACAGCCAATATGTTGTAAATCTGGGTATCTTGCCCATACGTCTTAATCTTCAATATGTTACAACCTGCACAGTATTGTTTTACAGGAGTTTTTGGATGTCCCAAGACAAATTATGATCCCCTGTTAGAAAACCATATGTACCACTTGACAAATCCAATGCCTGGTCCATTTTGGCATTTCAAACTAATGCATCAATCCTACGGTTCACTTCCAAGCATCAATTGCTTGCATTTGCACGTGGAATAACAAGTCCTTATGGATTCAGAGGCCTTTGCAATTTAAAAAGCACTTTCCCAGACATTCTTTCACGGAATCTTCACAGTAATCGGAACCAAAGCAAATGTATTGCCCTGAGTAATTGATAGGAGAAAAGAGCACAGCTCAGAGGGCAAGTGACGTTCTCATGTTGCCCTGACCTCTTATTCAGGACTCATGCACTTTTGCTGTTTCCTAAGCCCCTGTTTTCCTCCATGCTGCCTCCAAAGAATGTTCCTTGAAGAAAATTCTCCTCTGAGAAATCTCACAAGAACTGTGGCCACTGCAACGATATCAATCTGGAAAACATAAGGCTTTGGAAGTGCTCAGTCCTGCACATCTGCTTTCTGATCTCATGCTGTTCGGATCAGATTGCTCTTGGAAAAGCCTCGGTTTATCAGAAAAACATCCTCAAGGATGCTTGGTATAGCAGGAAGAGCAGGGGCTTGGCAGTCATCCAGACCAGGATTCCAAGAGTCTCCAGCCTCTCCCCCACCAGCTCCTAAAAGGGAAAAACCAGATGCGCCCAACTGGTTGGGCATGAATTAGAGTCAGGAGGAGTAGAGAGGATAAGTTAAAAAACCAAGAGGACTGTGAGATGTAAAGAAAGGGGGCAAGAGAAAGAGAAGAACAACCTGGAAGGTTAGCTTTGGTGGGCTCAGAATGGGCAGGAGCCTACCCACAGGAAAGGTGAAGATTGCTTTCTAGCATCTTGGGGTCTGTGTCGTAGGCACGGTTGTTCAGCAGGGGCCTCTCTGGTCTCAGGCCGTTCTTTTCCTCGCTTCCTTTCACTGTGCTAGTTAAGGGGCTGTGTTTGCTTCGCCAAACTCATTCCCAGCTGAAAGGATGTACAACCCAGCAGAATTGTGAAAGGTAAGGTCAGCCTTTGCATCCAAGGACATTTTTACTAATTAAGATTCTGAGCTCAAGGGAAGGGGAAAAGATCAGTGGAATTGTTTCCATTGCTCCTGTCCTTGTCTTTATCTCATCATCTCTCACCTGGAACACTGCACCAACCTCCTAAATGGCCTCCCTCTTCTTATTCTCTCCAAACAGGTCCATTGTCCACGCCATAGCTACGTACACAGGTCTCATTTTTGTTTGCAACCTGGAATCACCCGGGAAGTTAAAGCAATAGATGAGGTAGTCTGTGTGGCCTGGCTGACAATGACTCGGTAAAGCAAGTAATAGGGTTCTGACTCTTCCCTGGCAATAGTTTGGGAATGATTATTTTGTCACAGTAGCTCTCAACCTTGACTTTCCATTAGACTCACCAAGGGATATTTAAGACTCCCTATGGCAGGCCATCCCTCGGATCAACTACATTAGAATCTCCGGGGCCAGGAGAACCAAGCTAAAGCTTCTCGTGTGATCCCAATGTACCATAAAGGGAGAGGCTCATTGCTCTTAGCTCCAGGGTGGATGATAGATTGGAAGAAGAGACACTAAGAAAGAGGCATGGTGGTGAACACTAGTAATCCCAGCTATCAGGAGGCTGAGGCAGGAGAATTGCAAGTTCAACTTAGTGAGACCCTGCCTCAAAATAAAATTGAAAAGGGCTGAGGATGTAGCTTGGTGGTAGAACACTTGCCTAGCATGATCAAGGCCCTGGGTTCAATCCACAGCAGAGAGAAACAGGGAAAGAAGGAAGGGAGGGAGGGAGGGAGGGAGGGATGGAGAGAGGGGAAGATGTATTAAGAAGCTGACACAGTGGTACAGGTGAGCCATACTAAGGCAGGAACTTGGGCAGAATTAGTAGAAACAGGAAAGGAAGGAGGTGCACTGGGTTAAGGAAGGAGGTGCATGGGTTAAGGAAGGAGGTGCATGGGTTAAGGAAGGAGGTGCATGGGTTAAGGAAGGAAAGTCTGCATGACTGATTTGCTGATGTTTGGAGTCAGATTTTCCAGGAATAGGGAGCATCAAAGATGACTTCCAGGGTTCTTGCTTGGTCAACTAAGTGGTGACACCATTAGCAAGATGGTGAATAAAATCAAGACAGGGTCAGGGAAGTCATAGAGAGGAGATATTGACTCTGATAGGACTGCAGGACCCCCAGGAGGATATGTCGGTTGTGCATCTGAAGCTCAGAGGTGACATCCAAGGGAAAGAGCAAGTAGCTGTTCTGGGGAGCCGACCAGGATTGAGAATCCTCAGCATCAAGTAGGTAATTGAAACAGTAGTGTTGGTGAGATGACCAGGGAGAGGGCAGAGACAAAGTCCAGGACACCAACTAGAAAAGGAAAGAGTAATATTAAACAGACCGTGACCGAGACGAAGGCCAGGGGTTCTTGCCCCTCAGCTTCCTAGAGGGTGAGACGGAGAGGAGAGAATCACCATTCACGAGAGTGAGCAGGATTGTGGCCCAGCACTTGGCTCCCACCTGAGGATGCTATTTTGCCTAACCTGGGTTACACATGGCATTTTAGCTAAGAAAATGAATCTAATGCAACATCCTGGTCTTGTTGGATGGTTATGGAGGGTCCCAGATGATTTAATTGACCTGAAATTGGGGAGGAGTTTAGCCTTGTTTACAGACTTGAAAATGCCTCATCAAGGGGGCTGAGGTTGTGGCTCAGTGGTAGAGCGCTCGCCTCGCACGTTCGCCTCGCACGTGAGAGAACTTGGGTTGGATCCTCAGCACCACATAAAGATAAATAAACAAAATAAATATATTGTGTCAATGTATAACTAAAAATATATATATATTTAAAAAAAAAAAAACTCCTCATCAAGGATGGAAATGCCTTGTCAAGATCCCCCAGTGAGTTGGTAGTAGGGTCAGGGGGCTGGAATACTGCTCTCCTAGGCGTGGTCCACAGCACCCTCCATTGCAGTTTGGGAATTGTATCTCAGCACTCAGCATCTCCTCAGAGACTCAGTGCATCAGAGATAACTTAGAAATACCTTGTCAATCTGGGAATGGAACCACCATTTGACCCAGCTACCCCTCTCCTCGGATTATATCCAAAGGTATCAAAACAGCATACTGTAGGGACACAGCCATATCAATGTTTATAGCAGCACATTTCATAATTGCTAAACTGTGGAGACAACCTAGATGCCCTTCAGTGGATGAATGGATAAAAAAAAAATGTGGCGTATATATATACACAATGGAATTTTACTCAGCAATAAAAGAGAATAAAATCATGACATTTGCAGGTAAACGGATGGCACTGGAGAAGATAATGCTAAGTGAAGTTAGCCAATCCCCCAAAAAACAAATACCAAATGTTTTTTTCCAATATAAGGAGGCTGACTCATAGTGGGGTAGGGAGGGGGAATATGGGACAAATAGATGAATTCTAGATAGGGAAGAGGGGAGGGAGGGGAAGGGAGGAGGCAGGGATTAGCAAGGATGGTGGAATGTGATGGACATTGTTATCCAAAGTACATGTATGAAGACACGAATTGGGTGTCAACACACTTTATATACAACCAGAGATATGAGAAATTGTGGTATATATATGTAATAAGAATTGTAATGCAAAAACAAACAAAAAACCCCCCAAAACCCCAAAGTTTATGTATGAAGACATGAATTGATGTGAGCATACTTTATATACAAAGATGTGAAAAATTGTGCTCTATATGTGTAATAAGAATTGTAATGCATTCCACTGCTGTCGTATATTTAAAAAATCAAATCGATTAAAAAAAAAAGAAATACCTTGTTAAGGGGATGATGACTGTTTCAAAACCATCTGAGACCTGAGAAAGGGGATCACTAGGAAGAAGGCAGGAAAGTGTCAAGGGCCATCAATTCCAGTGTTCCTTTGCTGAAAAGAGACTGATGCTCACAGTGAGGGTATTTCCTTGGATAATTAACTTTGCCCTCACTTGTCCAACCTAACAGCCACCAATAGACTGGTTAAGCAATGTCATGACAGACGTTGTTACCCCAGGTACATGTATGACTGCACATATGGTAGATGCTACATCATGTATAACCGTAGAAATGTAAAGTTGTGCTGCAATTGGGTACGGTACAATAGGTCAAAATGCATTCTGCTGTCATATAAACCTAATTAGAATAAATTTAAAAAAAAAAGAAATGTCATGACAGTCTGGGATCAGGAGACTTGGTCTGTAGGAGAAAGAGCTGTGGAAAGAGGATCGGGGTCATGCCCAATTCTGCCATTTATGTGTCTTAAGCTCATCCTGTTTCCTTCCTGAATGGCTAGTGAAATGGTGAGATCAGATTCAATTATCTTTGAGATCTTTGAAAACGAGAGACTTGGTTGATCCTCTTTGATTCCCCTGATCCACATGAGAGCGCTACTGGAAATTCTTTCCCAAACATGGAAATAAGAACTCTTCCTTGTTCAATGCCTGGCTCCTTCCTCCAGGTGGAATTAATTAGCTATCAAGGCTGGAGTGGAGAAAAAAAGAATTCCATTCTCGTGTTATATTGGTTAAAAACACATTTCCATATAAGCACACACATCTGTCTTTGGGCTTGCTTTGAGAGACGCCTTTGCTGACAGTTTTTTGGCGAGTTGGGTGAGCAGGAGGCCTCCCTTGCCCACTCTCACCTTGCTTAGGAGAGAGAGGTAGGAGGCAGCCAGTCCAACAGGCCCCGTGGGGTTGGGATGTGTGCATTACCCCTTTCAGCGTTCAGGATGCTTCCCCATAAATTATGTCACTGGATTTCCACCGAGGCCCTATGAGGTAGGTAGCCTGGGTGTTGCTACTACCATTCTAAGGGTGAGGCATGTGAGGTTACGTGACCTGGCCAAGATCACACAGCATTCACTGGCAGAGCCAGGTCATCAATCAAGGTGTCTTGACCCCGTAGCCAGCTCTCTTGCCATTGCTCAGTCAGCCATTCATCCGTTTGATGTGCGTTTACTAAGAATGTCACACGAGCTCAATCCTGTGATGAGCTCTGAACACACAAAGATGAGTACAATGTGGCTCCTCCCAAGAGCAGCTCCGTCCAGCAAGTTGGGAGGCAGAGCTGTGAAGCATCAATGGACATTTACGTGTTGTGCTTTGGGAGGAAAGAAAGAGAAATAACTAGCTCTGTCTGAGAGGGCCGGAAACCTTGTCAGAGAAGCAGATGACACAGCAGGAGTTGGGGGCAGGGGGAACAGAGGGAGAAAGAGCAATATGGAGACTTCCAGCAGCAGGCACACCCGGATCTTTGAGGGGGATCCTGAAAGGTCCAGTTGACTGAAGATGGAGGTGTGTTTCAGAATGTGAGGATGAGGCGTTTACAGGGACTGGATGGTGAAGGGTTTTTTTCTTTTTTCTTTTTTTTAATTATAATTCCGAGTGTATATTCATTGTATGGAATAATGGGTTCTGTGGTGACGTTCCCATACATTCACATAAGGTGAAGCTCTCCTTTCTGAGCGAGCTGGCCTTGGTCCAGTCAGCACAGGGTTGCTGAGTAGTCTGTGTGTAGATGTTCCAGATTTTCCTGTTTGGCTAATGGTGTGTTGGCCGTTGCTTGGCACAAGTCCCCTCCACAGTCCCATGGTGTCCCACTCCTGCACATGCCTGACCTGACCCAGTTATTCCAGAGCATTGCTCAATCTCAGAATAGCTTCCATAAGAGGGAGAGAGAGAGAGAGAGAGAGAGAGGAGAGAGAGAGAGGAGAAAGAGGGAGGAAGAAGAGATGCTTGAGCAACCCATGAGGCCCAGCTGGGGTCTGGCCTCTGAGAGGCCGCTATGGGCTTCACATGTTTGCTGTCCTCTCTGGCAGAGAGACAGAGGAGGTTCTCCACACACTGTCTGAGCACAGGTCTGGACCTGCCTGAGAGTGAGTCAATAGTCACAATGCAGAGCTGGAAGACAGCCGGGTGGCCAAAGGCACACAGGGGTAGGGTGGGCCCCAGGAGGGTGTTCCTCTCCCAGTCAGCAACGTTTCCTGCTCCTGAGGCTTGTCCCCAGTCGCCAAAAAGTCTCTGCATTTGCTCTTGTTCTCCCCAAGGCAAGGATTACATAAAGGGGCCTGTTCAAATAGTAGGGACAGAGAGAAAATCCTTTTGACTCCTTTCTCTGACTTAGCCTACAGTGAGTGACAGTAACTTGCAAACACTAATGCAACCTACACTGGTAATTTGCAGAGTCCCTTCAAGTTGATAAGTTTATACTTTATCATCCAAAGGAGGACCCTGGAGAGAATTCCGTTGTTCAGCCAAACTCCAGGACGTCAGATATTAACTGGGACTGTTGTTCACACACCAAACTAGGGCTTCATGGATCTTCACAGGAGCCTGGGCGTGGGCCTTGCTATCTCTGTTTATACTTGAGGAATTTAGGTTCCCTATCCACCGGCTCCATCTGGGCGGTGTACTGCCAGGGGAACCAAAGAGGAAGTGGTCCAGCCAAGACAGGGGAGGTCAGTGGCTCTCTTGAAATGCTTTTCATGGTCAGCAGGAACAGCCTGTTAGAGCAAGGTGCATGGTGGAGCCTGGAAGGGAGCCACCATCCACGACTACCAGGGACAAGACAGGCCTTACATTTGGGGCTTGTGTGTATATCCATTGCCTCATTGAATTCTGACATTAGCCCGGAAGGAGATTGTATTTTGCTGATGAGGAAAACAAGATTCAGAGAAATCGAGTAACCTGCCCAGTGTCACAGAGGAAATAATGACATCCACTCCTCTATCTTTTTCTCATGCTGTGGCTGCTTCTTTGATGACACAGTCCTAAGTGAAGGAGGCCCATGTCCGGATGGTGGTAGCTACTCTCGGACAATCCTCTCTATGTTAGCCTTTACACAGTTACCTGAGTGTTCATTAAATCTAGCCACAGTTTTGCCTGGTATAAAATATGTGCATGGAAAGAGCCACAAAACAACTCATTTGTACACCTATTTCTCCTCTCTGGCAAGGAGACTGGTCTAACAGAGCGCTCTCTAACTAAGAAGTCAGCCACAGGTGTTCTTGCTGGTTGGTTGATTGTGGTTTGAAGATGGCCCATGGGCCTCGAAAACCTGAAGCTATCAATGTGAAGACGATCTCCTGACTTCTTTCCCTGGAAACTACCACTTTGGCTTTCTCCTTATCACATTTTGATCCCAGGCAATTCCACAAAGCCTTCTGGAGTTCACTCATGGCCACTCAGGTGACAAGGCCCAGCAGCCTTCCCTGGACATGAACAGTCATTTGCACACAAGGCAATGGGAGTTTGGAGTGAAGAGTTTCTTCAAGCTTCTTATCTGTTTCATAACACGGCTCTGCATGGAGAGTTACCTCATCCCAGATTGGTTGTCCAGGTGGCTTAAGGAACTTGCCAAGTTTTTTCTAGAACACTGTGAGCCCTATTAGGCTCTTGTTGCCTGAAATGTTCCTCTCTTCTCCAGTGAGAAAAGCCTAAGGTGATCTGTTCTTGGCTATCCGGAGGGTGCATGAGGTTGGGTTGCCCAGTACCTCCTGGGAGCTTGTGGGCATCATAAAATCTTGGCCATTCTCCGGGCCCACTGCCCTGGGTTGTGCATTTCCTCAGATCGTGTGCACAGTAAAAGTGGAAAAGAATTGCTCGAGAAGCCCACAGAAGTTGAATTCCAAAGCCCCATCATCTCCTACAATCAGTTTAACATGATGAAGATTGGCAGAAGATGGTCCCATGCTATAAGATGCTACTAAAACACCACAGAGCTCCTCACACACACTATAAAAAAGGTAACCAAATGCCACTCTGAGAGAGTAGTACAATTGTCCAAGTTCAAGAGCATTTACCAAGTCTGTCCTCTAGGGCCAAGGCCAAGGGAGTTGGCCGCATGGAGCTCTCTCTTGAGTGTGTTCAGGTTTAGGTTAGGCCTGGGTTTAGGTCTCCTGGGGAGGAGTTGTGGCAGATTAGCAGTGTCTCCCATGGGCTCTGCGGGGTGGAGCAGCTACACACGTGCCATTATTCACCTTCCTTGTCCCCGGGCTCTCTGCTTCCTGCCACCCACCAGCCTTTCCATCTCTGAGGAAGGGTTTCTCTGTTCAGCCCTGGCTTTCCCCAGCAACCTCCAGGACTGAGAACAGGATGATTCTGGACCTGATCATTTGGGATAAGGACTACCCCCAACACCTGCTGACCGTCCTGTAGAGCGTGACCTCTTGTTTTGGTCTTCCATTATTCCATAGTCCCAGTGACATTTTTAAAAGAAGAGAGCATAAAGATGGCCATGAAATGGGCTCCCCGCCCGTGCTGACTCCATTTTTTCCCAAGAAGGACTAGAGGAACCCTGGTCTTCTTATCACAAGGTCTAGGACTTGTCACAAGTCCCAGCAACTTGTCCAAATCACAGGGGCATTACTTTAAGCGCCAGTTTTGCTCAGGACTCGAGGTTTAAGGTTTTAGGTACAAAGTTAGTTACCCTTAGCCTCAATCCGTCCTTCTTAGTCCAGAACTGAATAGCAGTGAGCTCCGTGTCTGGCTGCTCTGAAACCTTCTGACCTGAGACTTCTCCAGCAAGGCTGCCTGAGGTCAAGCCAGGAGCGAGAAGAGATCACAGCGGCCCTCCTTTCCCACTCAGGCCGAGTCAGCCACCCAAATCCTCAGGCCCCTGGGTCAGTAACCAGGTCTTGGCTGAGCATGGCTGAGCCTTTAAAAACAGAACACGGAGGAAGCACAAGACCTCTTTCCAGGGAGTGCCTCCAGTTTCCCTGATTTCCAGCTGTCTAAAAACAGTGTGTTGCGTGTCTACTAAGTGCTGTGTAGTTTCACAAACTTTATCTCACTTAAACTTTACAACAATCCCAGGCCAGGTATGGAGGCGCATGCCTGTAATCCCCCCAACTCAGGAGGCCGAGGCAGGAGGATTGCAAGTTCAAAACCAGCTTCAGCAACTCTCAGCAATTTAGCAAGCCTTTAAGTTATAGAGACCCTGTCTCAAAATAAAAGTGGGGGAGAGCTAGGGATGTAGCTCAGTGGTTAAGTACCCTTGGTTTCTATCCCTGGTACCCCACCACCACCACCACAAAAAAAAAAAAAAAAAGAATGTGAATGTGAATATCATCCACATTTATAGACAGGTTAAGTAACACATCCAAGGTCACACAGCTAGTAAGTGGTGAAGCTAAAATCCAGATCCAATCCTATTTGGATTCCAGTTATGCTTTGTATAGCCACATGTCCGCAATGGATCTCATCTCTCTGCTGCCAAACCCAGTGGTCACCTCTTAGTCCTCATTACAGTTGACATTTTGGTGACACTCAACAC
Source organism: Ictidomys tridecemlineatus (assembly GCF_052094955.1). Classification (NCBI taxonomy): domain Eukaryota; kingdom Metazoa; phylum Chordata; class Mammalia; order Rodentia; family Sciuridae; genus Ictidomys; species Ictidomys tridecemlineatus. Next base: position 185,416,932 of record NC_135480.1, on the reverse strand, counting down.
AGATGACTCACGTCCTCCTTCTAGAAACATTATTTGCCTTTCATCAGCAGAAGAGCCACCTCCCAGGAGAAGCCTTCCTTGACTCCCAGTTCCAAGCAGCCACACAGTCAGCCATTACCACAGTCCGTATTTTAACTCCCTGCCTAGCACTTATTGCTATCTGATCATTCTTGTTTATTTTTTTTTCTTTTGTTATCTAAGTTCCTCGCTATAAATCAGGCTCACTCTCTTGCTCTCCACTCTCTATCATCGCCTAGTGTATGGTGCACAGGAGGCGCTCTATAAATGCCGACTGAAGAGAAGGGTGATCAAGGGGACAGAGCGCCAGCTTTTGTAATCCAGGGAGACGAGCCACCAGGCAGCCCTTGGAGAGCACCTGAGCCTGCCCGGTGCTCAGGCCTGGCCTGCAGAGTGCTCCAGAGCTCCTTCACATCCTCCAGGGCAAAGTCCGAAGTCAGAGTTTAGTTCCTTTCCTTTCCTCTCTCTTTTTTAATTATAGCATGACATAAAAATACAAAAAAAGTCACACATAATCCCATCACCCCAACAAGGAAATTCTTTTCACATATTTCCTCTAAATCTTTTTCATAAGTAGATGCAGTTTTCACAAAATTGCAGCAATCAGATATGGAGGATTTACTGAACTCTCTGTATTTGTTACTGTACGTTTTCCAAGCTACTCTAGATCTGCATACTTTTCTCTAATATTGATGATAGCTGGTATGTATTGAGTATCTGCAATGTGCCAGCTAACGCTCAAATGCTATCATGGATTTTCTCATTTTATCCTCACAAAGACTTTATAAAGTAGGTGCAGTTATTAGTCCTTCCATTCTGCAGATGAGACCATGGAAGCACAGAGGGGTTAAGTAATTTGTCTTGGGTCACAAAGCCACGAAACAGCATTCCAATTCCACACCCTTACCATGTTGTACTGTGTCAAATGGAAGTTACTTTATCACTCTCTGGATAATGGTGCTTAGTTCTTTCTTTATCTACAAAATGATGATGAAAATAATACCTATCTCACAGAGTAGATGTTTTCAGGATAAAGTGAAAAAAACATATCTCAAAAAAGATGCCCATGAGCATAGCATGTATGGACAAAGACATTCAGAATAGAATTATTGGTAATATCATGGTGTGCCACCTAAATATTTGGCAAGGATGTAATGATTAGAGAAACTATGATGTATTCCTATGCTATCATTAGAAAAGAACTGCATAGATCCACACAAGCTCTAATGCAAATAGATGTCATGAGTTATATTATGTTCATTGTGATCCCATTAATTTTCTTTTCTTGTCTTTTTTAGGTACCAGGAATGGAATCCAGGAGTGCTTAACTTCTGAGCCACATGCCTAGCCCTTTACCGTTTTATTCTGAGACAGGATCTCACTAAGTTGCTTAGGGCCCCGCTAAGTTGCTAAGGCTGGCTTTGAACTTGCAATTCTCCTGACTCAGCTTCCAATACCACTGGGATTACAGGCATGTGCCATTGCTCCTGGCATAATCCCATTAATGTTTAACTTTGTATGTATATAGGTGTGTATTATATATGTATTATATGTGTATAAATATAGCTACAATGTGTATAAATATAGTTACATATGAGGTACACACACTTACACACACATGAATTCACATGTAAAGAAAGAAGATTGGATCTGGGCATGGTGGCGCATGCCTGTAGTCCCAGTGGCTCAAGAGGCTGAAGCAGGAGATTGTGAGTTCAAAGCCAGCCTCAGGAAAAGCGAGGCACTAAGCAACTCACTGAGACCCTGTCTCTAACTAAAATACAAAATGGGGCTGGAGATATGGCTCAGTGGTTAAGTGACCCTGAGTTCAATCCCTGGTACCAAAAATAAAAAAGAAAGAGGACTGGGAATATCATTCTAAATCGAGAAAAACCGACCGCATTCCCTCTAAAAACTGAAACAAGACAGGATGCCCTCTTTCACCACTTGTATTCAACATAGTCCTTGAAACTCTAGCCAGAGCAATTAGGCAAAAGAAAGAAATTAAAGGGATATGAATTGGAAAATAAGAATCCAAACCATCCCTATTTACCAATGACATGACTCTACATTTAGAAGTCTCAAAAAACTGCACCATAAAACGTCTAGATCTAATAAATGAATTAAAGTAGCAGGATATAAGATTAACACCCATAAATCAATTGTGTTCCTATAAACCAATGATGAATCATCTGAAAGAGAAATTAGGAAAACTAACCCATTCACAATTGCCTCAAAAAAATAAAATATTTGGGAATCAATCTAACAAAAGAGCTGAAAGATTCCATAATGAAAACTACAGGACACTAAAGAAAGAAACTGAAGATATTAGAAAATGGAAAAATTCTTCCATGTTCTTGGATAGGCAGAATTAACATTGTCAAAATGGCTATACTACCAAAAGCACTATATAGATTTAATACAATTCCTGTTAAAATCCCAATGGTGTTCTTCATAGAAATAGAAAAAGCAGTCTTGGAATTCATTACAAAAATAAGAAGCACAGAATAGCCAAAGGAATCCTTAGTGAGAAAAGTGAAGCAGGAGGCATCACAATACCAGTTCTTAAGTTATGCTACAGAGTTAAAGTAATAAAAATGGCATGGTATTGGCACCAAAACAGACATGTAGACCAATGGAACAGACTGGAAAACACAGAGACAAACCCACATAAATACAGTTATCTCATACTGACAATGGCACTATAAAAAATAAAAGATAGCCTCTTCAACAAATGGTGCTAGGAAAACTGGAAATCCATATGAAGCAGAATTAAATTTAACCCTTATCTCTGTACAAAAGTGGATCAGGGACTTAGGCATTAGACCCTGCACCCACTAGAAGAAAATGTAGGTGCAACTCTGTATCATGTTGGCTTAGGAATCAACTTCCTCAACAAGACTCCTAAAGCACAAGAAATAAAATCAGGAATCAACAAATGGGACAATATCAAACTAAAAAGTTTTTTCTCAGAAAAGGAAACAATCAAGAAAGTGAAAAGAATGTCTACAGAATGAGAGAAAAATCTTTAAAACACACACCTCAGATACAGTCTTCATCTCCAGGATATATAAAGAACTCAAAAACTTAACACCAAAACCCCCAAATAACCCAAACAATAAATGGGCAAAGGAACTGAACAGATATTTCATAGAAGAAATACAATCAGTCAACAAATACATGAAAAAAATGTTCAACATCTGTAGCAATTAGACAAATGCAAATTAATATTTATTTATTTATTTATTTTTAGTTTTCGGCAGATACAACATCTTTGTGGTGCTGAGGATCCAACCGGGCTGCATGCATGCCAGGTGAACATGCTACTGAAAGGATAAAAGACACTGAAGTTAAAATGTAAAGGACTAGGTATTGTAAAGTTTCTAAGCTACACTCAAAGCCTGAAATTCTTGTAGTTGTTAGGACAATTCCCGGGACTGCCCATTAGATAATCCCCCCTGACCACTTAGTTGTTTAACAACTAGGACCCTGTGCAGCTAGGCACGTAGGCACCTCAGGGCCCAAACCAATCAGTTTGAATGTACCCCCCTCCTTAGGACTGACCTATCACTCCGCCCGACCTGTTCCCACCAATGAATGTACTAATCATGTTTGAGAGTTGTTGTTTGATTTTCCCGAGGTGTATGGTGATTTGTTAAAGGGGACTGTGATGTATGTAAAGTCCCTGCCCTCCCTAAAAAGTGTACTTAAGCACTGCTCAACCCCTGCTCGGGGCTCTGGGCTGCTCTCCCTTCTTGAGTGAGCACGGAGCCTCAGCATGCTGGATCTGCAATAAACCCCCTTTTGCTGTTGCATGAGTCAGTCTCTTGTGGTCTCTTCCTCCGTGGTTCGCCGGTCCCTTACACTACCACGCGCTACTGCTTGAGCCACATCCTCAGCCCCTAGACAAATGCAAATTAAAACTAGTCCAAGATTTCATCACACTCCAGTCAGAATGGCAACAATCAAGAATATCTTATATTCTTATACAGTAAATGTTGGCAAAGATGTGGGGGAAAAGGTACACTTATACCTTGCTGGTGGGACTGCAAAATGATGCACTCACTATGCAAAGCAGTATGGGGATTCCTTAGAACCACTATTTAACTTAATTATTCCACTCCTTGGTATATACCTGAAAGACTTAAAATCAGCATACTACAGCGACACAGCCACATAAATGTTTAAAGCAACTCAATTCATAATAGCTAAGCTATGAATCAACCAAGGTGCCTTTCAACAGATGAATGGATAGAGAAAATGTGTATATATACACGATGGAATATTACCCAACCATAAGGAGAAATAGAATTATGGCATTTGCCAGTAAATGGATGGAACTGGAGACTGTCAAGCTAAATGAAATAAGCCAATCTCCCCAAACCAAAGGCTGAATGGTTTCTCTGATATGCAGATGCTAACCCATAACAATGGGGCAGGTAGGGGGGTAGGGAAGAACAGTTCATTGGGTTAGACAAGGGGGAATGAAGGGAAGGGAGGGGGATGAGAATAGGAAAGAGTGGAATGAATAGGACCTTACTTTCCTATGTTTATATATGAATTCAGGATTAGTGTAACTCCACATATGACCACAAGAATGAAATCTTAATTAGAATAAGTTATACTCCATATATGTATAATATGTCAAGTAAACTCTACTGTCATGTATATCTAAAAAGAACAAATTAAAAAATTTTAAAAAAAGAGGACTAGGAGAAAGTATACAAACTGTTGACAAGAGTTGAGAGAAGATAATATGGAGATGTGGAGTTTTTTTTGTTGGTGGTGTTCTGTTTTGTTTGTGGTGCTGGGTATTCAACCCAGGGCCTTGTGCATGCAAGGCAAGCACTCTACCAACTGAGCTATATCCCCAGCCCTGGAGATGTGATATAAGGTTGAAATTTTATTTTTTTTTTCTTGATTTTATGTAATTCTAATCTTTTTCGTTGCAAATGTATTGGGAATGGATGTGGATGGAAGGATTCCTTCTGTCTTGGACTGTGTCGAGGTGGGAACTCCACTGCAGTCTCTTTGTTCTTCCTTGTTCCATGAGTAGCGAGGAGACAGCCTGGGGCACTGCAGATCCCATTGTAGAAATTTAAGGATAGGTTTTAATTTCATAATGCAAGATAAATTCCTACTTTTTAAATAGTGAACTTGGACCATGAGAAGAGAGAATTTTGAATTTGAAATTAAATTATTTATTTATTTATTTATTTTTGGTACACGGATTGAACCCAGGGGCATTCCCCAGCACTTTTTTGTACTTTATTTAGAGACAGGGTCTCACCAAGTTGCTTAGGGCCTTGCTAAGTGGCTGAGGCTGGCTTTGAACTGGCAATCCTCCTGCTTCAGCCTCCTGAAGGCTGGGATTACAGGTGTGCGCCATTGTGCCCAGCTTGAATTTGAATTAAAAGCAGGTGGGGGAAATAAGTTATGCGGTACTCTCCAGGTCTACCCCGTCTGTCCTGCTCATTCCAGGCCTTTCTTTGCCCACTCCTTTATTTTGAAGGGTAGCGGGGACATGCTAAGATCCTGCTGGATGACTAGAGGTGAACACTCTGGAATAGAGTAAGTATAAGAGCTGCTGAATGGATGACAGAGAGCAGTGACAGAAACTGAAGGGACCAAGAGACACACAGATCTCCTGTGGCCATTGCAACTGCTCAGGCCATCCCCTGGGGATTATTAATGTGAGGGCCTTGCCTTGGTCACCGGGGTGTATGTAGCCAGCCCATTCTATTCTATGCCAAGGTGGGCGTAGCTGGTGGAGGGAAGGTGTCATTCCCTGATATCCCGAGGGGCAATAGTAAGAAAGTCCGGCGGAGAGTCTCTTGTCTTGGGTAGATGTTGGCTCTTTGGTGGGGCTTTCTTTCTGGTGGCAGACCCCTGGATTTTGTTACTAATGTGTCAAACACCAAAACAAAGCAGTAGTGGTGACTTCAACCAACTCATTTGGATTCTTAAAAGCCTTCCCCTAGTAGCAGCTACATCAGGAGCAGGTCCCCGTACAAAATAGAAAAATGAAGCCTTCTGTGCAAAAAAATCTACCAGATTATGCTCTGTCCGTGTACAAATATACCACGATGAATCTGCTTGTACCTATAATTATAATGCACTAATTAAACTAATAATCATAATAAAAGGGAGATCAGTAGATTACAGCAAGTGGATCAGAGGGAGGGAGGAAGGGAAGAGGAAGGTACTGGGGAATGAGACTGATCAAATGATATCATGTGCATGTACAGATAACAGTATCACGAATCCCACTATTATGTATAATTACAATGCACCAATAAAAAATAAACAAAAAGTAGTAATTATTAAATAGTCAAGACAGCAACATCAGAGGATGAAAGCAAGCACAGGAGCCTTCTGGGCACAAGGTCATGTGCTGGCCCAGGTCTTAGGCTCAAGAGGCCAGCCCTGATACACACACACACACACACACACACACACACACACACACACACACACACTGTCCATCCTCCTCTGACTCCTCAGCCTCCCATTGTCCAACGCCTCCCACATTCTCCCTTTTAGTCACCACCTCAGTGCCCCCGCTTCCCCAGGTGGCAAAGGAGGCCTGGCTCTCTCGTATCTTTTGAACTCTGGACCTCAGGCTGCTCCTCCCCCTGTTTCCTGTTTCCTGTGACTTGGTTCCGGGGTGGATCAGGGAGTTTTGGGGTGCTCCAATTGCAACTTGATCTCCCCAACAGAGAAGCTTCCGCTGTTCATCCTGAATCATCTGAGGGGAACAGCACTTGTCACCACTGCAAACACTGACTTCCTTCCAAAGGGACCAGTCCACATCAAGCTAAATCTGTATTTTCATGTATTTCCCCCTCAGCTGGTGCTCTGAGCCTCTTCCATCGCTTTCAAAACTCTTTTCCTCTTAGATTCTGTCTTCTACTCCCATCCTCCCTCCTCTGGTCCTCTCCTCTCTGCATAGAACATCTCAAATATCACCCTCCTGAAATAACCCCCCCCTTCTCTGACCTTGACTTTGACCTCAGCTTGTCTTTGCATCTTTCCCCCTCACTTTGCAGCCAAATGAATTGAACAACTATTCCTCTCAGTTGTCCCCACGTCCTCGCCTCCCACACATCCTCCACCCACAGCACTCTGGCTTCCTCCTGGTCTCTTTACTGAAACTGCCTTCACAAAGCCTCTGGTGGCTGGATCCAGTGGGCACCGTCCAGTCTTTATCTTGCTCGAGCTCTCTGTGAGAGCATCATCGGGTGAATCATCCATTCTTCACGGAACTCGCTTCCCTGGCTTCCAACCTTTCTCTCCAGGTTCCTCCTACCTTCTTGGCATCTTACTCTCTTTCTCTTTCTCTCTCTCTCTCTCTCTTTTTTTTTTTTTTTGTACCAGGGATCGAACTCAGGGACACTCAACCACTGAGCCACATCCCCAGCGCTTTTGTATTTTATTTAGAGATAGGGTCTCACTGAGTTGCTTAGTACCTCGCTTTTCCTGAGGCTGGCTCTGAACTCTCAATCCTCCTGTCTCAGCCTCCGGGGCTGCTGGGATAAACAGGCATGTGCCACTGTGGCCATCCAGCATCTTACTCTTTTATGGTTATACCCACATGTGGACCCTGCCCTGCCCTCCCATCTTCAGTCCTGAGAGCAGAGAGAACATCTCCATCTAGAGTGGCACATGAGCCCTGGAGTCCCAGTGCTGTTAGGGAGTTAAACAGAATTACAGTGTCATTGACCAAGAGCTTGGCAAGGCCACACAGAGGTGCCTAGAGAGCTAAGGGACTGTGTGCACGGCTGCTAGGGAAGACCACACTCTCCTTATCTCTTCAACACCATCCCAGAATCTTCCTATCAGGGTGGAGACGTCCCGGAAACAGGGGAGGCCCATGGTTTCAGCCCTCAGATGCCATCTGACTCTATGAAATTAAACAAATAAAAACAATTCCAACCTTCACACTCTGAGGTCCCGGGGGTGGAGAATGATTGATTTGCAATCTCTCCTTTCATGAGCTACATCCCATCCCTCTTGCCTATAAGAACATGACTGTAGCAATTCTCCCTCTCTCACCCACATCACCAGTTCTTTGCTCTTTACGGAGTCATTCCTATCTGCAAACAAACATGCTATTATTCTTCCCATCTTAAAAAAAAAAAAAAAAAAAAGATTCTCCTGTCTCTCTGGGTGATTTCCAGGAGTAGCACTTCCCCCTCCTTTATCTCTACTCACGCCTTGGTGACCTCACAGTATTAGCTCAAGGCAGATGACTCGTGGATACTCTTCTCCAGCCCAGATCCCTCTGCAACCTTTTGACACTTCTTCCTGGACGTCGAATAGACATCTCGAATTCGACACATCCAAAATGAACCGCTCTTCTCCCAATCTTCTCTGCCCACAGATTTTCTAATTTCAGTTGATGGTAACCCCATCCTTTCATTTGCTCAAGCTCAAAACCTTGGATGGACCTCGATGCCTCCTTGTCCCTCAAACTCCATGCTCCATTGAGCCCAAAGTGCTGCTGGCACCTGCTCTAGATTCTCTTGGGGGCTCAGCCTCTCCTCCTCTCCCTCGGTCCAGACCCCATTCTCTCTCACTTGAATTGCTAAATAGCCTCTCACGTATTTTCCCTGATTCTGCCTTTGTTCCCCCTGCCCAATCTATTCTCAAAACAACCAGAGAGAGCCTATTAAAGCATCAGTCAGATAAGGCCACCCTTGTCCAACTGTGTCTCCATCCTTCACTCAGTAAGATGGCGGCCTCCAGGATCCATCTCCACCCATGCCCCCCTAACCTCTCTGACCTCATTACCTACCATTTCTCCCACTCTTTCCACCCCAGCCTCTTTGGCCTTCTTCTGTTCTCTGTTTTGTCAACATGCTTGCAGCTTAGAGCCTTGGAATCTAGCAGATATCCAATCTGTTCACCTCCTTGTCTCTTGTCACCTTCTTAATGAGCCTCACTGTGGCTGCCTCATTTATAATTGAACCTGCCCTCCTGTACTCTCTCCTCACTTATCATGGTCAACTTATTTTTTTTTAAAGCACACTTATTACTTTTTAACTTGAGATTATTTGTTTTAAAACTCCTTTATTACCAACCTAGATGCCCTCCAATAGATGCATGGATAAAGAAACTATGGTGTATATATATAGTGGAATATTACTCAGTCATAAAATGGAAAACTTGGGGCTGGGGATGTGGCTCAAGCGGTAGTGGCTCACCTGGCATGTGTGCCGCCCGGGTTCAATCCTCAGCACCACATACCGACAAAGATGTTGTGTCCGCCGAGAACTAAAAAATAAAATAAATATTAAAAACTTTCTCTCTCTCTCTCTCTCTCTCTCTCTCTCTCTCTCTCTCTCTCTCTCTCTCTCTCTCCTCTCTCACTCTCTCTTTAAAAAAATTAAAAAATAAAATGGAAAACTTTATGACATTTGCTAGTAAATGGATGGAGATTAAAGTTCCAAGATTCTAATCATGGCTTGATTTTTCTGATGACCAAATTCCATCCAGAAGCCCACCAAGAGTTACCTCATTAGAACAGAAGATGCTCCCGTCTGTCACTCAGGAAACTCTAGAGATTTAGGAGCTGTGTCAGGAACTGGTGTCAAAGACCAAATATTAGAATACAAGGTGCTTCTAGGGCTGAGGATACAGAGAACTTGCCTAGCATATGCGCGCCCCTGTGTTCAATCCCCAGCACCAAAAATAAAACAACTAAACAAGATGCCTCTAGCACCTCATCACTAAGGAAATTGCAAGAGCTTAAGGAACTCTGTGCCTGGGAACTAGGGACAGAGACCGAATATATACATATTTCTTATGTCACAGTGCGTAAGCCAATTGTGACACCATTTGCATCCAGAGACTACTGGAGTTTTACCTTCAAACTTGACCTTCAGAGCACATCAGCCTGAAGTCCCCTTGTCCAGTCTTCCTCCTTAGCAACATGTTAGTCATGGTACAGAAAGGGAATCCACGTGAATTTATTGTCTCTCCCATGCGTGTGCATTAGCGTTTCACCTAAGCCGTTCCTGTTGGATTTTCATGGTTTTTAGGGGGAAACAAAATGTAGTGGAAGGAACATGAACGCTGGCACCAGAAAGACTCAGGCTGTGCCTCTGCCACTTAACCAGGTGTTTCCCCTCAGAGACTCCACCCTCTCCCTCGTAATAGGGGAACCATGCTGCCTATGGGGATCAACCTGACAGCCTTAGTAAGCATTCCCTTCCCTAAAATATCAGCACAAGCAGCGGACCAAAGATCAACTAGTCACTCAGTGAACAGAAATGTGGCTGCACAACAAACCCCCGAGCATATGGCATGCCCCTCTGTTTCCCTTGCTATTTAGGGGGCCACTGTAACAAAACAGTGAGGACTGCCATCACAGATCTTCCTGGGCCCAAATGAGATTGTTGTGATGAGGAACCAGGCAGGGGCTTCTCTGGGGGGCTTGGTGGTGCGGTGTGGACAGACCAGAAATCCAGTTAGTTCTTCAGTGGAGGCAATGGAGGGCAGACGACGGGTGGTACTGGGGCCGTCCCCGATAATCATATGGCTTTGCTCGCTGAGGTCAGAGTCACTGGAGAAACACACCTAAGAGTCAAGGAAGAACCAAAACACCAGGTTTCATTGAAAGATTGATGGAAGAGTGACATTAGGACCTACCTACTCCCCCCCTAGCTGAAACCTCACCCCAACCACGACCAAAGTCATGGTGGAACCGCAGCCCTAGCCCTAACCCACCCCTGCCTAGCAACCCCGTGGGGGGCACAGAGATTCTGGTGCATTCTGGAGAACTGAAGCCAACAGGGCTGAGTCACTGTTCCTGCCTCAGTGACCACCTCCCGTGGGAGGCGTGAAGAGGTGAGAGACAAGAGGATATTCTCTCCAGGGAGGGGAGCATGGTGTCAGGAGAGGGACCCCGACTTCTTCACTGACTTTAATCCCAAACTCCTCTCCCCACATTATGTGGCTTTGACAGATCCACTGAAGCCCCTGTCTCTAGGTCTGAGGGTAGATGTGGGGTTGACTGCTGAGCCATGAGGACACTGACTGCCATCGTCACTGGGACCGGGTGCTCCTCCACTGTGAGCTTGCCTGGTGGGAAGTGGCCTTGTGTGTTTGCATGGATAAACTAAAGAGCCTGTCATTAAAGCACTCTGTCCTGCAGTTGGGTCCCCTCTGCTCCTGGGTGGCCCTGAAGGGGGAAGGGCTTCCCATCCTGAGGAATAGCCCAAGGCATGGACCTTAGCTGTGGCAATTGGCTACGGTGCCAGGCTCGGCTTTTACCAAGAACTCAGAGGAGGCACAGGTATTCGGGGAAGGGGGGCAGCACTGAGGTGGCTTGGCAACCACCATCCACAGCCACCCTTCCAAGGTCATCAAGGGCAGCACAGATGGACCTGCTCCACCACAGATGGCCACAAGATGCCCCGGGACTGCCTCTGGGTTCAAAACTGTAGATCAGATTTGGGGTGGGGTGCAGGGAGAACTAGAGGAGGGGGGGAATTCTGTTTGCAAGAGGTCTTAGAATCCTTACCATGGAACTTTAAGAGAACTCCAACCTCTTGTAGCACCGGCTATTGAAGTGGTGCCAATCGATCGGTATGTAGTTTGTTTTGGTTATCTTTTGCATTAGAAGTTGTTTTTTTTTTCTTTACTATATAAATAATGCATGCTGATTTTCCATAATTAGAACTCTTCATATGAATACCTGGATTAAAAGCGTCAACAAGAATCTCACCGTCCTGAGAGAACTGCATGAGAGTTGCTGCTAGTTGTTTTGTGTGTGTGTGTGTGTGTGTGTGTGTGTGTGTGTGTGTTTGGCACCTTTTTATGCATGCACATATATGTAAATTTTTACCAAGAGAAGGGAGCATCAGGGATGGTGTTTTGTTGTTGTCGTTGCCTTATCACTCAGTGTTGAACCCAAGGTCTCTTTACCACTGACACCCCCAATTCCTTTTCGGTTTTTATCCTCCTGCCTCAGACTCTCAAGTTGCTGGGCTCTCAGGTGTGCACGACTGTCCCTGATGAGCATTATTAAGTGTTTTAGATCATTGACACTATTGGTTCCCATCACCCTGCATCAGCTCCTGGACCCCACCCATGCTCCAGCCCTCCCAATCTAGGGGACACCCTTCCTTCTCTTTGTCCCCAACACACCTATGCAGTTCTGTCTCTAGCTTTACACCCCTGGTCTTTATTTTATAAAATGAGTTCACCCATTTCCTTTCATCCTGCTTTCTTCATCGGTAACACCTCCAGAACGCCAATGAGTCCCCTAGAAGGACCCCAGTTTTTCTTAAATGACTGCTTCTACCATACTCTATGGTAGCTGTGTGTGTAAAGAATTCTCCACCCGGTTTCTCCCAAGGCCTCTGATCCTCGTGGGTACAAACAGGCATGTGCCACTGTGCCCAGCTTCTCAGTTTCATTTTTTTCCAATCCCATGGTTCAAAATACCAAACTGTATACAAGGGCACAGAAGTGAGAATTCTTCCTTCCATTCCTCTCTTCAGCCTCCTGCTCCCCATGTTGATCTTGGGGAGGGTACTTTGGGAGTTAGAACTCATTTTTATTTTCTTTACTCCATTTACTACTCCTACCACAGTAAATTGAGTAGGAGAGCAGACAGCAGTCCTGTGTTACAAATGGGGAAACTGGGGCTCAGAGAGATGAAGACATGGAGCCCGGCCCGAGCTGGGCCCTGCAGTTGGCCAGATCTGAGGCCTGCTCTGCCAGGCTCCCTTACCGTGTGGCTCCAGGAGAGATGACAGCCAGCCACACTCCTGCCCCACAGTGAGCCCTCCCCTGATGACTGCTTTATCAGTTCAGTGGGACTGATGGTTCTCCCCTGGGCTCGCTATTTATTTATTTATTTTCCTGACTCCAGAGCACACCTTGGGGACCAAGCCGAGGCTTGTCCCTCCTGTGTTTGCCCTCCCCGTCTGTGTTCTGGCAGCATCTGGGAGCACTTCCAGAGAAAACCAGTGCTTGTGCAGCTGGGCCTCCTTCTGTGCCTTCCCTGTCTGTTCTGCATCTGCCCCCGGGGTCTACAGGACAGAGGCTCTCTGTACCTGCACCTGTTTTGCTACCTCTGCCAGGAAGCCTTTCCTGATGCTTCTTGATAAGAGTGTCCTGATGCTCAGTTGGGAAGGATCACTGGCCCTTTATGGCCTTCATCCCATCTGACCCTCACGATAAACTCAGGGGACAGGCTTGAAGAATCTAAGAATCAGAGAGACCAAGTGACCTGCCCCAGACTCCACAGCATGTAAGTAGCCCCAGTATGACTGAACCAAGGATTTCTAGTTCTATCGTATCATTCACCTCTATGGAGTGTCCAGCTCCCTCGTTCCTGCCTCTTATGAGCAGGTGGAACTACTGAAAGGCGAATGTCATGGTCGTGGGGATCTGCAGGCTTTGCACTTGCCACCATCGTGAGTCAGGGCACATTTCGATTCCAACACTAGCCATCTGAAAAATAGAAATGATGATCTGACTCCTAAGGTCCTTGTGAGACCACAATGTGAAGGAGAAATCAGGACGATGCACCCAGCACACTCACGGGGGCTAGGGACCATGACCTCTAATGATGTTTTCCCTTATCTTTTAAAAACTTACACATCAGCTTCAGTTCTCCTCCCTTGATCCTCGGGTTTGGGGCGCTGCTATGCACAGAACGGTTATCACCTGAGCTGAGGCCTGAAGGGTGAGCACTCAAAGCAGCCGAGGCAACCAAGACTGGCAAGAGGGAAGGACTGCAGGTGTGAACGCACCTGGGCTTCCCCCCCCCCCCCATGAAGACTTTTCCCAGGAGCAGGTGTGGGGAGAGATAAGCCTAGAGAGATAAGGAGGACCCAGAGCCTTAGGGAGGGTGAAACGGATAACAAGGTTGGCCTGCAGCTTGAAGTGGGGGAGCACGCAGGCCATGATGGGAATCAAACCAGACGTCCAAGTCTGAGGCTTAGGCAGATGGAGAGACCCAGAATCTCCTTGGTGTCTCCAGCTACCGCACAACTGACTGAGAGCAAGAACAGAGTGTTAGTTGTTGGATCGACTCATCTGTTTCTCTTGGAAATTTTCCTTATGGCTAATTCTGTTTTCCCTTGATTTACCAGTCTAGCCTCCCACGGCCAGGGTGACTTCAGATGAAGATAATCTCTTATGCATTTGAAAGTGGGAAACACTTAGGAAGGTTGAATTGTAAAATCAGGACAATTGGGAAATAAAGCGATGAGACAAAAATTAAAAAAAAAAAAAACAAGGAAACAATGAAAAGTTGCCACTTAGACTCTCTGCAAGATAGCAAGACAAATTTATTTTTCTTACTAGAACCGTAAGAAGAGTAATTCTCTAAAGCTTGTGTTGAACAAGATGTGGTGGTATGTAGAAAATGACAATGTGGTGCCCGCGATTTCTAAATCCATGTATGTAACGTCACCAGCCCTGGCTTTGTTTGATATGCCAACTTTCTTTCTTTTCTTTTTTTTTTTTTTTTTTATTTTCATAAGACTAAAAATATTTCGAAGCATAACCTAGTTTCACCTAGTTTCTTGTAGCCTTGGGGTTACATTGAACGGTGTTAATTCATTTTTATTTTTTTAGTCTACACCTATGATAGGCAGAATAATGGATCCCCAAAGACATCCACATCTCAGTCCCTGTCACCTGTGAATCTGTTAGGCTACCAGGAGAAACAGACTTAAGGTGGCTGCCCAGTTGACCTTAAAACAAGATTATCCTGGATTAGGCAGACAGGCCCAAATGTAATCCATCACAAAGGTCCTTAAAAGAGGGAGACACGTCAGCATGGAAGGAGATGTGATGCTGAGTGGCAAAGCCACCAGTCAAGGGGTGCAGGTGGCCTCTGGAGATTAGAAGACACAAGGAAACAGGTCGGTCCTTCCCTGGAGACTTCAGGAAGGAACCCAGCCCCACTGACACCTTGATTTTAGCCCAGAGAACCCATGTGGGACTTCCGACCTCCAGAGCTGTCGGTATACTGGGGCTGGTTCAAGCCACTAAGTCTGTGGTCGTTTGCTGCAGCAGGAGGAAGCGAATCCAGTGCCCTGACTTGCATGAGGGGAGGGTTTCTGCCCACCCCTCCCCCGACTCACTGTTTATTCTGGACAGACATCCCAGGGCTGCACTGAGGAGACTCGCAAACACTCCTTCCACATTCTGGCTCCTTGGTGGTGTGGGAGCCCCATGTGGCCATGGCCCCTGCTTGGCCCCTACTGCCTGAGAGCACAGGTACCCATCGCAAGGCCCATCCTGCAGGACACACAGAGCATCAAGTGCTGGGTTGCCATAGCCGCCCTTGGTCCTGCTGTCCTCATCATAACAAAGCCCACCCCTGATTACAAAGGAGCTGAGACAAGCCTCCTTTGCCCACCTTGGTTTTCGCCTGGCATCTGGGTCTCAAGGGAGCACTGCCACCTCCCTGTTTGGTTATCTTCAGGACCCACCTCTAGCCCTGTCCCCTCTGGGTACAGCATCAGGGAAGGATTGGGATCCATGCTTGAGACCCAGGCTGCCACCTGGGTGTCTGGAAGCTGCCTCTGGGTGTCTGCTCAGCCACCCACCCCCGCCACCTGCCCCAGCTCTTCCCCAAATACCCTCGTGTGAATCGACTTCTGCAGATGCGCCACTCCTTCACCACGTGCACCCAGATTCATTTTCCTCCCTGCTGTGGCCACGGGGACGCCCTTTTACGACTGCAAAAGAGCTTCGGAGCTTCACTTGCCCCTTCCCTGCTCCCTGGCCCCTGTTTCTGGAATCCTGAGTTTCTCTGCTGTGGACTCATTCACTACAGGGGTGTCCAGGACTCTGACTTGTCAACGGGGAAGATCTGCGGAAATGCCTCCCACCCAGGACATAAATCAATAAATAAGCAAATAAGTCAATCTCGTCATCCCCAGGCTCCTAGAGGGCCACCAGCTGGGCAGTAGGCAGAGTGAACTCATCACCTGAGACAGGTTTGTACCCTGAAGACTTGTCAAGGCAACCTCTTTTAGAAAGAGGTGAGGTTAGAGGAGAAACTGAATTCAATTGCCTCTCTTCCCACTACTCCTCCTTCCCCTCAAACTTTTCAATCTCTCACCGCCCCCCCCCATGCATGTCAGTAGCAGGCAAGGGTGCCCCCCGACCCCCTTCTTGTTCTAGTCCCGGGGCTGACCCAGCCTCTCTGGCAGGTCCTTGGCAAGACAGATCAACCAAAGCAGAGGGGA
This sequence comes from Ictidomys tridecemlineatus, assembly GCF_052094955.1. Lineage (NCBI taxonomy): Eukaryota > Metazoa > Chordata > Mammalia > Rodentia > Sciuridae > Ictidomys > Ictidomys tridecemlineatus. The sequence continues at coordinate 185,400,691 of NC_135480.1, read as the reverse complement.
GGTCCCTGCAAGCTGGGCCAGGGCCCACCAATCAGACCCTGTCTGTGCAGCTGAGTCTCTTGTGTGAACTCATTTGCATAATTTGGTTCAATATTTACTGAGCCAACCTCATTTTCTGGGTTGTCTCCACGGCCGACAGCTGGCAAGACTGCAATTATGGCATTATGTGCACGCGGGGAAGCCACTGGGAGCAGACACCCAGAGGCAGCTTCCAAACAAACCAGCCTTAGGCGGCCCCGGCTGGGTGTCCCCCAGATCTCCGCAGCTGGAAGTCTGCCTGGGCTGAGACTCCAAGCCAGGCGACACCCAGATGCAGCCAACAACAGCAACGGCACTAGTAATGGTAACGGTTACTTTTTATTAAGTTAATACGGTAATGGCAGAGGTTTGTGGGGCCGATGTGCACAGGGCTAAGCGCTCTGTGCGGGATTTCCAGCCCTCGCAGCAGCTCTGGGAGGAGTGAATCAGTTAGGACTGTTTCATCCAACTGCTTTAGACACAATGAAACTCTGTGAGCCAGGAAAAGCCCGGGAAGAGCATTAGATTAGCTTCAGGCAGCGCTAGATACCGGCTGTGAATGACGTCACCGGGGTCCCCTCTTCGCTAGCTAAATGCGAACGTCACCGAACGTCACGCTCCAGCTCCGCACAGGCTCTCCTGGCCACGGCAGCTCAGGCTCTGTGCTCACCTGATTCTCGTGGTGGCAAATCTGAGGCTAGTGCCAGAGACCTGAGGTTCACCGAGTGGACGGGATGGCTGCACATGGTGGCCAGGGATGCGGGGATTGGTGATTGGTTATGCGCCCTTCCCTCCCCCAGCCTCCACACACCAGGAAAAGGGGAAGGGCAGACCCCTAGGTAAAAAGCAGGAATTGATTTTGGATGAAGGGGAGGCAATTTAATGTGCCTTACGGGTGGGGACTTTGTTGACATTATTCTGATGAGAAAACAGACCTGGAGTGAGTGGCTCTGTCCACGGAGACAGAAAGCACAGAGCCTCCTCTACAGGAGCCCCACATCTGTGTGACTAGGAAGCACTTGCTTTATACCCAGAGTGCCACCTTGATCCCCCAAAACAGGAAGGAAGGCCATCTGGGTCCCCCCAGTTGGTGGGGCAGGGACTGTTGAACTGGCCCTTACACTGGATTTAACGCTCCACTGTCTTGAACTTTGTGAGTTTTTGAGCAAAGGAACTCAAGTTTTCCTTGTGCAGTGAGATCTATAAATTATGCATCAGCTCCTGGGTGGAGGTAGACAAAACTCTGCTGCTCTTGAATAGACCTTGTCCCTGGGGTGCTGGAGCTGGGGACTATTGCAGATTCCAGGTCATGGCACTTGCTCTCCCCACAGGCCATGTTGGGCTTGGCCTCTGCTTTGTATTCTTTGATGTACTTTTCAGCTCCTCCGGCCAGATCCTGATTCAGAACTGTGAACTTTTAATAGGCCTGCAGGGTCCATTTCCTGCTCCTGAGGACTGGCTCTCCTCCCAGTGACCTGAGGCTTCTTAGGCGAGATTGAACCCTTCTGGCAATTTCCTACCTTCCTAGGACGACTCCTGGTTCTTGCTGCTGGCCACTGGCCTGTTCCTCAGGAACATCTGACTCAGAGCCCACGGCCAGGCTTTACCTGCCCTCACCTCCGTCCACCTCTGGGCTTCCAGCAGTCTCCAGAGGAGTTCCTCCCAATGCAACATACGACCTCAGCCACAATCACTGCATGGCACCTGCCACGTGCCACCTCTCCCCATGAGACCTGTCCCAGAAATCCTGAGACCTTCACCTAGAGCACCACCTCACACAGTTTTCCAGGTGCCAGCCGAGAGCCCAGTTCCACCCAGAGACACAAGGAAGCACCCCTTTCCCGTGGTGTTAGGGTGTTCCCATGCAGCTGCGCTAGGGCCGAGTCCCTGAAAGTCTCTCTGAGACCACTCTGCTCATCTTCTGTGAGCAACTGTTGAGCACCCAGCCATGTCCAGGAACCTGCAATGGTTTGAGGCACTTCCTAAATCTTTGATTTAGAAGCTAATATTCCTGCTCAGCTCATTGCTTATTTACTCAACAACAGGTTGTTTTTCTGTTCCAGGCGCTAGCCTTGGTATCACTGTGCAAAGCATGTAGTCTCAGAAGGTTGATATGGCCTTAGCTCAGCCTGCAATAACAAAATACCAGGACTTCATTAAACCACTGAAGCTCATTTCTCACAGTTCTGGAGGCACCACGATCAATGTGTCAGACCACTGGGCATTTACTGAGCCACATCCCCAGCCTTCTCCTCCCCTTCCTGTAAGCACACTAATCCCATCACATGATTGCCACCCTCATGACCCCAGGAGAGCCTGATTGCATCCTAAATGCCCTGCCTCCAATATAGTCACATTGGAAATTAGGGCTTCAACATACCAATGGTGGGGGACACCAGCATTCAGTCCGTAACAAGAACTTGGGACAGTCTCAAGCCACATTGCCTGGATTCAAACGATGATCTGACGTTTAATAGCTCCATGATCTTGAGCGTTTCTGAGTTTCATCAGGAGTAAAATGGGGGGTATACTTATCAGTGTTTTCCAAGGGAAACAAAACCAATCGAGTTGAGGGGGAAGGAATTGGCTCACATGGTTGGAGGCCAGGGAAGATGGGGAGACTCAGGAGTGTTGAGTCCAAACACTGCAGCTGGCGGCAGCATTCCTCCTTGCCTGCCTGGGGGAGGTCAGTGTTGGTTCCTGCCAGGCTTTCAACTGATCGGATGAGGCCCTCCCACACTATGGAAGGTAATCTACTTACCTAAAGTCCACCTTGTAAATGTTAATTTCATCAAAAAAAAAAAAAAAAACACCTTCACAGAAACATCCAGAATAATGCTTGACTAAAATCTGTGGGCACATGGCCGGGCAAAGTCAACACAAAATCAACCATCATGAGGTAAGAAAAAATCATGTTAAAGGAGGTGGAGGCTAACTGAGTGAATAGATTAAAGATTTTAGGACATACCTGGTACATCATGAGTGCTAAGTAAGGACTGGCAATTATAGTTACTACTCAAAGATCCAACTACATAACATGAACAGAATTTTTATGATTCTACAAAGCAAACTTGAAGTCCCTTGGAGCCACAGAAACTCAATACTCTTGGCAAAGATCTTCTACTGTCAAATCTACCCAGAAAAACCAATGCCAGCCTGTGTCCCTTTCTTTGGAGGAATAGTCACTCCACCTACTTCAACCAAGGGCTCTCCTGGGAGTCGCCCAGGTAGGATCCCTGTGCTCCAGGACCAAGCTAAGCCAACCAGGGTCTTAACTGGAGTTTCAAACCGGAGCCACAGCAAGAGCGCTCACTCTCAGCTGGAAGATGGATGGGACAAGGTCAATAGTCAGGATCAGACTTTACGGAACCAAGAGCAAGAGAGTGAGCTCCAGAGCTCTGCGGTCAACTGGTGGGCCTCTCTGCAGCAGGAGACGGCTTTCCCTTGTTTGACCTTAGGAACCAAAATAATTTCCCTTTTGCCCAAGTGGGTCCCTGCTGGGCTTCTGTCTCTACAGCCAGAAAGGCAGACTCATCTGCTCTCCCTCTGCTGAATTTGGACTCTGTTTTGACTCTGCCCAAGTGGCCCATTCTGCTGGTATTTGTAGCAAGGAAAGAAACTGCCAATTCATTCACCGCGTTTGATGGGAACTGTCCTAGTTTGGCTCTGGATGGTCCCCCAAAGGCTCAGCGTTGAAGACTTGGTCTCCAGTGCATTAGTGTTCAGAGCTTGCTTTGGGGAAGTGATTAGAGTAGGAGGTCTCCAACCTCATCCATGGATCAATCCACTCTTGGATTCATCTCTGGATGGGAGGTGGTGGAAACTGTGGAGGGTGAGACTTATTGGAAGGGTGTGGGTCCCAGGGGTTGTGCCCTTGAGAAATGGCACCAGTCTGACCAAAGTTTCATGCAGTGAATGCAGAACCCTTGCTTAGCCCTTGCTTGGTTCTCATGAGCTACAGTAGGGAAAGCACACTTCCCCAAATAGGCGAGCTATTCTGCAGTCACCTGTAGGAAGCACCGAGTTTCCCTTACATATTTATTTCCATCCAAGGTCTCGGCCACCCCACCAGTGAGGCTGACTTTTCCAGAGCCAACCCAAGGAGAGAGGTCACTTTCTTTTATTCAAGCATCACTTTCCGCGTCTCTGAAAGGAGAGGTTGACTACATGACCTCTGAGGGTCTTGCAGCCCTAAGAGTTGTGTTCCAAACTTGTGTGAGGCAAACGATCCACCTGCTGACCACCCACAGAGAGTAGAAGGTGGGGCAGAGGGGGAAATCTCGGGCTCTCCTGGGAAACTTGGGTGGGGATGGCATTGTGGGTAATCAGCGTCCACCCCCATCAGACTGCAGGGGGAGGGGGGCATCTGTATGGTGGACCTCCTGGGATCTACTCACCTGAGGAGGGATGAAAAAGGAAGAGAGAATGGGAAAATACGCTTGGTCCAAAGACATGATTGGGAAGGCAGTTTTGTACACATGACTCTCCTCTCCATCCCTGGTTTCAGGGATGGAAAACAATTAAAGCCACCCACACTGTGGCTTTAATTGTCCCCCCCCCCAAAAAAAGATGTTGATGTCCTGTCCCCCAGTACCTGTGAAAGCAATCTTATTTGGAAAGAGAGTCTTAGCAGATGATCAGGAGGACTTCACTAGGGCAAGCCTAGTCAGGTGTGTTACCCTATAAAAAGGGGAGGTTGGACCCTGAGATGCACACAGGGGGACCCGCCCGTGTGAAGATGAAGGCAGAAATCAGGGTGATACTTCTACAAGCCAAGGAACTCCATAGATCACTGGCAAACCACCAGGAAATAGGGAAAGGTCTGGAACACTCTTATTCACAGCCTTTAGAAAAAAATCAACCCAAAGTGGGCATGGTGGTACACACCTGTGGACACCTGTAATCCCAGCTACTCGAGAGGCTGAGGCAGGAGGACTGCAAGTTTGAGGTCAGCCTCAGCATTTTAATGAGTTCCTAAGCAACTTAGTGAGATCCTGTCTCAAAATGAAAAATAAAAAAGGGCTGGGGAGGTAAATGAGGCTCAGTGGTAAAATGCCCCTAGGTCCAATCCTCAGTACCAAAACAGAAGGAAAAGGAGAAAGAGGAGGAGGAGGAGGAGGAGGAGGAGGAGGAGGAGGAGGAGGAGGAGGAGGAGGAGAAACCAACCCTGCCAATACCTTGACTTCAGACTTCTCACTTCCAGAACTGTGATGGTAAGTTTCTGTTGCCTTAGCCATTAACTCACTTTGTGGCAACTCTAAGAAATACTACATCTAAACCCTAAGGAGAAGCATATTCAGTAAAAGTTCAAAACCTGTGGGAGGCCAACCTCAAAGGTGACTGAGTTACACTCCCCAGCTGGGTGCTGAGACGCTCAGTCACAGAAATGGGTGTGTCTTGCTACAGCCCCATGGGTGAAGCTATGCTCACCTGTTCCTTTGTAATATAACCCCTTGCCCTGTTTAGGATAGAATCTTCCATGGAAGTGCCTTGTGTGTGTCCCCTCCTCTTACTGTGTCCTTGGGTGTGGCCTACCCAGGTGTCAGTCAACCTGCTGACAGTGGACATCATGAAGATAGACTCAGCCCCCTGAAACCTGATCTCTTGCCTCATTTGAATAGCTTCTCCTCAATAAAAGGGGTCAGTGAGTGTGCTCTCTCTCTCTCTCTTCCTGTGGACCCTTAAGGTAAGAAGAACCGCCACAGTGACCCCAAAGAAAAAGGTATTTGTGTCTCTTGTGTGGTTATTTCGTACAGCCCAGTTAGCCCAGTTTAACTAGAGTGACCCCTGAGCCTTTTAGTCACGAGAACAGAAACCTGGCAAAAACCTGTATCACAACTCCAGATTCATGAGCGTGCCCTCCACATGGATGCCCACCTTGGCATCGCAGTGATGTCCTGGAGAGAGACTCCTATAGGCGCCGGCATCTCCAGGAGCATCAGCAGCCAGCTCAGATTTGCTGTGCCATCACCAGAAGGATACAGTACACCAGCGAGCCAAGGGGTGTTGTCCTTCCTGGTTAGTGGAGGGAGAAACTGAGGCACAAGTGAATTGCACACAGACCCAGGCTCCTGCACCCACCTGGCTCTTCCCAGGCAGGCCCTGCCTCCCAGGCCCATCTCCACCTGCTGGCTCAGGCCTGCCCCTGGATGCTCACCCTCTGCTTCTCCTGGCTCTGTCCTCACCTCTGCCCTTCTGCTAACTATGGAGCCTCTGCCCCAACTGTCACGCTCACTTATTGGATCCAGTAAGCCCTGGCCGTTTCCCCCACCCCTGTTACACAGAAGTAACAGCCCCTACCCATCCTTCCTTGGCAGGGTTACCCGGAACCTTCTCTGGCACTGGGTTCTCCTGGTATCCAATCACTCTGGCTTTAGTGTTGCTTAGTCACAAATCTTGCCTCCCCACTTTTCTTCTGCCGCTGGATTGCAGCAGGTGCACCCCCAGCTCAGTGCCTCTGGGCTCTCCATGTACAGCACCCTTTCTACAGACGGTCTACAGACGGACTCCTCCTCCTCCAGAATCAAGTTCAAAGTTTGTTTTTCAGAGAAGAGCCCCCTTGCCTGATCATCCTAAAGAAGTCCCTTTCCCCATTTTGTGATCTTCAATGCACTGGTCATCGTCTGAGGTCACCTGACTTATTGGTGGTATCGTCACAACAGTAGGGTCCAGAGGGGGGCAGGGAATAAAGCCCAGGAATGATTTAATATCAGGATTTAGTCACGGGGCATCAGAAGAGCAAACCCAGGAAGTGCACCCAACTACCACCCCATCTGGAAGCTGGGGAAACAACAGAGGAGGCCAGGAGCCACCTCTGTCATAGAGTGGAGCAAGCGGAGGGGAGGGGACGATCCGAGGGCAAGCAGGCCACGAGGACACATTTGTTCCCAGCCCACTGTCTCTCCCCTGGAACGCAGGTTCAGGGAGGGCAGGGCCTGTCCTGTTTCTGTTCCAGCATCTCCTCGTCTCTGAGCACAGGCCACTTTCCATACATGAAGACTGTGGGGGATGGAAGCACGCTCCAGCCTCAGTTTCGACAGTCGTCACATGCAGATAAAAATAGCCACCCTAAGTTAGACTGCGATGAGTAGATGAGAACATTTGGAAAGTACACACGCCTAAAATTATAGGCAGCGTGTGACAAGGACTCCGAAAAGGACAGTAGACTACATGAGCTGATCTGCTTTCCCGTTGCACTTGGCCATGGGCACCAGACCCAGACGAGGAGTGATTTCCTGTGGGCTACTTGCGTCTCCTGATACAATAAAGGGGTTTCAAAAAATAGCACGGACATTTTTTTTTTTCATGTGACTTTTTTCTTACAACCTTTGCAAAAATGATCTCCACGTCCTCCCTCTAAACGTCTATGTGAATTCAGTAATAACAGCTATTAATGATTGAGAGCTCGTCCAGGCCTGGCCCTGTTCTAAGCACCTCACCTCTATCAGTTCCCCTCATCTTCACCAAGACCCTACAAAGTAGAGGTTACAGGTGAGGAAACGGAGGTACAGACAGGTGAAGTGACCTGTCGGAAGTCACACAGCTGGTAAACGGCAGAGCCGGGCCTCTCCTCGGTCTCTGGTGTACAGGGGTGTGCTACACAGCTTCCAGTGGGCAATTGCTCACGAGGCCCCTGACCCAGAACAGCCCCAGGGCCGTGTATGAGGTGTGGGGTGCAACAGGGATCCCCAATGGGCCTCCCCTTCTCTCCAAGCCAAAGCTGCATGGTCGTGGGTGAGAGTGACCACAGGTGGGAGGAGAAGGGGCTGCTAGCTGGCAGCTCCTGGGGAGCAGGCTCAACCTGTGGCCCTTCTGTGGGCCCTGATACTGCCCCACCCCCGTCCGCCCAGCCGAGGACCAGGGGTGCCCGATGGGTCACATAAACACAAGCACACTGCTGAGCCGTCGCTGGTGGGAATTTTCCACACACCAGCACAGAGACGCTCAGGGGCTCAGTAGTGACCTAGTCAGCAGGCTACATTCTGAGGCTGCCCACACACACCTGGGGCAGCCAGCGGCACCTGAATGGTCTGTGGCCACCAAGCCTTTGTGGGAACGGAGAGAGGCGAGGCAGACAGGTCAAAAGTTGACAACGGGGAGTGAAACGCTCTGGAAGGCCACATGCAAGGTGGCATCTTGATTTGATTTGGGACCAGGAGAAGACATTACTAGGAATCCAAACAAAGTCTGTGGTTTAATGACTTGTAAGCCCTAAGCCCAAAACTCACAGTGGCCAAACTTAATGCTGTCCTCTCAGTTGTGCTCAGTGACCACGGTTCTGCCAAGTGCTGACGCTTGGGAAACTTGTACAGGAATGTTACAGTGCAATTTTTTCTGAAATGTTAAATCATCCCCAAAATGTTTTTTTTTAAATTTATTTAATTAATTAATTAATTTATTTATTTTTTAGTACTCAGAGATGGAATTCCAACTCCTTCACATACTAGTTCAGTCATTAAGCTGGAGAGAAGACCCCGCCCAGTGGCCCCTCCAGGGCAGAGCATGTTGCTGAGCTGCTGGGAGCAGCTTGGCCCATGGTCACATCCGTCCTGGGGTAGCCACACCTGGTGCCCAAGTGTGTGGGGGAGGAGCATACAAAGGCCACTTTAGCCAGATGTGGGACCGCTGTGCCAGGTCGTGCTTGGTCCTCGTCATACTGTGGGCTGGCCAAGGTCAGGTCTATCTTACCCCTAAACTCCATTTCAGTGTTGGCTTCCAGAGTTGGGGTGAGAGTGGCCCCAGGAATCAGGTACTTAGCTGGGACCTGGCAGCTGCTTCCCCCACTTCTGACTTGGCAGCAGTGGATTGGATGGTGCAGCTGTGGGTGGAGGGTCAGCTGCCAGTGAAGTCAGGAATTTGGACCTGGGGGGCAGGGCTGGGGCTAGTGGCTACAGAGGCAACGACTCTGGATGGTCCTTGTTGAGCAACACTTATGCTCCTACTGAAGATACTGGGCAGCTGAGGTCTGGTAGTAACAGCAAGTCAGAAAGGGAACTCAAACAGCCTCTTTAGTTGCATAAAAAGAAACTGAGCATGGTGGTTCATGCCTGAATTCCAGTGACTCAGGAGGCTGAGGCAGGAGGATCACACATTTGAGACCAGCCTCAGAAACTTAGGGAGGTTCTAAGTAATTTAGTGAGACCCTATCTCAGAATAAAAAATAAAAAGGACTGGGGTTGTGGCTCAATAGAAAGTGCCTCTGGGTTCAACCCCCAAAACCAAAGAGAAAGAAAAATAAAACTTCTTCTGTAGGGGACAGGGAGAATGAACCGAGGACAAGCCCAAGATTTAACAGAGTGGCTGAACTTCAGAGACAGGTAACCCCGGGGCAAGGGCCCTGTTGTGGGGGCTTGAGCACTTCAGGATGGATGCCCTGGGTTATTTCAATATCCCAGAATCTGAAGCATGGCCCATCCCCCTCCCTCCTTTTGGAGGTGGTATACAGAGGCCCCTCCCAGAAAGCATGGTCCCCAGGGCCTACCTCTATCCCCCTTCTCCCTTGGAGATTTCCTTTAAGAAATCCTTATGTACTGTGAGCATAAAATAATATTCCTATTCTATTTTTGAGATTTTATAGTTTCATCTTTTACATTTAGGTCTTTAGTGAATGAAAGATAACTAAGAACACACATATAAAGATGTGATCTTGTTTTCGTGCATAGGAACTGGTTTCCCCAATACCATTTTCTAAACGTTCTATACCTTGTCCACGGAGTTTGGTTTTCTTTTTGCAGTACTGGGGATTGGACCCAGAGGCACTCTACCTCAGGAATGACCTCCTGAATGGAGCAGTGGTGGTAGACACCTGGCAACCTGTGCCAGCCTCACTACATCCCCAGTCCTTTTTTATTATTATTATTATTATTATTTGAGAAAGAGTCTCACTAAGTTGCTAAGGCTGGCCTTGAACTTGAGATCTTCCTGCCTCAGCCTCCCGAGTCACTGGAATTGTGGCCTGCACCACCATGACTGGCTACCCACTGAGACTTACTATCACTTCTATCCCATGTCAAGCGCTTGTGTATTTATGACTGTTTTAGGATGCACTATTTTGTTCCACGTGTTGGCTTTGCCCAGTGTGGCTCTTTGACTTCTTAACATGTCAATAACTGGATAGTTATCATCACTGCAGATAAGGACACTCAGACTTAGAAAATTGAGTGAGAGCTCTAAGATCATGCAGCTCTAAGTGGGCAAAGCAGGATTTGAACTGAGGTCCAAGTTCCTTCAGAGACCACACAATCTTCTGTCTACTGTCTTTCTCGAGAAGGAAAAAGAAACAGGATGGTAATTTGATTGCAGTGGCTTCCTGCTTCAGTCTCAAAGAGGTCAATTGGTGCCTGGAACTGGACAAGGAGTCACAGTTGGCATTTCTCAGGAGCACCCAGCAGGGCAGAAAGAGCAGTGCTGGCTCAGGACCCAGAGAACAGCCCCCGCTTTAATGGGCTTCCTGCTTCCTGTACCGTGGCCAAGGGAAGGGCTGGGAAGCCTCATAATCATCTTTATATTTTGAAAATAGACCTAAACACATCTGCCCCCTGCTAAAAGCAAAATAAACCACACTGCCTACCCCTAAGCGGGGTGACAATAATTCCCAATGAAGCAATAGGCTTATAGACTTTTGCTTGTTTGGGTTTTAGTTTTCTTTTTAGCCAATAAGTCGCCTTCCCCCCTAAAATTTATGTGCAGAAGTTCACATATCAAATATTAAATTGTAGCTTGGGAGGTCGGTGGCTTGGAGCCTTCCTGTTTAATGTCTGTGCCAGGCGTAAAGTAGGTGCTTAGTAAAATAAGTAAGCCTTTGCCCTGTCCATGCATAAGGTGGCCAACCATCAGCTCCAGCTGTAACTAAGGGTCCTGTCCTAAGGTAATCTTCCACCCCGAGGACAATGCCCAAGCCACTCCAGTGATCCGTCTTTCTCCAATTTGGTGCTTTCTTGCATCTGTCCCTTACAAGAGCTGTGACCTCAGCCTGAAGTGCCTTTCCTCCCTCTTCTCTGTGTGAGCTCTTACCAAACCCTCCCCCCAGCTCACACATCTGTTCCACGAAGTTTCCTCAATTCTTGCCAGTTCCCCTGGGGTCTGCACTTTGTGCTGATTCTGCACCCGGTGGAGTATTCTTGAGGACCTGGTAAAGCTCCGTCTATCACAGGACTCCTCAGGGTAGGGCCTGGGTCCCGTAAGCCACGGCCTGGGCCTAGCACTTCATGCTCAACACTGTCCCCTGAACAACTAAATAAGCGAATCAACAGCTTAGCTCCAACACCTGAGCAGGTACACAGCGGCAGACACGGTGGAGGTGTGTCATGGGAGGAGGTGGCTCAGGACAGACCTCCCGGATGGAGCAGTGGTGGTGGACACCTGGCAACCTGTGCCAGCCTGAAAGCAGGCGGCTTTATCTGCGTCCACGACCAGGGAGGACCTGGAATCTATGGGGCTGGGGTTTTGCCATCACAACTGAGCAGCTCTTGGAGGGAGGGCCTTCCTCCTGCCTGGGGACTCCTCTTCTCTAACACCCAAGCCTCCCATTCTGCTATCTCTCAGACCCAGGCCCCTGAGAAGTCCGTCCACCTTCATGGCCCCTGCCAGGCTGGGAAAGAGCCCCTCACACATCCCAGCTCCCGAGTTTCCTTTCCAATCCTGTAGCCAATTGTTCCACAGATACCAAAAGTCCCTGCTGTCCCTGAGAACTTTCCTGGGTTGCAGTCCCAGATGGTGGCCAGAGGGACCAAGGTCTGGAGGCCCAGACCTGTTTTCCTGACCCCTGAAACAGGCAGATGATGGTCATCTGTGTGTGTGTGTGTTTCAGTCCACAGCGGGCCATCTGTGAGACCTAACCCAGCTTTCCTGGGGGTGGTGTCAATCCACCATTGCTTAAAATTGCATCCTGTAGCTTGAGATTCTGAGCTCGGTTAACCCCTAAAGAAGGGGATTCCGGAAGGTGCTAAAGCAACCTGGGCCACAGAGAAAAAGGGCTCTCGGGAAACTTTCCTGGGTCCCGACCCCCAGATGCCTCAGGGGCCCAGGGGCTGCAGGCACCACTCACTGAAGAATCACATGAGCGAGTGAGGGCCGTCCCTGCAGCTGCACTAGGTCAGCAATGGTTAACCGGGAGTGGGGAGCTTCAGGGGGGGTTGCAGGCCAGACAGTGGGTCCTTCAGTGACCTCAGGCGTGAGGCCCAGCCCTCTGGCTGCAGGAGCTGCCTGTGTTCAAATGGGTTTTGAAGGTGAACAGAGTGACCTTCTAACGGGACAGGCTTCTCCATCCCTGCCCCACTCCACCTGCAGTAACGTCAACGCGGGAGAGGAACACCCGACTGACTCCAAATCCCATCCGCTCTTCCTGTGTCCTCCCTGCAGGGTGGCCTTAGGAGGGACAAGGGCCAAGACCATCCCTGAGACCTGAAGGGAATCCTGTTGTCTTCTGGACCTCTGACATGAAGGGGGCGGGGGGCGGGCAGGGAGGCCTGCAGTCAGTGTGAATCCCCATCTCCACCAGCGGTGTTCTAGTTCTGAGCACGGGGGCCCGTGGCTCAGCCTCTCTGAACCTCGGTCTCCTCATCTGCGCAGCAGTTCTTCCTGAGGATCCAGTGCACTACCTGCAGCCCTGTAGGTCGATTCCCTCTCTCCTTTCCCCTGTGGAGCCTGGACAGAGAGGCCACTATGGGCTGGACTTTCTAACCCAGGCATCTTCCCTTCCTCCTGCTAGCCCGATTCTCCACGGGTGGCATCCGCTCTCCCACTGTCCCAGAGAACCCAGCTCTTCCTCTCCTGCCTGGACCTTCTTTCTCATTTGAGCTCCTCCCCTGAAGCCACCTGGGCGCTCCCTCACCACGAGGGGGCGCGACAGGGCACGCTGACGGCGGCTCCCCTTCGCCTTTCCAGCATGTTCTTGTTGGGTCCTGCATGTCCCTGTCACTCACTCGGGTTTTCCTTGTATTTTCCCTCTATAATGACAGACGTGCTTCTCTCCTCCCCAACCCTGCGACCTCCCACGGCGTCAATGCACAATGCCTCGCCCTTGCCACCTCTGGAGCCGGGACCTAGGAACAACTGCGCACAGACGGTGGCGGTCAGACAGGCACCTGGAGATCGGGGTGGAGCAAGGGCGGGGCCTCTGTGGCCTCCACCGAGCCTCAGCAAGTGGGGGGTCAGTGGAGGAGAGGAGCATGGAGGCTGTCTAGGCAGAGGGTCCAGTCTCTGTGAGTGGGCAGAGGCGTGGACAGGCCGGGTAACAAAGCCCTGGACCAGGTAGAAGGTGTAGACGGGAGCAGGTCTGCGGGGCACCTTGAAGCCAAGCCAGGGAGCTCAGAGGGGCAGAGGGGCTGCAGCTCCGGGAAGGCCATCTTCCATCCGGGTCTCCAGCGCCGCAGTGTCACTCAACGAATCCGGGTGGGAAACCCATGGCACCCCACTGGGGACTTGCAAGCCTTTTGGCTTAAGCACCTCTTTACCTCTCGGGAATCATTAGGAAGAGTCTTTGCTCCTGTGGATTTTACCTGTCAATATTTACATGATGGAAATGAAGGGTGTGAAATAAATAATTGTTAATCATTAATTCATTTAAAATAAACATGTTACATGGTGGGATTCATTTGGGTGGTGCTGAGGATTCAGACTGGGGGCCCTGTGCCTGCTAGGCAAGTGCTTTGCCAACTGAGTTGCATCCTAAGTTACCACATGGTGGAATTTAAAAAAAAAAAACTATGAAAAATAACTATTTGTCCACAGTTTAGCAATTGTGAATTGTGCTGCTGTAAACATTGATGTGGCGGTGTCCCTGTAGTATGCTAGTTTTAAGTCCTTTGAGTATAGACCGAGGAGAGGGATAGCTGGGTCAAATGGTGGTTCCATTCCCAGTTTTCCAAGGAATCTCCATACTGCTTTCCAGTTTGGCTTCACCAGTTTGTAGTCCCACCAGCAATGTATGACTGTGCCCCCCGCAACCCACTGCAGCACAGTTCACAATAGCTAAACTTATAACCAAACTGGATGCCCTTTAGCAGATGATTGAATAAAGAAAATGTGGTATATGTACATAATGGACTATTACTCAGCAATGAAGGAGAATAAAATGGCATTTGAGGTAAATGGATGTCGTTGAAGAAGATAATGCTAACAGAGGTTAGCCAATCCCAAAAAACCAAATGGGGAATATTTTTCTGATAAAAGGAGGCTGATTCATAGTGGGGTTGGGAGGGGGAGCATGGGAGGAATAAACGAACTCTAGATAGGGCAGTCGGGTAGGAGAGGGAAAGGTGGGAGGGGGTGGGGGGCTGGGAAAGACGGTGGAATGAGATGGTCATCATTACCCTAAGTACAGGTATGAAGACACGAATGGTGCGACTCTACTTTGTGTACAACCAGAGACATGAAAAATTGTGCTCTATGTGTGTCATAAGAACTGTAATGCATTCTGCTGTCATAGGTAACAAATTAGAATAAAAAGTAAATTTTAAAAATAACTCTTTTTTAAAAATTAGAAGCATGGCGTTGTATCTGATCTTGGCTGATCTCTCCGGGACCTAGTTTCACAGAGGACTGGATTCTCACAGCCACTTCCCTCCACCTGCTGGATATCCCACCACAGGGACCTCTGGAAATGCCACTGTGTGGTTCACGCCTCAGGTGGGCGTGAACATGGCAAGTGGAGTCCTGGTGTCACTGTGAAAGTGGTGTGGACCTCGGAGACTCCCTGAAGTGGTGCTCGTGCCACACCCAAGGAAATGCCGGTCTGCAGCAACCGGACACTCGCCAGACTGCTAATGGCTGTCAAAGCATCATGAGGCACAGAGACATCACGGGAGGGATGGAGACTGGGTTCAGGGAACGTGAAGGGGCAGGGCAAAGGAAGCCAGCGTCACCTAGGGGACCTGTGTAGTAGCTTTGCCCAGTTGACCTCAGTTGAACCCATCTGTACAAAAGGCAATAACACCTGGTCTAAGGAAAGCACTTAGCACAGGGTGAGGCCCTGGACTTGTCAGCTCCCTTTCCTTGGACCAGAATAAGACTTTACAAAATCAGTAGCATTTTAGTAGCTGGGAGATGTGTGTCAGTACATGGTAGGCTGTGTCTGCTTCTGTAACAAGGACCAGACATGAGCCCCAAATGCAGGGACACCTGGAAAACTCTGGTATATTAGCACAACCACTTCATCTAAGTGCAATGTGGCTGTCCAACCAGTGAGCTCAAATTTGGGCTGCATTACTATAGGTATCATGCACAGAACAAGGAAGGTGAGAGCTTTCTGAGGTTCATAGTGCTGAGATCCTCCCTACAGTATTGTTTATTAAGTTGGGGAATGGACTGAACACACTCATTCTATTCGGGATTTCATTTTCTCAGCATGGAGGAGAATTGGCCAAAGTATGGGAAATAGTCAGGGAGACGCACAATCGCTTTTCTGAAAGAGCTGAAGAATTGACCCAGTGAAGAGGAGCTTGAGTGGCACAGAGGGCCCCTGAAGAAGAAAACTAGGGCCTGAGGATGGATTAGACAGAGGCTGAGGGGAGACTAAGCAGGAACTGTCCAGTGGCCAGAGAGCCTGGAATCTCAGGCCTGAGCTTGCAGGTCTGAGTGCCAGCCTCGGGCACATTCACGTGGAGGCCGGAGGGCACCGTGCTCCAGCCCTGGGTGACCATGCACAGGCCCTTCCCTGAGTTCCCAAGCCTCTGGCCAAGAGGAAGCCACAGCACCAGGACACGATGGTCCCTGGAGGAGGTGGGTTTTAAATATTGAGCTCCCTGCAGCCCCCTGGGGATTTTGGATGGTGATAGTGCAGGGGTGGGACCAAGGCACCTTGAGGTCATAGAAGTCACTCCCACTATTGAAGACAGCAGAGAGGGAGAAGATGCTTCCCCCAGGCTGGCTTTGACTTCACCCTCAGCAGAACCCTTACTGCCCTAAAGCTCAGAGGATTGAAGAGACGGAGGAAGGCAGGAGGCCATGTCACTCAGCCCATGCCCCATGAAGGTGGTCTTGCCTTCAGAGTGCAGCCCTACAGAGCAGCGGTGCATCTGTTCTCCGCCTGGGTCTCAGAGGCAAGGTCATCTGGCTTCTCAGCTGTGTCCCCAGCCCTCCCTCTATCATGTGACTTTCAGGATCTGCCACAAAGGCCCCTGGGCTGAGGCAGAAAGCCAGAGCAGCCTTTGGGCCCCTGTGCGTTCTCTCAACTTCTTGGCTTTTAGATTGCAGGGGGGCAGAAAGGTGGAGAGCTGCAGGAAAAACGACAAGCTGTCACCACCGCTTGCTCGTGGTCGTCCACCCTTCCACAGGGCCTCAGCACCTCTCTGTCCAGGCCCTCCCCGGGATCTGTGAACAGAGGAAGGCCACAGCCCTGAGCCTCCGAGTCTACAGAAGACATCCAAGACATCCAGAGGGATGGGGTCCTTGTTCTAAATTAGGAGGAGGGGGTCCTGGCAGGGCTTCCAGGAAGAGGGGCCATGAACTTACAAGTTGCAGAATTAGCAAGATATAAGTGGAACGTCCCAATAAAGTGCGGCCCGTGAAGATGGCTCTTTATTGCAGCAGAGGCCAAGATGGAGGCCAGAGAGCGGTCATCCCCTGCACCTTGAGCCTCTACACCACCTATGGGCCTCATTCCACCTAGCCTCCAGGAGGCATGCAGCTGCAGCAAGACAGATAAGGCCTCCTGGTCCAGTGAGAAGGAGCCAGGACTGGACACTGAGCCACAGCACCATTTTCACCTCCACCTGTAAGGCCAGCGGAAAGTAGCATTTAGCACGTCAGTGCTCAGGAAAGGACGGTGGCCAAGCAGCTTGGCACCCAAGCTAGAAAGACACCAGCTGCCTTGGGAACTGATGACGGGGGAGCCGGAAATGACATCAGGGATGATGGGAACAATTTTCTGAGAGTTGAAATATGGGAAGGGAGAAACCAGAAAGCCTTGTGTGCAGATCAGTTATGACAAGAAAAAAGATATGAGCTGGGCTTGGTGGCTCATGCCTATAATCCCAGCAACTCAGGAGGCTGAAGCAGGAGGTTCACAAGTTCAAGGCCAACCTAAGCAAGTTAGTGAGGCCCTAAGCAACTTAACAAGATCTTGTCTCAAAAAAGGCTGGGGATGTGACTCAGTGATTGAGCACCCCTGGGTTCAATCACTGATACCAGGGGGGAAAAATGCACAAAGGCTCAAAATATCTCATCAAATTACTATCAATTAACTAGTAATTATTAAATACAAAAGGACACTAACATTCCAGGAAAGCCTGGCAGACACCACCTTCAAGTGGTCCAAGTGAACAGCAGTGATGGGACAGAGGGGCAGTCCGCCTGTGCCAGCTCCCAGGACATGGTGAGGAACACCGCAATGCTGCTGCGTTTTCCCACAGTGCCACCCTGAGTCCAAGGCTGAGGACCACTACTGAAGATGGCTGGAGGGGCACTCCACAGCAACTGCCTTGACATTAAAAAAATGGTAAGGTCATGAAGAGGAGGAAAGTGGATCAAAGGGGACCAAGCGTTGACTGACTACATGTGGTGAGTTCACAGAGCAGATCCTTTCGCTGCAGAGGACATTAGCCGAGCAACTGAAAAATTTTAAAGGGCTCTCCGAGGTGGTAGTGGAGTGAATGGAGCTCTCTGTGCAGTTCCTGTAAAGATGGCCCAGCAACTAGGGAGGCTGAGCTAGGAGGATCCCCAAATTCAAGGTGAGCCTGGACAACCTATAAGGCCCTAAGCCACTTGGAAAGACCGTCTCAAAACAAAAAAATAAAAAGTGGTAGAAACTATAAATCAGTCAAAATGCCAAACAGAAGTAAATCTAATAAAACAAAAAGAAGTCCATTCCATTTCTTCAAATGAAATATTGTAGACTACAATCTAAGTTTAAAAATCACTTGTCCTTATGAAACCAACCAATTAATACCTCAACTCCTAAACTTTTCTAAGGCATTGTCCCAAATATCCTCAGCAATTTTTAAATTAATTTTAAGGCAATTTATTATTCTTCTAATCTGCTATTAAGTGCAAATACACAGCTTTTGCAATTGTACAAGCAAACACCTCATCTTAAAAGCAGTTTGAGACATTTCTGGACCTTTGTTATGGAGTGGAAGCTGTCAACAACCCAACCCAGTATCTTTATTGACCATTCCTTGAATCTTAGGATGGAAATTCAATCGGGCCAGTTTGCCTTCTTGAGCTAGATGTCTTTAGCCCTTGGATACTGGCACTCCTGATTCCCTGGCTTTCCAGTGTCCCCCAACCCAGCCTTTCCAGACCTCTGGCCTTGCACTGAATCGCACTAGCCTTGTGGTTCTCCAGCTCACATACAGCATGCTGTGGGACTTCTAGGCCTCCATAACTGTGAGCCAATTCCACAATACATCTCAAACCTCTACCTAGAAATTATCCTTTTAAATTATTTTTTTCTCAAGAAACCCATCTGATCCAAAATCCCAACCAGAAAGCTAATAAAAAAGTGTAGGATAGAGCTTCTCAATCTTTCCACCATGGCAAGTAGATGGCCCTCTGTATCTATGGTTCCACATCCATGGATCCAACCAACTGCAGCAAAACAAACTTTCTGTAAAGAAATTGCACCTTTGTTCAGATTGCCATTCCCTAAATAGTGTAATGACTGTTTATACAGCATTTACATTATAAGGTACCGTTAAATAACCTAGAGATGGTTTTAAGTATACAGGGGGAATATGCACAGGCTACACAATGTCATCCGCAGATGTGGATACCAAGGGGCGACTGTTCCTGTACAACACGTTGAGGGATGCAGGTGAAGCTGTGTAAGGTGGAGTTGGGAAGAACACTACTCCTCTACATCTCTACCCACAGCCAAGTCCAAGCTGGGCAGCTGTGGAAGAGGAAGATGAAGAAAGTCTATAGCAAAATAATGAGAATAAAAACTCAAGTTTGAGATTGTGGCTGAGGTCTGGGATGAACTCTCAATTTGTGCACCTGGAAGGCAGGGTTATACCTGTTAAAGAGGATCCATAACTATTAAAATAGCCTGTTAGTGTTAGTCCTCTGCACAGTGGAAAAGACCACTCTAGGGTCACTTTTTCATCCTCCCAGTTCCCTCTGTGGCAAAAACCCTGTTTACAAGACCACTGTTTCCAAGTCTAACTACTTTACATTTTTTCATTCTTTATTACTATCCTTGCATTAATGACATGCTTCTTCCCATCAAATCCAAGCTTTTGTTCCCTGACTTTTGGTCATTGCCCTTCCTATCCCCCAACTATACCCACAGTCCTCACTACGACCTGCCATCTAAACAGACCCAATGTTGTACTCCTCCCTCCAGGGCTCCACCCATTCTTCTCCCACTGTGGTCGATTCTGGGGCCATGGATTCCCACAAGCATACATACAACTTCTTCACTGTGCCAGGTGCTTCTGACAGTATGCTCAGTACTGAATGTCACTATCTTACTGTAAGAACTAGAAGTAGATAGCAATGGTGAAGAGTAATCTCAAAGTAGTCACTCAGACACCAGGAAGCTAGCACAACAGGCAGGGGCTCCTCCTTCTGAATGGAGACGCTGGGGCTGATGCAGTGTCTCTGGGAAGTTGTGATGGTCACATGGAAATAAAACTAAAGCAAAGACATGAAGTCAGGAGTCTAAGAAAGCCAAGAAAGGAATAAAAAACATCATTCAATGTTCAGAACAGGGCTGGCAAACTTTCTGTAATGGGACAGCTAGGAATTATATTTGGGTTTTGCAGGACAGTCTCTGTTTCAAGTATTCAATAGCAAACCTTTGTAGCATGAAAGAAGCTATAGACAAAAAGTAAACAAATGAGCATAACTGGTTCAATATAGACACTTGAGATGAAATCATAAATTTTCATATAATAAAAATTATCTTTTCAACACCATTTAAAAAAAAAGACCATTCCTAGCTCAGACTGTACGACAGGTGGTAAATCAGAGCTGGCTCATGTGGCTATAGTTGGCCAGTCTCTCTGGCTTAGAACAACAAAATGGAAAATGGACAGAAGACAAATGAAAGGACATATGCCCAAACCTCATAATCAGGGAAGCCAGTAGAAAGAGATTTAGTAAGAAATTACTCATTCTTGGAAATTTAGCTCATCGTTTTACAGCAGCCTTAGGTTTGCTACTCTCAGTATGGAAAACAAGGGGATTCTAAGTCTCTAGCAGCCTTCACACATCTTGGCTTACATTCCCACCAAGCATCCCATCTCTTTGTTGATGCGTTGGTTGAGAAAATAATCAGGAGACCCAATAATATCATGCATGGCCACCTATATGTTATATTCACCAATTACTGAATAAAATACAAGTATCGGTGACAGAGGTATTGTCAACTTTCAATCTAAGATTCTATTGAGAATCATTTAAAAAATGAGAAATGCAATGTTGTATGTATTGAAAATACTTTATAATTAATTCTCTAGAATCCTAGCCATCTGGTACAGGAAAAAAAAATCATGATGAAAAACTTCATTATTTTTAAACAATGAAATATTTGATCAGAGGATGGCAAAAGAATTTTACAAATATAAACTCAAGACTTCCTCACATTTTCCATAAAGCAGCTAAACAATAGACGTATTCAAGAAATAGTTGACAACATACCTCAAATGCAAAATTCCAAAATCAAATAGCCACTTACATTTAGAGATTTATCAAAACTATTTGTAAATTAAACAATAAGAGCAAAAGGCACAAAAAGCCTATTTCATTTATGGTGTTTCAGCTGATTCTTTAAGAAGCAGATAAACAAGTAATGTAAGGAATGGCCAAATCTTGGCCTGAGCTGTCTTCCGGTAATTAATCCTACTATCTGTGGTTGTCCAAGGATAAAAGCTCCGTGCCTTCAACTTCTGCTGTCACTTTCCAGAGGAAAGAAGCGGCTGCTGTTTTTCCCCGTTGCCAGTTTTTACTATGCTTTGAGCAACAAGGTAGCAGAGTGTCCTAAAAAAGCGACAGTATTCCATTCTCCAACCAGAAATGCCACCCCTCTTCCAACTTATTGTTTGTCTTTGAAAGATAAACATATTTATGAATCTTCTATTTTATTCTCCTGAGACATTATGCATGATCCATTATAAAACATACAGATAATACAAAGTCCAAAAGCCTATCATGTTTATGGAATAAACATAGGATAGTTAAACATGGTACATTGTGAAGGAA
Organism: Ictidomys tridecemlineatus; assembly: GCF_052094955.1. Lineage (NCBI taxonomy): Eukaryota > Metazoa > Chordata > Mammalia > Rodentia > Sciuridae > Ictidomys > Ictidomys tridecemlineatus. The sequence goes on along the minus strand of NC_135480.1, from coordinate 185,379,529 downwards.
AATCATGGTTTCGTTTATTTTCATAAAGACAGGTTACGAGTGCATGACGTAAGAGCTTAAGAGAGTCATCACCAAACTGTGCTAAGGAATTGCATGAGATTACGCAGGGAGAAGTCTGTGCAAATTCATCTTCTTACTTTCAGATGGTAGGAAAAATATTATTTCTTTAAATAGTCTTGTTTATAGTCAGGAAAATAGATTTGATAAACTGAACAAGTAGACATCTGCCCCTCTTTCTGATCAAATATCAATGTCAATGAAAGAGATTCCAAAGAAAAAATTGAGATGAAAAAAATTCCAAATAAAAGCCAACACTGCTATCAAGGTTTTTCTTTTAATATGCCATGAGTTATCTTGATTGTATATTTTCCAAAGTACTTTTCCAGACACGTTTCCCAACCCTTCCAAGAGACTTCCTCAGTCAAAGATGCTGGGTTATAGTTCTGTCCATCTCCTCTTTTTGAAAACAATATAATACTAATGACCTTAATGGTAATATATTCTTATCTAATAAGGAAAAACATTTACAAATATCAGAAACCCAGTTTTGAAACATTTGCATTATTTTTGAACTGATTCAGCATTTTGTGGGTTTTAAAGACAGCAGGTTTGACTAACGACTTGCTGATAAGCACATTTTTGCTGAGGAAAGGGGGAATAGTGAATGCTGCATTTCTCCATTGGCCCCAAAAGTGCTAATTTCACAAAGGGATACATCAAAAGCAAACATGCAATGGTGGTTTTAAATTTTTTACTGCAATATAACAATGAAGTAAACAGTAATTAGACACCTACTAATTTCTCCCCAAAACAAACAAACAAAAAAAATGTAAACAGGAAAATAACTCTGCCTATACTTGTACAGCTTCTCAAATCATGTTTGAAGGGTCTCACATTCAATGATCAAGAAATTTTAAAATAGCAGTAATTATTTTCAATTTAAGAAAAAGTTCCCCTCTTCCCTCCCCCACCCCAAGTATTTAAGATGAAAGAATGGGCTTCCTTGCACATTAATTTTATACTTTATGTGAAGCAGCAACAATAACCATCAATAATTTGGCATTTCTGTTTACAGTTGCTCCAAAATTATTTTAAATTTTAAAAAGCATTATCCAGTGTTGCCATGAAACAGAGACTGTAAATTCTAGGTAGCAAAGATCCTTTCAGAAACCAATATTAAGTCAAAGAAATATAAAGCAGGGCATTACACTAAATTTCTGGATCTAGTACACTAAAAAGAGTGAAACCTAGGAAAAGGTACCTATGTTTTATAGAAGAAATAATGACCTGCAAAAGCTGATTTTTGGTTGTATAATATTTTACACACTGTGTGGATTTGCGGCATCTGCTAACAGAAGCAGACATGCACTGTATTTATCCCTGCCCGATAATCTAGATCCCGCCCTCCCCACCCCAACAATCTACTACCATATACCAAGTACTGTGGATATGAGCCCAAGTCATCCCAGACAATCCAGTGAACAAAGTTAGTGTAATGCACTGGTGTGAAGTATGAGATACAAAAAAGTCCCTTTCAATCTTCATCAAAGTTCTGCTGTAGAAGAAAATTGGCAGCCAAATTCTCATTCTTCTCACAAGCAAAATATGCTTGTATCACAAGTCCTTCAGGAAATCCTAATGCCTTTAACTGGAAGAAAAGAAGAAAAACATAAATGTAACCCATTAATTATGGCCCTTTTAATTTTCTTCATATACTCTGAATTCCAGCATAGCACTACTAACAGATCATTACCTGAAAACAATACCCACACAAAAGCTCTGAAAATTTTACATGAATTCAGTCCCACCTGAATTTGGATTCATTGTCCAACCCAAGGGCTAGAAGGTATTATGCAAATACTCTTTGCCATTAACACCAAAACCCAGAAAGTAACTATAAGGGCTTAAAAATAACCCCACAGCAATTTGTAGATCCAATAGCTTATAGTGAAGATAAGGATGGAAGCACCTGGAGAGGCTTTAACTGTCTCAATGAATTACTTGTAAATGTTTTATTTATTAAATTAACTTATGTCTTTCATTTGGATTAAATATTATTCTCAATCTCCTTCCCTTATTCAATACTTTACACTAGAAAACCAGATGATTATTTTGAAATCAACACATATGGTGACCTATTTGGGGACGGTGGGGTTGGGAGGTGGCACTCAACCACTGAACCACATCCCCAGCCCTTTTTTGTATTTTTATTTTGAGACAGTCTCTCACCAAGTTGCTGAGGCTGGCTTTGAACTCATGATCCTCCTACCTCAGCTTCCCAAGATGATGGGATCACAATGCCACTGTGCCCAGCATGGTAGACTATTTTCACTGCTTAACATGTATAGCATTTTTTTTTTTTTTTTTGGAGAGAGAGAGAGAGAGAGAGAGAGAGAGAGAGAGAGAGAGAGAATGAATTTTTAGTATTTATTTTTTTTAGTTTTTGGCGGACACAACATCTTTGTCTGTATGTGGTGCTGAGGATTGAACCCAGGCCGCACACACGCCAGGCGAGCACGCTACCGCTTGAGCCACATCCGCAGTCCCCATGTATAGCATTTTTAATGGTATTACCAGCTACTTAATTTCCTTTTCCTAGTCAATTAAAAATAAAAATACCTGTGACTCAACATGCACTGCTTCTAAAAGACTTTTAAACACTCAAGGCAATTACCTAACTCATTAAGTATTATTATTTGTCAGCCAAATGCTATTTATGAACACTCTCCTCAACTCCTCAACTGTTTCAATCACCCTATATTAGACTATTTTTAAAAGTGACTTGTAAGAACTGGGCAAAATCCCAATTCAGTGTAAGTATCTATTTATCCACAAATAGAGGAGAACAAACTAAAAGAATGAGATGTTATCTAAATCTTGTTCAGCTCATAGCTGGGACAGTGGAAATAAAAGGTAGGTCAGTCAATAGAGTACATTCCGACCACATGTTTCTTTCTGTAAGAGACACACACTTTAGATTCAAAACCCAAAAATGTTGAAAATAAAGGAATGGAAAAAGATGAATATTGGTTTTGTTTTTAAACTTCTACTCAGTAATATATTGGAGGTTCTAGGTGGGGCAATTAGACAAAAGAAAAAGGGAAGGTATTCATTTTGGAAAAGAAAAAGTGTCTCTATTCATAGACTTGTATATAGAAAATTCCAAGGAACATGTACACAAATTATTAGAACTAATAAAAATGAATTCAGGAACATTTTAGAATACAAGATCAATGTATAGAAGTAAAATTACTTATGCTGGGCATAGTGACACGCTCCTATAATCCCAGCAACTCAGGAGGTCAAGGCAGGAGGATTGCAAGTTTGAAGCCAGCTTGGACAACTTACCAAGATATATATATATTTTTTGTAAGTGCTGAGGGTGTAGCAAAGCATCTCCATTACTCCAAAAATAAATAAATAAACTTATCAAAAGTAGTACAGAACACCCTTGAAAACCTATGGAACACTAATGAAAAATTATAGAAAACCTACCAAATGGAAAGATCCCACATTCATGAGTTGGTCAGACTTAAAACAAGGCAATACTTCCCACTCATCTCCAAGATAAACATAAACACAAGTCCTATTCAATTTAGCCAGCCTCGGGAGGGGAGGGGGGATAGTAGAGGATAGGAAAGGTAGCAGAATACAACAGTCACTAATATGGCACTATGTAAAAACGTGGATGTGTAACCGATGTGATTCTGCAATCTGTATTTGGGGTAAAAATGGGAGTTCACAACCCACTTGAATCAAATGTATGAAATATGATATGCAAAGAGCTTTGTAATGTTTTGAACAACTAATAATAAAAAAAAAATTAGCCAGCCTCATCTTTGTTTATTGGTGGCAGAAATTGAACAAGTTGATCTTAAAATTGAAACATAAAGGCCAGGGATCCAGAATAACCAAGATAATACTTGGAAACAACAACAACAACAAAAACTGGGGCACTTAACACTTGCCAATTTAAAAACTTGTTAAAAAAGCCATAGTAATCAAGAAAAGGAGGTAATGGCATAATAATAAATACACAGTTCAATGGAACAGAACTGAGAGCCCAGGAATAAACCCTCACATGTGGTCAATAGATTTTCAACAAGAGAGTCAAAACAATTAAGCTGGGAAAGAGAAGTCTTTTCAACAAATGGGGTACAAGTAACTAGATATCCATATATAAAAGAATGAAGCTCAATGCCCACAACTCACATCATATTTAAAAAGCAGATCAAAACTGATCATAGACATGTAAAAGCTATAAATTCTTAACAGAAAAGACAGGATAAACAACTTTCTCTCAAAAGCATAAGCAAAATTAGAAAAATAAAACACAACCCCCCCCATACACACACCATAAACCCTGACCTCAAAATAAAAACAGTTGCTATAAAATAATTTGGGCAAGTCTTTTTTACTCAAATTATATTACGGGGGTGGGGGGGGTGAGTAGCTCAAGACATAAATTAAAATCTTAGGGTGCAAAGGTGTACACCTATAATTGGCAGACTGAGGCAGGAGGGCCTCAAGTTCTCAATCATCAAGACCCTGTCTCAAAATAAACAAAATTAAAAGGGTTGGTAGTGCAGCTTGGTTATGGAATGCTATAATAACTGGGGGGGGGGGGGCAGGGTTGGGGACATGTAGAAAACACCTAATTGTAAACTCTGAACACTCTTGTGTATAATACATAAGGACAAATTATTATTGTTCAGATGACCTTTTTAAGTATATTAAGTTATTATACACGTTATCTGATGTACATCTCAAAACAGTTGGAAAAACAGGACAAGTATGATGATTACCTGTTTATAAATATTGAAAATGAGAGATAAATAATTACTGCAGTGCCATGACCTGTACTGGTAACCAGTGCAAAAAAAAAAAAAAAAAAAAAAAAGGAAAAGGATGCAAAGAAAATCAGGATAGCTGGAATATGATGTATACTACACATCATTCTTAATAAATTCATATGCATATTTATTTTATATGACAAAAGTGAAGCAAAATTTGAAATAGAAATAATTTAGAATCAGGCATATACACTTTAAGATTTTTTTCCTTGAATTATAAAATGTCAATGAAAATTTTAGCTTATTAATATATGTACACGTTTCATGCAAGAGAAGCACTTTATTTGTCCTATGGCTTTACAAAGGATAAGGTGGGGGAGTAGGGTTTCCAGGGCTAGACTCTAGGCTCTATGTAAAATAATTCTCTACAGTGAATGGAAATGCTCTAGATCTGTTCTCTCCGGTAGTACTAGTCCCATGTGACTAATGAGCATCTGAAATGTGGTTACTGTAACTAAGAAACTTCACTCTTATTTTTAGGGGAACTTACCCTTTCTATAGCTTCTTTTTCCTGAGGTGTTACTTGAATGTAATTCATATGCCCACTTCCAGCTTCTGCAATTCCTCCACTGCCACTTCCACCTCCTCCTCCTTGACCCCCAGATTCTTGAACTGGTTCATTTAACATCTGAATAAAATGCTCCTGGTGTTGGCTAATTTGCTGTGATTTGAAGGACAGAGGAAAACAATACACTGATATTAAATATTTTTTAGGAAAAACAGCAATTCTAAACACAAATAAGAAAAGGCTATAACTTCACAATGGCAATATTTTAAAAATAATTTCTCACCTATCATTATTACTAATGGAATTCAGTACTTTTACACTAGGTAAACACTGAGGAGAATTCAAATTGTCTTTCATAAATGTCCCTCCCATAAAATCAATGTTCAAAGCTGTAGAGGCTGGATGCAGCCATGTATGCCTAAAATTCCAGCTACTTGGGAGGCTGATGTAGAGGATCTCAAGATCCAGGCCAGCCTCAGCAGTTTAATGAGGACCCCATCTCAAAATAAAATTTAATAAAGGGGTCCAGTGCAGCTCAGTGGTAGAATGCTTTTCTAGCATGTGTAAAGCCCATTCAGTTCCTAGTGACAAAAAAATAAAAATGTAAGCAGTTTTTGTTTAATAACTCTGATTATCTAATGTTAATATACACTGGGAATCTGCAAAGATAAATGTTTTCCAAACTTATTTGACAAACTGAAATTGATACAACTTCTATATCTCAACTTCTTTTCAATACACCTATATACAGCATAATGTTACTACTAAGTGTAATGTGGATTTAATCATTGTCAAGAACTAGTGAGGAGGGGACAGTACGTTCATGGACTTTTTCAAAATAAATAAACACCGATTAAATAATCACCTGCAGTAACTGAGGATTCTCTCGACCTATCTGTTGTAGCAATGCAGGAAGCAGGGAAGGGTTCTGTTGAATAATTTGTCTCATCTGTTGAAACTGAGGCTGATTTCGTAAAAATTCAAGGGGATGCCCTGAAATAAACACAAACATTTAAAAATGAGAGTAAATACACACACACACACACATACACACAAAACACACACAAAGAGAGCTGGTTAAATCATTTATACTGCAAATATTATCAAGTAAAAAATGAATTCTCAGATATAATAAAATGAATGATGCAATCTTCAAATTTTATCAATGCATGAATCTTATATCACAGAAATTACTATTGGCCAAAGCAGAAGAGTGCAGATCACCAAGAACAAACTTCCTACAAGTTCCCTGCATACCACTACCCCCCCACCCGCAAAAAACCCCCCAAAAACCCCTAGGAATTCCTGTCCTACCTATATTCTCTAAAAATAAAAAGTATTAAATTTGTTCCAATTGTTCAAAAATTGCTATGAAAAATATATATTAAAACTAACAAAAACAAAAACCCAGTTCCTTTATCATATAGACCTCACTTAAAGACAGGTAAATATTCTAAGAAATGTGTGGTTAGGCAATTCTGTCACTGCATGAACATCACAAACTGTACTGAAGCAAAGTAAAGCAGCTATGGTGTCACTAGGCAATACAATCTTATGGAACCCACTGGTGTTAAATGAAATGACTATATAGTCAAAAATCCATTAAAAACACTATTGTGAATTCCTGGGATATGTTAAGCCAGAGAGAGAAAGATATTTAGTATTTAAAAGTTAGGAATGTCAGGTTTGCACATTAGGAATTTTAATACAAGACTGTGTACAAAGCAATTAAGGGATTTTTTGTTGTCAACCAGAGCTTAGCTCCACAAGGAGAACTAGGAAAAATACAAGGAATGAAGGAGAACAACAAGTAAATCGTGGGCCTACCACAGGCTCCAGGCTTTGCTCTGAAGTTAGATCCACGGCAATGGAAGGGTGGATACTGACCAGTAAGGAGGCCCGAATTCAGGCTTTGTTCTCTTTAGATAATTGGAGACTTTAAACCTCTTAGGGTTTCATTTCCTAAGCTGTATGATAACTACTAAGATCCTGTAACAAGGTGAGTATTTTGAAAGTAACACTAAATGCAAAATGGGGAAATATCTTTTCCTTAGAGCAAACCAAACTGATTATATGTCCTTTTACAAAACTACAGCACTGACATGTAATACATGAAAAATTATCTTTTACACACTTGGAAGAATTTCTTTTGGACCCCTCTTTAATGAATATAGAACTTATTTTCAATTATTCAAATACTTTGGGAATGAATCCCACCTTAGCCATCTACAACCATTTATCTAAGAGATTCCACTTTACCTCCAGAACTTGCTGTTGTAGTGGTTGCTGTTGTAGTTGCTGCAGCTGCAGCCACTGCTGAAGACTGAGAAGTCCCAGTACCAGCTGCTTGAGCAGGTTCAACCACAGCTTGACTTTCTCTATCTCCAGGAATTCCCTACAACACAATTTACAAGCTTTAAGACAATCCACCATACCAAATTAGCTAAATATTATTATACCAATAAAAGGCTGATAGTCGGTTTAAGATCCCTGCCTAATTTCCTAAAAGCATAAAACAGATGTCTACTTCAATTAAAAGTAAAGGATTATTAAACTGCATGGATTTGAATTATATTAGACATGGCCTGGGTGTATAAGGCAGCACCGACCAATGGAAATTTCTCTATTTGCACCGACAACTAAGATACCCACCAGTCTCACATAATTATTTTAAGTTTTAAAATATTGATATGTATCTTATTAAAACTAAACCAAGGTTTTGAGCTACACATTCATTGCTCTAGTTGATTCTGAAATTCTCAGAAAAATTCAGCACTCATTGCTCAATGATACAAAGGACAATTTGTAACGACAGCCTTAAGACTATCCAAAGATGATGGTTCTGAAATAACTCCTGGGGGAAAAGAAGTTGACTCTCCCTCACTTGCTGCCAATGGCCTATTTCCCAGTGTACACTCCCTGCTAATATCCCACAGAAATGCCCTGATTACTCATAGTTCTTCAGGTGAGATCAGTGTCCAGGACACTGGCTCCTCATGTCACTGGGACTTATGTCAAAGATGTAAAAATTTGGTGCAGATGCCTGAGCCTTTCAAGGTGAAGACCTTATAGCAGAGTAGCAGTTACAATGGGGTGAAAAGGAATAAAAATAATTATTCCATAGAGATGGGAAAGTCTGAAAGTAATGAAAGATGGTGTAACTATTGCTAAGTCAATAGATTTAAAAGATAAATACAAAAATATTAGAGATAAATGAATGGAACTGGAGACTATGATGCTAAGCCAATCCCCAAAACCCAAATGTTCTTTCTGATATGCAATGCTAACACAATTTGGGGAGGGGGGAGATAGAAGTTCACTGGATTAGACAAAGGGGAATGAAAGAAAGGGAAAGAGGACGGAAATAGGAAAGACAATAGAATAAATCAGACAATCTTCCTATTTTCATATATTAATACATGCCCAGTGAAACTCTACATCATGTACACCTACAAGAATGGGATCCTAATTAGAATAAGATATAAACCATGCATGTATAATACGTCCAAATACACTCTACTATCACGTATATCTAAAAAGAACAAAAAAATATCTACTGTTAAAAAATATATTGGAGGTAAACTTGTTCAGGATATTGCCAATAACACAAACGAGTAGGTCAAGGATGGCACTGCCACTGCTGTGTAGTGGTACGCTCTATACCCAAGGAAAGCTTTGAGGAGATTAGCAAAGGAGCTAATCCAGTGGAACTCAGGAGAGGTGTGATATTAGCTGTTGATGCTACAACTCCTGAGCATAAGCAGTCTCTATCCTTGCATGATAAACTCTTGGTCATAACTGCTAAAAATATTGATGAAGACACTCCAAGTATACCTGTTTTAGTTGGCCTTTAGGTTGTGGCAGTAAAAGCTGCAAGTTTTAGTGACAACAGAAAGAACATATTTGAAGATATAGCTATTGCTACTTGTGGCACACTGTTTGGATAAGAAGGTTTGATCCTAAATTTTGAAGATGTTCGGTCTCATGAGTTAAGAAAAGTTGAAGAGGTCACCATCAACAAAGATGACGCAATGCTTTTGAAAGAAAAAGGTGACTAAGCTCAAATTGTAAAGCATATTCAGGAAGTCATTGAGTAATTATTATGCTACAACTAGTGAACAACTAAATGAATGACTGGCAAAACTTTCAGATGGAGCAGCTATCAGCTATCAGCTTTCAGCTGACAGGCCAAGTGATGATGAAGTGAACGACAAGACAGTTACAGATGCCCTCAGTGCTACAAAAGTTGCTCTTAAGGCATTCTTTTGGGCGGGGGTTGTGTTCTTTAGTACATTCCTGTCTTGGTCTCATTAACTCCAGCTAATGAAGATGAAAAGTTGGTATAGAATTAAAACAAAACACCAAACACAAACACTCAAGATTCCTACAATGACTATGCTAAGAATGCAGGTATTGAATGATCTTTCATAGGGTAAAAATCTTTCAAGATCAAAGATAATTTCTGAGTATGGAGGGAAAAGCAATCTGATCAAACACAAGTTGTTAAGAATTGTTTCAATGAATGTTGCTGAAGTGGGATTCTTCTGTTAACTTAAAGCAAAAGCAAAAGTTGTAGTCATAGAAATTCCTAAGGAGACAGACTCCGGAATGAGTGTGATGGAAAAGTAGTATGAGAGGTAGTATGTTCTGATTTTCAAAATAGTGCTTTAGCATTATGAACGGTGACAGGAAACTCAAAGCAGGGTTTCTCACCAATAATTTCAGAGAAGTCAGTTGAAGAAAACAACTGAAGAAAAGGTTAGTTGATGTTGAAGAAAATCACTATTAACTATCAGTTATTGGTTTCAGTTGACAATATAAAACAGTTTACTGGGTTCACTGTCTATGCCTTCAGATAATTTATTTTGTGTTTTTGAATAAAAAGACAATTGTATATTTCTGATACTGGGTGCAAGAGCAGAGTACCAATGCACTGCTTTCAATTTAAATCACTGGGACATTTCTACTACTATTCTGCTAAAAATCAGGATTTTAGTGCTTGCCATCACCAGACAAAGAAGTTCAGAAGCAATCTTTCTGTGGAGAATAACTGGGTACAAAGTAGAGATATTCAGTTATATGACAACCTTTGTGTAATAAAAACTGCTCAAAGTTAGATATTCTTTACTGATCCAATTCTGAGAATATGTCAGAAAGTACCACATAAAATTGTTTTCAAAACTCACAAAATAGATATTAAAGAAATTTAAATAATTTGACTTTTAGTTGATGCTTTTTATATGTCTGAGGCATTTACCTTCTTGAGTTGTTATAGTTTAAAACTGCAAGAACACTTTCTGAACAACCTATTATGAATACATATACTTATAGATATTATAGCTACTACTACTAAAAGGACTTTATCAAATTCTTGGATTTTGAGTTGGGTCTGGTAGTGCATGTGTAACCTCAGTTACTTGGGAGGCTAAGGAATAAGGATCAAAAGTTTGAGATCACCCTAGGGACTTAACAAGACCCTGTCTCAAAAAAAAAAAAAAAAAAAAAAAAGAGTATTACAACTGAATAAGAATGGTACATGCTTCTGTTTCCTAATAAACCAGAAGCCAAACCCATAAAAATCACAAAGAATAAAGGGTAATGAATGGCAGGGTGATGGCTCACTGCATTAGAAACATAGTGGGCCCTAGAAATGAGTATTTGGGGAATTGGTTGCCAATTCAAGTCCTCAGATGAAGTTATTAAGTGTTAGCAAACTATATACAGATTTTGGATCTTGAGTATCTACCCAATACTCAACAGTTTTGTTAAACTAAAAAGTAAATCAACACTGCTATCGATCTACCTGTAATTTTCACACACGATACAGCTTCTTATTAGGTAAGTGACCAATAATTCATTTCTTCTTTCCACTCATTCATTTTCACTTATATGTTAACTAGTAACAATTAAAGGTAGACTTTTTTCAGTCTATGAAATCAACTATAAATATATTCAAACACTTTAAACTGCTTCATGAACTCATTTCATCTGTTCATATATATTTTAAGAGAGAGTGAGATTTTTTTTTTTTAGTATTTATTTTTTAGTTCTCGGCGGACACAACATCTTTGTTGGTATGTGGTGCTGAGGATCGAACCCGGGCCGCACGCATGCCAGGCGAGCGCGCTACCGCTTGAGCCACATCCCCAGCCCCTCATCTTTTCATATATTTGTATTTAATTCTACATAGCCAGGAGGCTGAGACAGGAGGATAGAAAATTCAAGCCAGCCATGACAACTTAGTGAGACCCTGTCTCAAAATAAAAATATAAAAAAAAGGGTCAGGAATGTAGCTCAGTGGTAAAGTGCCCCTAGGCTCAACCTCCGGTGCCAAAAAAATAAAATGAGATGCAAGCCAGGCACAGTGGCGAAGAACTATAATCCCAGCTACTATGGAGGTTGAGACAGGAGGATCTAAAGTTTGAGGTCAGCACAGGCAACTTAGTAAAAACCTGTCTTAGAATAAAATATTAAAAAGGTGGTAATGTAGCTCAGTGGTAGAATTCTCCTAGGTTCAATCCCCCATACTGGCAGAAATAATTGAGGCTTTCCTGAGGCTAGCTGGCAACTAGAAAGGAATTTACAACAGAAGTGTAATGTAGTAACAAAGGAATGGGTTACACTGTGATATGTATTCCTCAGAGTTATGATAGTGGATGAGGTTTGTGGCAATTCACAATCAGATCAAAACCTCAGAACACCAAAGAAAATGACAGAACAAAAATGTAAGATTAAAAAGATAACCTAGCATCATTCCAAAATTCTGCATTATTTTAGAATGTAAAACACATTTATATCAGGGCGCAGTTGCACACAAGTCTGAGACTGGAAGACTGAGTTCAAAGACAGCCTCAGCAATGGCAAGGTGCTAAGCAACTCAGTGAGATCCTGTCTCTAAATAAAGTACAAAAACAGGGCTGGAGATGTGGTTCAGTGTCAAGTTCCTCTGAGTTCAATCCCTGGTACCAAAAAAAAAAAAAAGAGAAGAAAAAAAACCCCACATCTATAAAACTGGCAGATATTCATCCCAATAAAATGCCAAGGGCTTCAAAAATTCACAATAACCTATTTATCAAAAACTTTTATTACCACTTAAAAAATAAAGGGAGGACCTATAAAAAGTTCCTTAACTGTTAATGACTATAAACAAGCTAACAAATCCAAATCCAGGCTAGGAATATTACACATGGAGGCACACACCTATAATCCCAACTCTGGAGGCTGAGGCAGGAGGATCCCAAGTTGGAGGGCAGCCTCAGCAATTTAGTGAGACCTTGTCTCAAAATGAAAAACAAAAATAAACACCTCCCTTAAACCAAAGTCAGTCCAGAAAAAACAGAAATTTAAGTTTTTATATTGTCCCCAACACATACTAAAATATGAAGCACGACTCCAAATGGATAGCCAATTTTATAACTCATTTAACCATGTTTAATCCTAACTAAAACTGTACCAGAATGTTTTAGAAAAGGCTGGATTTTATCAATACAAAATGTTAACTAATTCTAGGATAAATAAAAGCATTAATTATCTAGTAAGCATTATTTTTCTCTAGTGAATTCTTTTAAAATCTTTGAGATCTTGATCTTAAAACAAACAATGGAAACAAAACAAAACAAAAGTGTTTCTCACCATTAAAAGATACTCCACTGCTCTGTCAGGGTTGTTGAAGCTGGCTCTCAGGGCTGCAATTACTTGCTCTCGTTCATAGCCCATTGACATGATCTCAGTTACCATATTCTCGTATGACTGACCTGTCACTAAAAATGGGGCGGGGTATAGAACAAAACATTTTATGTACATTCTCTATACATTTCTTAAGTGTATACATGTATATACATGTATCAGATACTACTGCTAGGATTACAAAAATAACAACATATATGTAATAGAATAATGATCCAGAATAAAAATCCCCCAGAAATGTCCATGTCCTAATACCTAGACTAGAGATTTAAAAACCATGTTAGACTACTTGGCAAAGGGCAGTGAACCTGTAGGTAAAACTGAGGTTGCTATCATCTGACTTTAAGATAAGGTACCCCCACTGGGCTTCCTGGGTAAGTAGAAGAGGGAGGCAGAGAGGTTAAGGGAGCAAAAGCAGGAGAGAAAAGCTATACTTTTGCCTGTGAGAATGGAGAAAGTACTATAAATTTCAATAAAGTAGGAAGCCTTCAAAAGATGGAAAGGACAAAGAAAGGGTTTTTGCCCAATCTTCAGCAAGAACACAACCCTGTATCAAACTTCTAACCTATAATTCTGTAAGATAATAAATAAGTCTGTGCTGTCCTATACCACTAAGTTTATGTAAACCTATTACAAGCCAATAGAAAAATAGTACATTTCCTAAGTTCAAAAGAATTATCAGGTACAAATTAACAGAGAATTAACAGGAGACTAGGCTGCAAATGTAGCTCTGTGTAGATGCATGTTAGAATTAGTAGATTAGGGAAGGCAACCTTTAATAAGAAATACATGAGCTCAATTTTGATAACAGGTAAAGGAGCAATTCAAGCAACTGATTATAACACAGCAAGTTGGCAGTTTTCTTTTGATATCTTTATTATTACCAAAAAAGTGGGAGAAAGGTAGTTAGTAAACAAGAAAGTTAGCATCTCCCATACAACACAAGACTGTTATTATTCCAGTAAGTCACAGCCAGAAGTCTTTCTCCAATCTTCCCTTGGAGATGTAGCTCAGTGGTCAAGTTCCTATCTTGCTTTCCATGAAGAGGGCTGACAACACTTACCAAAATTATCAAGTGAAAGCTGTCTTCTCCTTTCACCCATGGTCTGTAAACTATTGCCTTTACTGCCACCTCAAAGATTAGATCTGGTTACCCTCTCTTTTCTCCACCTTCCACCTTCACTCCCGGAGTAATCATTCCAATCAGCAACTACGATCAATTATGTATTTTGTATGTGTCTTCTTTAAACAACAACTTCGCATGACTCCATCCTCATCTCTTTCAGCAACTGGTACGTTTGTCTGCTCTCTTCCTTCTATAGCTACAGCTATCCACACATGCTAGGTCCAATTCCTCACATTCTTCAACTAATTCCAATAAAGATTTCCCCTTAAATGTGTTCCTCTCCACAGGCTGCCTATCCACCTAAGTGCTTGAACCAGAAAGCTTGATCATTTCAACTTCTTTACCTGCCTTTCCACATCTAATCGACCAGTATATCTGGTAGCTCCCATCTTTTTTTTTTTTTTTTTAATATTTATGTTTTAGTTGCTGTTGGACACAATATTTATTTATTTTTATGTAGTGCCGAAGATCGAAGGGAGGGCCTCACACTTGCTAGGCGAGCGCTCTACCACTGAGCTACAATCCTGGCCCTTCCATCTTAAAATCATAACCCAAACCCATCTAGCTCCTTTCTCCACTGCCATCACTCAAGATCAGCCCACAGCAACCACTGGTCTGATTTATACTCTGCCCCCAGACCTACAACCCACTATTTAGCCAGCAGCAAAAATGAGCCTTTGAAAAAAAAAAAAAACCTCAGTTCAGGCTCCCCACCATCAGTAATCCTCCTCTACCCACAACCATCCTGAGTTACTCAACAGGTCATCTTTCCCTGCCGAGAACCTTCATGTGTGTAGCCTTCTATGGAGCCAGATCCTTCACACATTCCAGTTCTAAAATTAAAAGTGACAGTGTCAGAGAGGTATTGCCTAGCTATCTTAAGTAGAACTATTTTCCTTTGTAGAAACTCTCTGTATTAAAATCATTTAACATGATTTATAATTTATTTTTTTCTAACCCCATCCAAACACAGGTTCAGCCGAGCAGGGAGCAGTGTCATTTTGCATATTTTTTCTATAGACTTCTAAAAAATCTAAAGGTACTTTAATAGCAAAAAAACAAAAAACAAAAATAAAACCAAAAAACCCCTAAATATGAAGTTTGTCCCTCTGAGGATGCAAGTGTTAATAGTGCTCAGTGTGGCAAAATGAGATGGAGACCCTCACTTATTTATCTAAAAGTGAATTATAAAAGAGCCCCTCCTCGCTCTCTGTTTTCTTGTCTCACCACAGGAACCTTCCCTCCTATACTTCTACCACTGTGATGCCATCCTCCATGGAACCTTTACCAGAACACAGATGGGCAGATGTCAGTACCACATACTCATACTTGAACCTCCAAAACTGTAAGCTAAACAAACCCCTTTTCTTTATAAAGCAGAGAGCCTCAGGTATTCCACCCCAGTTAAACACACACACACACACACAACCTTTCTTTTCCCATCCCATAAACACTAATTTGTTTTTGTGTGTGCACCAACGATTGAACCCAAAGGTGCTTAACCACTGAGCCACATCCCCAGCCCCTTTTAGTTTTTATTTTGAGAGGGTCTTGCTAAATTGCTTAGGACCTCACTAAATTGCTGAAGCTAGCCTTGAAATCACAATCCTCTTGCCTCAGCCTTGAGCCATGAGATTATGGGCATGTGCCATTGCTCCTGGCTACTTTTTAATACTCTTTTATTTTCCTAATCATCTATTGATGTAATTCTAGCACAAATCCACTCAGTTTGGCAAAATACTCTCCATCACCTAGTTTCCACATAGAAAAATAGATATCAATATTAACGAAATTAAGACATATGGAAGATTATATTTTTTAACATATATTTCATTTAGTTCTCAAAACAACCCAATGAGAAAGGTTTATTCTCATCGCCTTTTAAATACAAGGAAATTAAGGCTTAGAGATTATTGCTAAGGTGATCAAGGTATCAATGGCTGGTAAATAATGGTACAAAGATACACGCAGACTGTGAGTCCAGAATACTCTACACCCAGTCATTGTACCACACCTCCTAAAATAATTTCTTAATTAATCAAGTTATTAAAAAATCAAAAAGACATGTCAGCAGTCTGATACTTTTTAGATCTTAAAAGTACAAGCACATACAGTTGTACAAGGGACCATGTCATTCTTCAAGACTATAAGCAGTCTGATACTTATAGAAAAACTGGGGAGAACAAACAAAAGACAAAGGTAGGAATAAGGTTGAAGTGGCAATAAACATCCTTACATATTTCATTAAGAATGAGTTCTAGACTTATTTCAACTAACAATAATCCCATCAAAGTTGCCTTCTAGAAAGTCTACTCTCAACAAAGAATGTTAAGAGTCAAGGTAAGAAACTAAACTAAGGCAACTAAGTAAGTGGCAGTGGAAACAAATGTTCTGGAGACTTGAAAAGAATCAATCAGACTCACTGGGCCAAGGCAGACAGAGGATAATGCCAACTGTGAGGGAAAGGGTAGATAATGGTGTAAACAAGTTAGAAAACAAAGGCAAAGAATTGACGAGTGGAATAAAAAGTTGAGTCAATTTGAAATATAAGATATTTATGAAGGATGAAAGTTTTCTAACTGGTAATTTAAACAAATGAGTTTGGGAGTTCAGAGGGGTCTATATAATGGAGTTAAAACTTGGGGAATCCTTATGACAAGTGCATGGTACTGTCTATTTCCAAAGTGTAAACTCTGAACTATGGCCTTAAAACAGAACCATAGAAAAACGTATATATTTTAGGGGCAGGTAAAATAAAAAGAATTAACTAAAAAGTCTGAAAAGAATAGTATGAGATATACATCAGGAAACGAGCAGTGTCAATGCCAAAGAAGGACAGTTTGAAGAAGTAGGAAAGCAACCTGGAGACCAGGTAGATGAAAGATTACAGGACAAAGGGGCAGTGGTGCGCACCTGTCATTCTGGCTACTCAGGAGGCTGAAGTAGGAGAATAAAGAGTTTGAGTCCAGGTCAGGCAACTCAGCAAGACCGTGACTCAACATAAAAGATATGTTGGGGATGAGCTCAGTGGTTGAGTGTTCTGGGTTCAATCCTGACACAAGAGGAAAGAAAAAGAGCAAAGAATTCTGGGACTAGAAAGCTGAGAAGGGGTGCTCCAGGAGACATAAAGATATAAAAGAAATACATTGCCACTTCCACCAGAGGTAAGGTGTAGCAAGAGTAGACAGAGCCTTGAGTAATATCAGGGGCATATCAGGCTATAGAACAGTTTACCATTGTCTGGGTAACCTCCTTCTACAGCTGTTCTAATACCTTTGTAATAGTTCCCTAAGATTCGGCCTTTCTATGTTTGAAGTAAAGCAATTTCTGTCATCCTGATTAGATGCCAACTGCTATAGTACTTGGTGGCAAAGTAGTCCCAGTTAGCAGTCCCTCAAAGATGGAAATCTGGTTTTGATATATTCATGAACTGTTAGTTATTAGGGTATCAGGGAAGTTTAAGCCCAGGGAGGTCAGAGGACCAACCCAAGATCCCCATAGGCACTGTTGTTAGAATCCTACTGCTGCAGGAGCCCATACTGATCCCACCTGTTCCCAGACAATAAAATAGTACTATACCAGAGACAGTATAAAGGAGGGGAGCTGGTTTTTGAAAAAACACAAGTGAAGGCAGAGGAAAAGACTGTATTCAATAGATACAATTAAAAGTTAGGATAGGAGGGCTGGAGATACAGCTCAGTTGGTAGAGTGCTTGCCTAGCAGGCACAAGACCCTGGGTTCCATCCCTAGCACCGCCAAAAAAAAAAGGAAAAGTTAGGATAAAAAGGCATTTACTTGCTGTAAGTCAATACAAGGGACAAGATATAAATGAGAACCTCTAGGGTCAATGGGTAGGCATGAAAACTAAATGTGAATAACGTAAGTATGGGGGCAGATGGACGAATTTATTCCCTTTCAAAGACACACTTTGTAACAAACT
Organism: Ictidomys tridecemlineatus; assembly: GCF_052094955.1. NCBI lineage: Eukaryota > Metazoa > Chordata > Mammalia > Rodentia > Sciuridae > Ictidomys > Ictidomys tridecemlineatus. The sequence goes on along the minus strand of NC_135480.1, from coordinate 185,361,416 downwards.
CACACTAGGAAATACAAATTACTTGCTATAAGGAACGAAATATGCTTAACATTAACTGTAAGATTGAATTCTGAAAGACAACATTAAAAAATATTGTAGTCTTTGGTGATAACCCTGCTGAATAATTATTTAGATCAATTATTTTACAGCTAGACTATAAAAAAACATGAAAATTAATACATTATTGTAATCTTAAAAAACTAACTTAAAATTCTTCCCTACCTCTAAGGTTATATACAAGGTAAATACTTACCAAGTGCACTTGTTGCATCTTCAAAAAGGTTTGACCGAGAAGCATCTCCTGATGTACTGTAAAGTTTTTAGAAAAAGCACATTTCACTAAGTATGTAATATTTAATTTATATTAGTTTAGTAACTATCCCATTTGTAAAAAGAGTCTTTGTCTTTAATATAAAGTTTGGCTATAGTGCTTAAACAGTCTTGTCCAGGTTAACCCCAAAAACTTCACTGTTAACATTTTAAATTTGGAGAAATTTTCAACCTCAATCCTCCTTCTATTTTGAGAACTCATCATTTAAAATGCCCAAAGTTACAAAAGTTAAAGACAGCTTATTCTATTTAAGAAATATGAAAAGATAATAATAGACAAACAAAATAATGCATGAATCAAGTTGCAACAGAGAAATACCAAAAGCAGTACACTGTAGAATGTCCATTCAGAAAACATAAGGAAACTCCATACTGAAATTTTATGGACAACTCCAAAAGACAAAACTAAAACAACATATACTTCAAAGAATATATAGCATATGAAAAAAAAATGCAGATGTGGGATAACCTAAAGGAAAGTTCTAACCTAAAGGAAACCAATGAGTCTAGTATAAAAAATAAACAAGTTATGAAATACCATGAAAAAAAAATGGATGAAGAAAAATAAACAGAAGGGCTGGGATATAGCTCAGTTGGTAAAGTGCTTGCCTTGCATGGTGAAGGCCCTGGGCTCTAATCCCCAGCACCACAAAAAACAAGAAACAAAAAACACAAAAATAAAAAATGAGTTGAAGTTTACAAATGTGGCAAAGGTATTAATTAGAAGTTTAAATGAATACACACACACATACTCTTACATCTCCATTTCAATTTTAAAAACAAAAATACATCATGCTTCAAAGTTCTGAGAAGGCCTTTGTAGTATAGCAAAAATTAGGGAATCCAAGTTTGATTCATAAATTATTTAAACTTTCTAAGGCCTCAGTTTCTCCATCAACACCATGAGGTCAACTATAATAGTATCAAATACTCCCAAGTATTGTAGGTATGATTACTACCAGTGAAGTACTCAGGAAAGTACCACCCAATATGATTATGATTACAACAATCTTTTGGTACAACTGAAATTTCTTCATTAACTAAACAGTAAAATTAAACTTGTTGAGTCAAGTGGAGCACAACTTCAAAGCCGGACTCAGCAATTCAGCAAGGCCCTAAGCAATTTAGCAAGACCCTGTCTCAAAATAAAAAATAAAAGGGGCTGGGATGTGGCTCAGTAGTTAAGCACCCCTGGGTTCAATACTTGGTACCAAAACAAATAACATGTTCAGAAGGTAACATTTCAAAAAGAATATTTAAAAACTAGTTTTCCTGCCCAAGGTCCCTACCACAGAGACAATGACTAATGTCAGTTTCTATTTTAAAGAATGACTTGTCTTGCGTGTGTTTGTGGTTTTCTCACCTAATAATCAGATCTATCTCAATTTTTTTCTTCACACATGCATAATATTCAATTTAATGGACCAAATCAAGCTCTGAAAGAATGTATACTGGGTTTTCCAATCTTTATTCTTAAAGTTTTTCTCTTCTTCTTCACAAGTCCTCAGCTCCACTTTTTGAATTAAATCTTAATTGATCTAAAATTTATTTCTGAGTATACAATATGAGGGATTGATCCATCTTTTTTACCCTGATGGTGAGGCATTTAATCCAACAGCATTTTCACCAAAATGGTCTCTAATTACATCTGAATCTTAAATTCCTGGTTGGTTTTACCTCCAGCCTATTCCACAAGTTTCCAATGTGAGTCATTCCAGTTTTAATCATTACTACACAACAGATTTTAGTATTTGCTAGAATTAATTTCCTATAGAATAATTTGCATTAATTTCACAAATTGTTTTAAAAATTCTCTTTGAAGGATTAAAGACTGAGGTATACTTTAAAAAACCACCACTCTTCAATCTTGACTCAGCCTCACCACTTTTTCCCTCCCAGACCACAGGGGAAACCACTCATCAGTTAAGTATGCCAGAACTTTGCTACTTTTTCCTAAATAGTAACAGGCCAATGCACAAAAATATACAATGTAGTTTTACAGCTGTTGTTTGGTTTATGGCTATTGCCTATACTGTTTTACAACTATTTTATTCAATAAAAAGCCTCAAAATCACATTCATTTAATATGCTTACATACTATACTTTAGCTATAAAGGTTTCTCAAGTTTTAGTAAGCATTAAGAATTCACCAGGAAGAGTTTGTGCAAATACAGAATTCTGGGATCCACCCCTACATAATTATAATTCAGAATCTGGGGATTAAGAATTAATTTCAAACAAATTCCCAGTGATGCTGATTGCTGCCTATTGATTACTAACTACACTTTGAGTAGCACTGTTCTCTAGTATGAATAATACACAGGTCAAGTTCTTCCCTTATTGATATTTAAGTTAATTTGAATTTGTCCTCTACTACACACAATACAATCTTTGTACACAAGTGCCATTACTCTAAAGCAAATATCATCTAGTAAAATGTACACTACAACAGACGGCTTTCAAAGAGCAAAAGTGACCTAAAAGCAGCTTGTTTTCGGAGTGTCCTTCATTCTTCTCATCCTGTATTATCCTCCTCTGAGATGGGTAATTTTGAGACATAAGAATAAGTAGCTAGCATACAAAAATCCAATTAGTGTCTGCTTTCCCGGACCACTGACCATCAACTCATTTATGCAACTCTGTAGATCTGATAAATCACAACTCTTCAGACTAGGTATACTATAACCCCAGGAAAAAAAGAAAAGTAGAAATATAAAGAAATAAAATGATGATATCAGCACATTAAAATATACTAGCCAGTTATGAATTTCTCACTGTGAGATTTTAAAGGAGCTTAAAGCAATTAGAAAATAAGACATACTATAATGATTCCACATATTAAAGTTCACAATGTTTAAGTGGTTTGGGGAATCAGTGTGTTAAGTTTGTACCTTACTTTCATATAGACTGATCAACACCCCTTTCATGTAACAGCTTAACTTGACTCTGGGTATCTCCCATCATAAGAGAGTTGAATACTTTTCTAGTTCTACAAGGGAAAGATGGCTCAAATTGGTGCAAGCCTGTAATTCCAGTAGCTCAGGAGGCTGAGACAGGAGGATTGTGAGTTCAAAGCTAGCCTCAGCAAAAGCAAGGAACTAAGCAACTCAGCTTAAGACCCTGTCTCTAAATAAAATACAAAATAGGGCTGGGGATGTGGCTTAATGGACCAGTTCAATCCCTGGTTCCCACCCCCACCCCTGCCCGACAAAAAAGATGGCTCAAATTAGGCAATGGTGCCACACAATGTTAATAGACAAAAATTCTAGGCAAACACAGGGAAAATATTATATTTCCTAAGCCCACAATATATTTACAGCATGGGTCCAGGTGACCCAGACTCCTTCAAACATTGCTGACTGGGTTAGATGCAGAAAATACACTTAAAGACAGAACACCAAAATGAAGTAGTTTTGAGTTACCCACAGTGAACCATAACCTGAAAAAATTAAGTGAAATTTCCAGAGATAAATTATTTGTAAATTTTAAATTGTGTACCGTTGTGAGTGGCATGGTGAAATCTGTGCAAAAGTTCTGTCTAGAACATGAAGCAGCTATACTATATATAAGACCTACCTGTTAAGTCTATATTATACTTTATATACGAAAGACTCATGTGTTAACGTCTTGGCCCCCAATAGAGTAATGTTTAGTGATGGGGCTTTTAGAAAGTGACTGGATCATGAGGGCTCCAACCTCACAAGTGGATCAATACTGATAGCTGAATTAACTCCTGAGGTGGTGAAAATGATAGACAACAAGGCATAGTTGGAGGAAGCAGGTCACTGGGGAAATAACCTTTCGGGAAAAGTCACTTCTTGTCCCTGACCTATGCAACTCCCCCTTCCTGGCTGCAGGAGCTGAGCAGCTTTCCTTTACCACATCCTGACCAACACAGTCACTTAGCAGTTTCAGTCATCAGAGCAACTGTTGAGGTATCAAAGTGTTAAGTCACACAGATTGCCAAGGTCTACAATACAATGAGACATTTTGAGAGAATCTACATTCTACTGTAACTTTTATGACAGTGTATTGCTATAATTGCTTAAAATGCATAAGTTGTCATTAATACACTGGTAATGTGTGCCCATATTCCTTTAGTAAACTATGAATACAGATCCAAACACATGGTTTAGTCAAATTTCAAAGTTTAGGGAGGGGGACAGTAGATAAGAAATCATTTTTTTATCAAAATTAATACATGCAAAAGTTCTTAATCCAGTTCTTACCTATCACTTGATGTTGGGCTGGTAGCCGCTGGTGTCTCCACTGGCTTTTCTGCAGCTTTCTCTTGCTGAGTTGCACTAGTAGGTGCAGGTTCAGAAGATGCTGTCGTTGTTGCTGGAGTGATAGATGCAGGTGTGGAAGTGGGGGCCAAAGCAGGTGTGGGTGTTGGAGCCTGAGTCACAGCTGGTGCTGTGGAGGAACTAACTGTGGTAGTAGTGGCAGAACTTGATTGCTGAGTTGGTGCTGGTGCTGGTGTTGTCACTGCTTTGGGCTAAATATTTTAAAAAGGAAAATAATTATGAAAAAATACATCATTACATGAAAATACATCATATGAACTATATTCTCATGATGCTACCAACACCAATACAAAATTACAACTTGAACATGATTTTGTAAAATAATATAATTATCAATACCAACACTTTGTTACTCTTGCGTATTCAATATAATTTCCTTAAAATGCAACTATAAAAAGAAGTATGATTATTAATAAACATGCTAAATATTCTGTGGCATTTTAGGAGGGGGAAAACTAATACAGAATGTAAATCAACAGGTACAAGTACAAAAAGGTTAACAATATTTTGAGATATATAAACAAAAAAATTAAGACCAAATGAATTTATAAGCACATGCTCAGTGCTTTCTGAATTAGAAGCAGAGCCATAAGCTTCCTACAGAGCAAAAATGCAATTACGTATGTATGAAAATCATACTCTATGGGCTCTATTCTCCTGGGGTCCATCAATATCCACTATCTGTTTAGCTCATAACTTTCCTAAGAGCAAAAAGTTAACTGTTTTGGTGGAAGATGTGATTAAAATGCAACATGATTTGCTGTAAAAATCAACAAACTGTAAAAGCTATAAGCTGCCTTGTATTTAATTTGAGGTAACAGACAGGATGTTAGAAAAAAGTCCCTAGTACAAGGTCAGGGGAGAAGGTTTTAAAAAATACCAGTACCCTTTTACTCCCTTTATTCTTCCAGGACTCCTAGAGCTAGCTCTATGTTCTTTCTTTCTTTTTTTTTTTTTTTTTTTTTTTAGTTGTAGATGGACACAATATCTTTATTTATTTTTATGTGGTTCTGAGGATCCAACTCAGTGCCTCACACGTGTGAGGCGGGTGCTCTACCACTGAGCTACAGCCCCTGCCTGCTATGATGTTCTTAATGGCCAATACAATACTCAAGATTATCAATATTCTTTTTTTTTTTTTTTTTTTTTAGGGGTGGTGGGTGTTGGGGAAGGACCAGGGATTGAACTCAGGGGCACTCCACCACTGAACCACATCCCCAGCCCAATTTTTGAATGTTTTTATTAGAGACATGGTCTCACTGACCATTGCTGAGGCTGGCTTCAAACTTGTGTAGCCTCCCAAACTGCTAGGATTACAGGCATGCGCCACTGCGCTTGGCCTTATCAATATTCTTTAAATACCAATGTTAGCAGAAATCCTTAGGCAATGAGTTATTCTGGATAAACTGGAGCTTCACAAGGGTAAGGATTTCTATTTTTAGCACTAAAACATATTAACTGATCTAGATTAAATGCTTTATTTAAATTATCTGTGATTGGATGATTACTGTAGTAGACCAATGTCCCTATTTCCACAAAGTAATACTTGACCCTTATTCCTGACAGTACCAAGCCCCTTGGCTTTTTCAAGTTTTTCTTCTTACTTTTGATCTTAATTGGTTTCTCCTCTCTCCCTGTAACAAGGTCTTGCTTCCATAATGCGTAACTAATAGTTGGTTTCTGTTATAAACTTCAAAATAAAACAACGATGATTATCATCAGGATTCTGTATAATAAATAGAGTACCAAGTAGCTATTCCTGGAAAACATGCACTTTATTCTGAGATCTTTTCTGCTTAATTCTTACAGTCTGAATAGTCAAGGTTAATGCAATACCAAAGAACTATGTTAACAATAACAAAATATCCAAATGTATGCCTATCATATTCCCCCTTATGTAATATGTATAAAACTAGATGAAAAAAATAACTTTACAAAGGAAGGAAATTATGGCATATGCTACACAAAACAGATGAACCTTGAAGACATTATGCTCCAAATCACTAAAGGACAAATATTGTAGGATTCCTTTTAAAGAGGACAAATTCAGAGACAGAAAAGTATAATGTTAGCTGCTAGGGGCTGAAGAGAAGAAGAATAAGAGTATTTAATGAGTACAGAGTTTCAGTTTGGGAAAATAAAATTTTTGAAGATGAATGGTGGTGATATTTGTACAGCAATGTGCTATATCCCTTATGTGCTACTAAACTGTACACTTGGAAATAGTTAAATTGATAGATTTTGCATTATGTATATTAAAACTAGATGATACAGGTTTTCTCACTTGATTCCTTCTCTGTATTTAAAGCTGAACTTTTAATAAGTACTTTAAGTATAGCTAAATGGCTCTTCTTGGATTAAAAAATTTTCAAGTCTATCTAATCCATTTAGCTGCTTTTTGTTTCTCAGTACATATAATTATTATTTCATTTTCTACTATCAATTATGTAGCGACTTTGAAAATAACCTTTATATTTATTCCATTTTTGATCTTTGATGAACTTGTTTTAATTAATTCAAACTCACACTCAATGCTATAACACTACTTGCTATTGTTTGGGTTGCCTCACTTCCTCCCAACTCAAGTAGTTTAATCCCAAAGTTTTATTTTAAGGTATTAAGAACATGAATAATCAATCTTACTATGGTGTTTAGAAGAAGGGTCTTTGGAAATTGATATCATTAAAATGGAATCCTTATGTCTAAATTCTGATCTATGAACCTCTTTTTCTTATAAAAATTATCTACCTTAGGTACTTCATTATAGTAATGAGAAGCTCTTCTTTCTCAGATTAAGACAATCAACTAATGAGTTTATATTACACACCTTTTCTGCCTTGAGGAGTTTGTAACATTTAGCATATAACTTACCAAGCCCCTTTAAAGTACCCTTAATTAAAATTCCCAGAATAACATTTACTAGGTTTCTAAGAATAATTTAAATCATATGATTATTTAACTACTCCAGCAAAAACAATTAATACATTTCATATTTCAACTGTTTTAATTTATATAAAAATTATGTTAAAACTACAAATGTATAAAACCATTAACTTTATGGTTGACTCAAGTAAATTTAAAAAATGACAGTTACGTATGTAATCCTATGGAATGTATATAAATTCTGTCCACTGTATGGACTTGAGTCATTATTTTTTAAAAGACTAACATGCATAAAGACACACAGAATGAGGATGAAACTTACTTTTGTCACCATAACCACCACAAAGTTTTTCTCATCAATTTTGTATTCTTTGAGAGCAGTATCATCATTGAGGATTTTGCCTATATATTCATAGGAAAAACAATGTTTTTTAAGGCACAGTAATCTTTGACACATAAATGAAGTCAAAACAACTTTCTATTAATCACCAATGTTAATTCTATCAATTCTTGTCCCAAAGAAAATCATTACCCAATCAGTCAAGATAAAAATGAATGGAAATACAATTAAAAAGGCATAAGCATTTGACTAAGTGATGTCAAACATATCTACTACACACAGAATGCCCAACAATTTTTAAAACTGTTATTAATTATATAAAAGACTTGCTGGGCAAGGAAATATAAAACAGATCCTGAGAAATGGGAGATTATAAAGACAAAGACAATTAAATATCGTGATTACTTTCATATTCCTTAGAAAATAACCCACATTCTCTCTCCTGATAGAAGGAAAGAACAACAAAACTTCCTTCTCCTAAAAACCAGATACTTAACAAATCAGAAATATTCCAATGTTAGAAATGTAAGATACTTGGGCTAGGGATGTGGCTCAAGCGGTAACGTGCTCGCCTGGCATGCATGGGGGGCACTGGGTTCGATCCTCAGCACCACATAAAAATAAAGATGTTGTGTCCACTGAAAAACTGAAAAAAATTAAAAATATTCTCTTTAAAAAATAAAAAAGAAATGTAAGATACTAAAAGACACTTCAGAAGATGACATGGTATACAAGAAAAGAGAAGATGGTACAGAACTTGGTAATGCACAAAGTAAACAAATGCAGTTATACTAAGAGTCAGGACTCCTTGAGGTTTCCGTTTCCTTAATTTAGTTTCTCATTTTTAAAAATTACTGCATCAAAAGCTGCAATTATCAAACCAGAAAGGAATAGTGTCTCTATTTTTTTTATAGGAATTAGACAACAGGCTGACAGGCACCAAAAATTGCAGTTCTATGCCTAAGACATCTTTTTAGGTTTCTGAATTCTGACCTATAAAAATACTGGGGTTGGATCACAAGGCTGCCATTTTTTCTAAACCATCTTAAAGAAATACTACGAAATTTTATCCAGCAAAGACAAAAGAATCTGCAGGCAATCAAAGACCACTGTACTGGTAAGTATAACAACAGCGTTCAGTATTTCCTTTGAAGAACAAAGAAAATTTTTCTCAACTAAATTTGGGTTTTGAGTCTACTTTTAACATACCTTGTCCTGGTTACCAATGAGGCTAATTAAATTTGCAATTTCCTATTCTCATCTTTAGTTTTTCATTTTTAAAACTAGATCATCCTTTCCTTATTGATTTATAAGTCTTAATATAAATTTAATTTTACATGAATGATTTCGAGCACATAAACAAACACAATCAGTATAACCATTTAATGCAGATTAAAAAAACCAAAATGCTGTTTGATTAAAAACACAAAAGCCAATTACATGATGCTTTAAAAAGATGAAAATACATAAAAATTATACCATTCAATGGAAAATATGCAGGGAAAATGTGAATAAAGAGAAGATTGAATATTAATGCCATATTCAAATGACTGCTTTCATCACTTTTATCTATACAATTATGTTTCTGACAGAATCAATTTGAATATAGTATAATTTGTAAGATAACATTTCTAAAACTAAAAGAATGTCACTATAAACAAGACAGTATATTAATTTCAATATTTAATTCATACCTGCATAAATTAATTTTTGGCCTGCCACTGGAAAGGCATCTTTCCCCTTTTCAGATTCAATCTTCTCTTTCAGTGCTTTCACCTATAGGAACAATAAAGATTTTTTTTTAAAAAGCCTAAACAAAAAGTGACAATCCACACTCTGAATAAATAATGCAAAATTAAAATTTTAATATTTTAATTACAAATAGTTCCAAAAACTACAATCATGTCTTTCTAATATCACACCCCAAAACTTACCATTAACTTGTACTTATAGATACAAAAGACATAATCTTCCCAATACACACAGATTTTAAGAACTTCACTAGTTGACTTGACAAATTAAAACAAAGATCTGAAAATCAAAGATTTGGTTTTGCATAAAAAGTTTATGGGCTTATTTCCCACAGAGTAGGAAAGTAAAGAAAAGTATTCTAAACTGGTCTCATCCATAATAATACTTCAGTATTAAAGGTTAAATATGAATGTTAAAAGGTAAATGACTCATTTTTAAGAGTGTTGTAATATTTCATTATAATCACCCCTGGGTTTTACAAAGACCAATTAAAACAACTGAGGAGTTCACAGTACAGTATTTAAAAAAAAAAAAAAAAACTTTACAGGTGGTTCAAAGTTCAACTAAGGCTGAGAACTACTGTGATAGTAACTGACAAGAAAGGATGGTACAAGAGTAAAAACATCAAGGGAACTTGGCTTTTCCATGTGCCTCAATGGAACGTTATTTTTTGATAATGGGTATTGAATCAAGGAGCACTTTGGTCACTCAGCTCTGTCCCCAATCCTTTGTAAAAGTTTTTTCTTTTGAGACAGGGTCTCACTAAGTTGCTGAAGTTGGCCTCAAACTTGGTGATCCTCCTGTCTTAGCTTACTGAGTCGCTGGGATTATAGCAGTGTGACACTGCACCAGGCTGGAACTACATTATTTTAAAAGCACAAGGATCAAGGGGGAGATTCCATTTCCTCCAATTTTCCAGACTAGTTTTGAAAATTGTCTAAGTAAACTGTTCTGAGCCTATGTTAAGGGGATAAAGATAGCTGCTTTGTTCAATTAAAAAAATAGATTGGACTTTTATTTAGCTTCAAATACATTAACATGCAAAATCCACATGATCCTTAAAATTCTGGAACCAATGAAAATACCATCCACTCCATTTCACAGATGAAGAGATAGAACCAAAATCATCTATCTCTGTGACTTAAAACTTTTAAAGCATTTTGTAAATGCCACAGTAATCACCCTTGCTACACCAATCTTCCAGAAATGGGTCAGTAGTATCACTGCTATTGACATTCCTCAATGTCCAGAGATCTCAACAAATTATTTTCCACTGTTCCAAATGTCAAAGATAAACCTAAAACAAGAATTTTTTAAAAAAGAACCCAGAAAATCAAGTCGGCAAACTTGAGAATAACAAATTACATACCATTATCTAATGTATACTGTTTTTTTCTATTAGATGATAAAATTGTGAGTAAATCCAGCTCTCAGTACAGGACATAATGGTTGAGCATATAGTGTGTGCTTATTTATTAAGTGCTGAATAAATAAGTGACCTGACCATAAAAGTAATATGAAGGAAATAAAAAGATATACATGAAACCAAAGAAACAGCAAGAATAGCATTTTGCTATTTGAATGAGTAAGGTAATAAAGACAAATTAATACACAGTCATCCAACAGAAATAGATGGAGTATAAAAACATCACCATTATTAAACAAATTAGATCAAAAAGTACCTGAACTAGACTTTGGAATGGGTTCAATGAGCTGTCCAAAATTTTGGTGTCATTTCTTCATCTCAATAACAATGATATTTACTTCCAATCCATTTAAGTCATCTCACAGGACACAGGCTGAATTCTGTCATCCATAAAATTATTGTATCTTTGAAATTACAATGAAGTTAACAATCATCTATTTCTGCTGGCTCTCAACAACTCTTTATTACACTTGCTCCAAAGCCTCGCAGATACTTTGGTCCCTAGTCTCTGCCTTCACTTCAATTTTCACTACCACTCTCTTGGACAACACTGCCATTCCTCCTATCACCTTCTTCCTAATATCAGACTCCTTTATCTTTCCAGTGCTTCTGTTAGGCAAAATTCTCTACATGAACCAAAATAATGTAATCTCTAACAGTATCCCAATCACTCTACAATGTCAAACTCTTCCACCTCATTTAGCTAATCTGAACCTTTTATATATCTGACTCTATATACATTTACATCCAGTCTTGAAAATACTCCTGGAGAAAAGGAAAGATACTCATTATCTGTTATCCTGACCAGCCCTCTCCTCCAAATCTGATGCCCAACACCCCCTCCCTTGCTCTGCAAAGTCTACTTTCTACTTTATTCAAAACAGAAAATATCAGAGAAGAACTCATCCTCAACTTCCTGCCACAGGACTGAAGCATCTTATCACATCCACATCTATCTAATCTCCTCTCTTCCCATTAACAAAAGTGCTATCCCTTCTTTCCACTTGTTCTGACTCCCCCTCCAGTGAATAGTCTGCTAAACCGTTTCCCACTCTTCTCATCCCAGCTTTAGAATCAACTTCTTCCTGAAAGCCAGTTCATTTCCATTCACATTCTTTTCTCTTATGACACTGTGCCTCTGAAAATAAAACACAGCCAATATAATGTTAAACATAGTTGGTACGGATTTTACTTTCTCTCCAAAGAGAGGCAATCATAATAGCTATTTGAAAGTGCAAACACAAGCTAAACCTACCATTTAGTTTCCTAATCTGAACACTACAAATGCATCCCGTTGGCACTACACTAGTTCAGGCTAACAACCACTGAAAGTACAGTCATTTGTGGCACAACATTTTTGCCAACAGTGAACCTCATAAAATGGAGCTAAAACTAATTCCCATCACAGTGACATCACAGCCATCATAACACTGTAGTACAACACATTACCCATGCACTTGTGGCAATGTTGGCATAAACAAACCAACTATGCTGTTTATGTATTACCTGTACTACACATGCAGGTGATACTATTCTTATTTTCTAATGACGACACTAACACACATGAAGAGAAAAGGTTTAAGGACACAGGCTCTGGAGGCAGACTATTAAATGTGAATCCTCACTAGTTAGTCAGCACATCAAATACTGTTGTACTTGGAGCACTAATTCAGGCATTTTTAAAGCAGTCTGTCTGCCTTTGACTAAGTTTGTCAAGACAAAGTTATATGCCATTATAACACAAAAAACTGAAAACATTTGTTAAACATCAATTTAGATGAAATGGTATCATTGCACAAACATTCACGAATACTATGCAATATTAATGAATGAAATATCTACAGTTATCTTTAAAGGGAAGTCAATGGATAAACAAAAAAAAATTTTTTTAAAGTGTAGTGCTTATGTATTACCTGTAGAAATATTTTTTAAAGGACTGGAAGAAAACAAAGTACACAATGGTTGTTACTTAACAGGTCAAGGTCTTCATTTACTTCATTTACTACAACAAGCCTAGATAATTTAACCATTTTTAGAGAAAACTGGAGTTAAAAAAAGTTGCATCATATCCCCCATCAACATTTACTCACGATATACATTATGCTGCAATTTTGAGAGATTATACAGGGAGGGGTAGTTCTACTACCACATAATCTAATTAATAAAAAATAACACCAATCAAATTTTGGTGGTTACCTATCAGCAAAAGAGAAAAAGATTCCCAAAGCGAAATATGC